>NC_048309.1:5568488-5868488 GCF_013100865.1 Trachemys scripta elegans
CTCCCCTCCAAAAGCCCCCCCCCCGTTTCTTGACTGCCCCCTCCAGAACCTCCCTGTCCCTTCTCCTGCCCCCCCTTACCCTGCTGCTCAGAACAGGGTGTTGGGCTCTGTGCCAGCCGGACACATGGCTGAGCTCCCCTGCACAACACAAAACCCGGTCCCTGGCCCTGCACAGGGCTGCCGGAGCGGGCTGCAGGAGGAGGAGCTGCCGGCCGGCTCAGAATGCAGGGAGGGGGTGGGTGGGAGGAGGAAGCTGCTCCGGAGTCCAGCCCGGGACTTTCCTGCAGCCCTCCCAGCCGCTCGCTCTGCCGGGGGAGGGGGAAATCCCGGACATTGTGAGTGCTTTACAAATTCCCCCCGGACGCTATTTTTAGCACACAAAAGGAGGACATGTCCAGGTAAATCCGGAGGAATGGTAACCCTATGGTGGAGCAACAAGAGGCCCTCCAAGCGGAGATGGTGGGAGTCCTCATGCTGCATCCTTCAGAAGGCAGTGGAGGACTTGCTAGAGTGTGAGCATTCCAGAATGACTCACCCAAATTTCTGGGTCATAGAAATCATAGAATATCAGGGTTGGAAGGGACCTCAGGAGGTCATCTAGTCTAACCCTTACCCCCTGCTCAAAGCAGGACCAATCCCCAGACAGATTTTTGCCCCAGATCCCTCAATGGCCCCCTCAAGGATTGAACTCCTAATCCTGGGTGTAGCAGGCCAATGCTCAAACCACTGAGCTATCCCTCCCCCACAAAATTCTTCCCAGGGTCCCTCCCATGGTATAGCTCCTCCCATCCCATGCCTCCGCCCTGCCTGAATACACCTGTCTCAGTAGAAAGCCCCACAGCTGAGATGATTCATAACGCGATCAGGGGTAGCTGACTTCAGAGCCAGGCCTGGATTGTGAGTGTTGCCCTGCCTGAAGGCACCGGGTGGGAAGCATCACCTGGAAAGCCAGTTTCTCTGCTGCCTCGCACTTGTGTTGCCGTTGACACTGTGTGAAGTGGGTGTGAAATGGTACCAGATCAGAGGGGCAGCCCTGCATACTCCCAGCTGTATCTGACAGTGCCTGGCAGCAGAGAATCAAGCCCTGATGATATAGGGGACAAGCAACGTCCATAGTATGTAGAGACAAGCGTGTTTGTGCTGGGAAGTGGACATGGGTGAAGATTGGGGAAAACAGGAGAGTTTCCTAAGTCCGTCTTTGTTGGCTAAAGGGACATTTTGCTTGCTGATGGCTCCCAATCCTACCCCCGAGGGGAGTAGCTAATGGATTCTGATACTGAACTACCTCCTAAATACCGGAAATGTTCTGGGCAGGAAACTGCAGAGGAGCTAGCAATGAGGGAGTCGGGCAGAAATGTCACTGTAGACAGTTCTGTGCTTTCTGGTGTCCCAGAGGTGTTGTCACTGTCAGGGAGGAATGCCAGAGAGAATGTCAGTGATGGCAATGAGGGAGACTGTCCACCAGATGGCGCTGTTGCCTCACACAGTCTCAGCCAAAGGTTTCTGTAGCCTGGGAGGTGCAAAGTCCGAGCTTTGGTGCGGAGGAAGGTTCACTTATTTATCAGCCCTGAGGTGTTGAGAGGGCAGACGTGCTGAGGAAAACCCACCTCCCTCCAGCCACCTTAGCAGGGCTCCAAGGCGGCACTGCCAACCCGCAGGGCGCAAAACTCACCAGGCAGCTCTCCCAAAACCATGCGATTGGCTTGGAAAGAATCCCTTTTTTATTTGCGTCTTGGTTTTGAGCCTGGAGGAGTCACATTTTCAGGCTTTTCTGTGGAACAACCAGGGCTGGAAAGAATCAGAGGGGTAGCTGCGTTCGTCTGTAGCCACAAAAACAAAAATCCGGTGGCACCTTAAAGACTAACAGATTTATTTGGGCATAAGCTTTCGTGGGTAAAAAACTCATTTCTTCAGATTCATGGAGTGAAAATTACAGAGGCAGGCGTAAATATACTGACACATGAAGAGAAGGGAGTTACCTTACATGTGGAGAACCAGTGTGGACAGGGCCAATTCAATCAGGGTGGATGTAGTCCACTCCCAATAATTGATGAGGAGGTGTCAATACCAGGAAAGGGAAAATTGCTTTTGTAGTGAGCCAACCACCCCCAGTCCCTATTCAAGCCCAAATTAATGGTGTTAAATTTGCAAATGAATTGTTGCTCTGCAGTTTCTCTTTGAAGTCTGTTTTTGAAGTTTTTTTGTTGTTGAAGGATGGCTACTTTTAAATCTGCTATTGAGTGTCCAGGGAGATTGGAGTGTTCTCCTACTGGCTTTTGTATGTTACTATTCCTGATGTCTGATTTGTGTCCATTTAACCTTTTATGTAGAGACTATATGGTTTGGCCAATGTACATGGCAGAGGGGCATTGCTGGCACATGATGGCATATATCACATTAGTAGATGTGCAGGTGAATGAACCTGTGATGGTGTGGCTTATGTGGGTGGGTCCTCTGATGGTGTCAGTAGAGTAGATATGAGCACAGAGTAGGTAATGGGGTTTGTTACAGGGATTGGTTCCTGGATTAGTGTTTCTGTGGTGTGGTGCGTAGTTGCTGGAAACTTACTTAACAAAACAAATCCTGCTGAGATTCTCGTGGAATCACCTGACTCCAAGCGCTGGGGCTTTACGAAAAACACCAGATACCCAGAGCTGGCAACACCGCAGGGAGCCTGGTTCCTCTCTCACTTACCCTAGTGTAAATTAAAAGTACCATGAGGGAAAACTGGTATAGCAGAGATGAATCAGGCCAAGATAGTGTGAAATATAGAACTTAGTGCTTAGATACAGTGCTTTGTTATTTGTATTCCAGTAGCCCTAGGATCCAGTCAGGGATCCGAGCCCCATTGTGGTTGGCACTGTGCAAACACAGAACAACGAGACAGTCCCTGCCCTGAAAAGCTACCTCCCCAAGCACTTTACAGACCTAAGACCTTTGGGAGGTGGGATGCCCTCTTATGGATAGGGAACCTCTGACACAGAAGGTGTGTCACACTAGAACATGGAGTGCCTGTAATATATCAAGAGTACAGCTGGACCAGTGTACAGCCACAAGCTTATGAAACGGAGCGCTGTCTACACTAGGGCCTATGCTGTTGCTACCATTGCATCTGCTGCATCTCTGAGGGCCATTGCTATAACCCATTGGTACTAATTTTCCTAGTGTAGAGAAGGCCAGAGAAGTTAACCAAGTTTTCAGTAGTCCTGAGCACAATTGAAGTCAGTGGGGACTAAAGGTACTCAGGATGTCTGGGAATCAGGCCCTGTCTGGCATGCCCAAATCAGTGGCAGAGGGAATTGAATTTGGGAGCTCTGGGTGACACTCCTGGTTCCTGTCCACTAGAGCATCCTACCACAAGTTTTGTTTTACTAAGAGCTCCTGGGATGTGGCTGGGCTGAACTTGGAGCTGGGGGGGATGGAAGGTGCCTGGTTGCTACCTTTGCACCTCCCAGATTCCAGAGCCACCAGGAGACAGCTCAGTCCCCGGTGTGAGATAAAGCAACCCAGGAATGGCTCCAGTTCACATCCTTCCTCCCCCGGCATGTCCTGCACTGAACTCTGCGATGGGGAGCAGCGGAGGCTGTTCCACCCACCCGAAGCCGTCAGGGAAGCGAGAGGTGAAAGCTCCCAGAGACCTCCCAAGTGACAGGGGACGCGAACTGGCACGGCTCTGACATTCACGGGGGTCAACACCCACCTAGAGTGGCCATTGGCTCCGAATCAGGAGCCTGTCAGTAGACACTTCTCCAGAGGGAGGTGGATGAGGCCCTGGTAACTCAGCTCTGTGACTCCTTGTCTCCTGCTTCTCCTGTCTCTCTCCTTTGTGACTCTCAGCTGAGGGCATGGGCTGTTTTCTGAGGGCACTGGGCTCAGAGTCAGCAGGCCTGGGTCTCTGCCACTGAGCGGCTGGGTGACCTTGGGCAAATCACTTCCCCTCTTTGTGCCTCTGTTTCTCCTCCTGCCTGTTGTCCCTTCAGAGGGTAAGCTGTTTGGGGCAGGGGCTGCCTCTCCCAGTGTTTGTACAGCACCTGGCACAGTGAGGCTGATCTTGTTTGCTTCTGTAACGCAAATAATAAAAGAACAGCCCTCTGGAGGGTAGGAAGTCCGGCACTCAGAATGCACGGGAAGACCTGGGCTCCCCTCGCTGGGTTTTCCCGGTTACCCCTAACGTCTGGGTTAAAGGAACCTGATGGTATGTAGGGTGACCAGATTACCAGTATAAAATATCGGGACGGGGATGGAGCCAAAAAAAAGGAGGGGGGGGGCGGAGCAAAAAAAAAAAGAGAGTTTTAAGGGGCCTGGGGCATTAGCAGGCCCCGCGCGCTGCCCTCCCCGCGGAGCCTCCCGCCTCCTGGCCCTCCACGGGCATATGCGGGGCGCAGTGGGTCTGGGCGGGGGCAGCACGGAGCGGGCAGGAGCCGGATGGGCGGCAGGGGCTGAATCCCTGCTGCTGCCAAGGAGCCCCGCGCCTCTCCCGCCCGCTCGTGGCTGTGGCTCCTTCCCGGCGGGACACGCCCCCCGCTGCCCCGGGCACATGCGGCGCACGTCCCCCATGCCTAGTCTCCCTCCCGCTGGGAAGGAGCAGCTGGACGCATGCCGCATGTGCACGGGGCAAGCCTGGGGGCGCATCCCGCCGGGAAGGAGCCACAGCCGCGAGCGGGAGGGAGAGGCGCAGGGCTCCCCAGCAGCAGCGGGAATTCAGCCCACGCCCCCGCGTCACCCACCCAGCCCCTGCCCACTCCACGCTGCCCCCGACCAGACCCACCGCACCGCCCCACGGGCTGCAGGGCTGGAGCAGCCTCCAGGCTGCGCTCCCGGCCCCGGGTGCAGCAGCCCGGGCAGAAGCCCTCTGGTGCGGCGGGGGGGGCTCACAGCTGAGCCCCCCGTCTCCCTCCCTTGCCAGCCCCCCTTTGCCCGCCCGGTGCCCGGGTGCCGGAGCTGACTCACCAGCTCCAGGATCCAGGCACCGCCGCCACCCCCTCCCTCCAGGCTTGCACCGCCATGCTGCAAGCCTGGGAGGGAGGAGGAATGCTGGGGAAGAGGCGGGGCCAGGGCAGGGATTTGGGGAGGGAGCCAATGGGGGAAGGAGAGGGCGGAGCCGGGGCGGCAGGGGGTCCAAGCACCAGAGCGGAGGGCAAAATTTCTTCTTTGTCCAGTGTCCTGACCAAACATTGGTCGGGACGCGGGACAAAGAAGCAAATATCGGGACAGTCCCGATAAAATCAGGACGTCTGGTCACCCTAATGGTATGTCACCACTGTCTATTGGATGGACTGTGTCAGGCCTGCGCGAAGGTTCTGCTCCCTCTGCTGGCTGAGCTGAGGTGTTGCTGCTGCAGCTCGCCTGGAAGAGTTTTGTTTTCTAGAGCTGACGGTTGGGAATTCTGTCCTGCACGGTTGGCAGGTGGCCGCGCTGTCTCTGTGTTGGTGGCCACGAAGCCAAACGCGAAGGGAGGTCTGGGAACGTGCCGCTTGCTGCCAGAAGCCAGCCATGGTCTCGATTTGCATTGCAAGCACGAACTAGAGTTTCATGGCATGGTGCCCTGCAAGGGTTGCTAGGATTTGGCATTCAGGTCTGGGGGGAGCTTAGTTTCAGTGCCCGGAACAAGCTGCCAATTAAATCAGGCAGTTAAACAGTCACTGAACACCTGCTGCTTGAGAGACTGGCAAGACTTGAAGGCATCTTGCACATTCACCTCTGCGTCAGCGCTCCCTGCCCTGAGGTCGCCTGTCTTGCTTTTCCTCCTCTTCAGCGCTCCCTTCCATCCCTCTTTGTTTCTCCCTCTAACTTGAGAAACTTTCCTCTCAATGGCCCATCTCACCATTTTCTTCATCCTCTCCCTCTTTCCTCCCATGCATGCCCCTCTCTGGCCTTCTCTACACACTGGAGTTGCATGCGTTTAACTTGGCTTTAAACCAGCTCGGTGAAACCGAGCAAACCCCTGCGCGGATGCCTTTTATGTCAGTTTAAGAGTGACTTGGTTTAACCCTATTCCTGATCAGCAGACTTCAGGCTGAGATCAGTTTTCAGAGGATCCACGCAGACTTTTGCCTTGGTTTAATGATGTCAATTTTAAGTTGCACCCGTAGTTTAAGCCACTGTAACTCTGCCCATAGATGAGCCCGCTGCGTTGTCGCAAAATAGGGAGCATCCCCTCCCTAGAGCGTCCAGCAGTCTGCAGGCTTGGGTCTGCCCCTAGCTGGGGGTTAGTGAGTCATCAGGCAAAGGTGAATAGGGACAGATCTGGGAGTGTGTCACTGGATTACTTGTGCTAACATATGGTGTGTGCTGCTCCTAATGAGAGGAGAGAATGGGGGCTGGGAGGCCTTGCTGGAGCGGCTGGTGAGTTAAGGCAGGTAGATCTAGATTAACACACGGGATGATCTTGCTCCTTGCTAAATGAGTCGAGCCAGATTAAGACAGGTCAGCAGGTGACTGCAACCCCAGCTCATATAAAGAGCTTTCTGCTCTCCTGGAGAGAAATGAGCCTCTCCGTCTGGAGACGGGGTTCAGATTCAGTGGCTGAATGGCTGTCCCAGAATCATACGTGGATACGGGGCTTCTAGCATGCCCATCTCCTGCTGGAACATTTCTATGGGACTTTGGGTCTGAAGGGTTCTGCCACAGAGAACTGGCCTGCTCAGTGCATGCTTCTGCCCTTTTGTTCTCCAGATGCCTTGGTTCAAAGGGTGGAAGGTAGAACGTAAGGAAGGAAATGCTAGTGGAGTGTCGCTGCTGGAAGCTCTGGATACCATCCTGCCTCCCACCCGCCCTACAGACAAACCTCTGCGTCTGCCCCTTCAGGACGTCTACAAGATCGGCGGTGAGCAAAGCGATTGCTGTCTTCTCTCCCTAATTACAGCACCCTCTGGTGGTTGGACCAGAGATTTCCCCCCCATAGTTATTGTCCACATTTTCCAGGTCTAATTGGGCTGACTTAGTTGGACTTCGCAAACTCCACCCAAAATCAAACCTATAAGGGTTGGAAGAAGCTAAAGGGAACATTGGGTTAGGACTGTTGCAAAGAGACCCATCGGTGGCTAGTTTTACAAGGCTGGGGATTTAGGGAGGCATTTGCAGAATGTTTCTTTTGGGGGCACAACCTGCACCCAAAATTAATTTTCTGAGCATGAATGTTGTGGGTGCCAGATTGTGCCTGGAAACAGGGGTCTGCTGAAATCTGGTCTAAGGCCCAAAAGGAAATGTATGTTAATGATTCCTCGCAAGGAACACGTGTCTGCCTCATAAAATGGCCACCGACCTTTGCACAGCTCTCAGTCTGTGCTTAACAGGAGCTGCAGGCCAGAATGGCAGTGGGCATTGCACGGCCCGGTTGGAGGTACCCTGGCTAAACTGTGCTAGAGGCCAGGATCGGGACAGCAAGGAGGCTCTGAGGTAGGTGCTGTGTCTGAGCTGGGGGAAGGAGGTTTGCTCAGTGCCCCCTGGCGCTATGCCCCGATGTCACCAGCGCTGTCTGTCGCACAAGCACTAAAATTCACTGAAGGAAAAAGTCAGATCAGCAAGCCAATAGCCTGTGCCCTTGAGAGATCCTTCTCTGCCCCGTTGGCACCTGGTGTCCTCCCCTCCCCCCGAGTCAGGTGCCTTCCAGTTGCCTGTGTCAATCAGTAACACCGCGTTAGCTAGCCTACCCGGCAAGCTGTGTCTGGGATATTTAAGCCACTGTCTCCTTTGCCCTGGTGAACTGAGGTCTCAGTGGATATAAATACCTTGCAGGAGTCCCTCCTGCTTACGGCACAAGGCAATGTCTGCTGAATCTCTCACAATCAATTTGCAGCCCCTCCCCTCACCCTAGCTAGGACTTGCTCAGTGTGGAAGTCAGGCATGGATTGAATTTTTCTCCCCTAAAGTGCATTGTTGTGGCCTGGGCTTTTAGTCGCAACCTGCCGCATCAGATCACATGGTCATTAGTTAGTCGGTCCCAGTCAAGGGCATGAGCAACAGATACAGAGGGTTTTCCCATGGAGTAAGACAAGTGTTTGGAGGAAAACAATATCGTGGGGGGTACGAGAATTGACTCCAAGGAGGGGACGGATCCAGCCAGGCTTCCTGGCATCTTTGCAAGGTCATTTCTCTTGGTGTTTCTTACATAACTCATGGAATTTTCCAAACTCTTGAGATGGAGGAAGTTGGTAAAAAGCCTCCCTTTGGTTAATACCCTCTCTCGTTCTGTCGCTCCCTGGACCTAGGCGCTAATTCTGAGCAAGTATCAGGTGCGTTGTCAGGGCCGCTGTGAAAGCACTTAGCAATATTCAGGCCAGGAGATTTCTTTCCTGTCCCTATGAATTTAAGGCAAGAGGCTTTACACGGGTAGAATGGAACTTCTTTCAGATGACCAGAGGCTGCACAGCTAGTCGTGGCGATGAGGTCCCTTCTTTGAGCTATAGAGGGTTTCTCAAAGCACTGAATGGGCATCATTAATCCGGCACAGAGCAAGGCATTGCTAGGGGCCCTGGTAGCTGATCTGGTCCCCGTGGTTCTAGATTAGGCCATAAATAAGCAAATAGTCCCACATCTTCTGGTGTAAACTGACATAGCTTCACTGACTTCAGTGCTTTCCACCAGCTGATGGTCTGGCCCACAGTCTCTGGGAATATGATCAGCTGATTGCTTTCAGCTCTGCTGTCTTCATGTCGCCTCCTCTCTCCTCCCTCGCAGGTATCGGTACTGTCCCAGTGGGCCGTGTGGAGACGGGGATCCTCCGGCCTGGCATGGTGGTGACATTTGCCCCGGTGAACATCACCACTGAGGTGAAGTCGGTGGAGATGCACCACGAGGCTCTGAGCGAGGCCCTGCCAGGAGACAACGTCGGCTTCAACGTGAAGAATGTTTCCGTCAAAGATATCCGCCGCGGGAACGTCTGCGGGGACAGCAAGTCGGACCCGCCCCAGGAGGCAGCGCAGTTCACGTCTCAGGTCAGCAGCACTGAACGGTGATCAGGTAACGGGGGTCTGTGAGTCGCATCCATCAGCCCATGCATGGACAAGCTGGGGACTTTCTGGTCACAGGTACGGAACAAACCCAAGGCCTGCCTGTTGGTACATCAGGTTGCCGGGATGGATAAGATCATCTCAAGAAGGGCTGCCCCAGGCAGCAGCACTTGTGAGAGGCTGTTAGAGACTATCACAGCCAGCTTGAGGTGAAGGCTTTATAATTATGTAGTACCTTTCTCCCAGAAAGATCCCAGAGCTCTTAACTACCTGGTGTTCAAGCTATGTACATGCAGATGTAAGAATCGCTTTCACCACGACTGAAATGTAGCCACCTCTGGGGTGGAACACAGCAGCGGTTGAACAGTGCACAGCAACATTACTCAGCACTTTAGGGACAGCAAGCATAGTGGATTGTAGCCTAGTGGAGTCCATGTATGCAGCTGAAACTTCGGGAATTTTTATGTACCTGTGTATACCAGCCTTTCAGCAGAGGAGCTGAGGCAAGGTTCTATGGGTCTTTATGAAGGCTGGGCCGGGAGAGGGCTTGTAACAAACAGATGTTCTCCAGAGATGATACAATTACCAGATGAATCTCTCACTCACATGCAGCCCAGAGAGCTGGGACTAGAACGCTGGTCTGTCGGCATCCAAAATACAGGCCTCGTAGTGCTTAAGCTAAGGGAGAACTCTGGGAGCTGGTAATGAAAATCTGTCTTATTTTCACTGAGTGCCAGCCACTAGATGGCAGTATCTTCTTCATTCCCTGCCCCCACAACATACTGTGTACCTGGGCTGTGTGGGAGCGGCAAGGGGTTTCCTTCACGGTTTTTGCCTCCGTGTACCCTGGCGAGCTCCGTTTTGTTCTGTGTTCCAGGTGATCATTCTGAACCATCCTGGCCAGATCAGCGCTGGCTACTCCCCTGTCATTGACTGCCACACCGCGCATATCGCTTGCAAGTTCGCTGAGCTGAAGGAGAAGATCGACCGACGCTCCGGCAAGAAGCTGGAGGACAACCCCAAATCCTTGAAATCCGGAGATGCCGCCATTGTGGAGATGATCCCTGGGAAGCCGATGTGTGTGGAGAGCTTCTCCCAGTACCCACCCCTTGGTGAGACAACGGGTTCATTGTTTACCTCCCATTGTTTACATTCCTACTCTTCATACCCACAAAAGGGGGGCTCAGGGCTGGTTATTTCCAAGGCCGTGGTCAGTTGTTACCTCCCGGAAACCACGTATCACATCAGGGTGAGGAGGTCCCTAACTGGAAAGACACTTGAGCTACTTAAAGTCTCTCTGAGTCCGCTGACATAGCGTTTATGATGCGGGCTGTAAATTTTTGGGGTTCTCTGGTCTAAATCAAATCCTGGCAGCTAACGAAGCATGTCATCCGCGAACAGGCTACTGCACTCAGCGGGATGGATCTTTCTGGGGCAAGGAGTCCCAGCTCCTGCAAAGGGGGAGGTGTTAAAGCAGATCCATTTGGATGCTGTCGTGCACCAGGATGCATTTATGTGGTAATGCTTTAACTTGCACAGCACAAATCTCTGGTAACATTTTAATAAGGGGGTGATTACAGAATCTTCAGTTCAGTGAGCCGCAGTGCGAAGGCTAGCTTGGTGATAACAATGAGTTTAGATTACATAGCACAGCAACAATTCCCATATCACCTTCATTCCTTGCTTAGAGGACAGAAGTACCAATAATAGGATAAGTGTTCAGTGAAGTGGAATTTATGTACCTTTCCCAATTGAGAGCCTGATTGGCAGCTCTGTAGCAACTTGCAGGCCTTGCTTATTTGCCTAGAAGAGAGTTTAGTGCACCTGCTCATACAGCTGATAGCAAGGTGCAATCTGTGCACACCTCACACAGCCCCACTAGAGTGTAGAGGGAGAATTGCATGCTGGGATCTGTAGTCTCAGCCACATTGCATGCTGGGATCTGTAGTCTCAGTCCGAAGAAGTGGGTTGTAGCCCACGAAAGCTTATGCTCTAATAAATTTGTTAGTCTCTAAGGTGCCACAAGTACTCCTGTTCTAGTTAAATCTAAGGAGAGCAGCCGTGGGATCGCATTGCAGGGCTCATGTGGCCCACGTGCGCGGTGCTTAGTATCTGGAACTGGTTGTAGAATGGACAGGAATATCAACTGTTTTTCTCAATTTCATGGACGTTTGTTTGGCCGGTTCTCAATCAGCCACACTAAACCCTAAGGAAATAGGGTTACATGGAGCAAAGGAGGAACTGCATGAGGTCTGCGATAGGCACCTGCATCAAGGTCATGCTGTCCTTGAATTGCCCTTCCCTATGCCATATTGGCTCAGGAAATGCCTTAAGTCTTGAAGGGGCCTGAATCAGCCAAGCCTGGGGGGTTGACAGACAACGTCACCGAACGGCCCCTTCACTGAGTGAGAGGGAGGAGCTGGCAAACAAATCTCAGAGCACAGGGGGCATTCCTGTGCAGCACAGGGCTCCTTTGGAGGTGCAGGGCTCTGAATGAGGCATTCGCCTGGAGCTGCCATCCGTAAATATGAGGATCTCTTCATAGCCTCCCTGAGGGGCAGAGCGCAACACACCCAGCTCCTGCTGATTGGTGGAACAAGATGCCTTGTGACTTGTCCCTCTAGGGCAGCCCACTGTCCCTCCTTACTGCAGGTCTGTTTGTCTCAGGTACTTATCAGGCCCCCATTATGTGCTATCTGAGCACCTCAGACTTGTTAACAGACATACTCCCTGTGAGGTAAGCAGGACTATTGTCCCCATTTTACAGAGAGAAACTGAGGCCTGGAGACGTTTAGTGACTTGATCGTACACAAAATCTGTTGGAGCAGGGAATCGAATGTAGGTCTCCCCTGTCCTGGGCTGGTGCCTTAACCACTGAGCCGTCCTTCCTCCTCTGTTCTAGTCTGACCACCATCTGCCTGGTAAAGTCTGTTGCCTGCTCTGGGCATGGACTGGTCAGAAGGGGTTTCTAGGTCTCTACAAGTGTTAAAGAGACAGCAACATACTCCTGTTGTTCTCACGCCACCTCCTTCCTCTCCATCCCCCCACCCCGCAGGACGCTTTGCCGTGCGCGACATGCGGCAGACCGTGGCCGTCGGCGTCATCAAGAACGTGGAGAAGAAGAGCGGTGGTGCCGGCAAGGTCACCAAGTCGGCCCAGAAGGCCCAAAAGGCTGGCAAATGAATTGTAGGCTCCCAGTGCATCGCGCAGAAACCATCCCCGTCACCAGGATGCTGCCATCTTCTCCCTGAGGCGCATGTGTGCACATCGGCTTGTAAGAGTTTATATGTCAACGACTGGATGTTAACCATTAAGGTCCAGTGGAAATTCTTTAAAAGGAAAAGCATGTTCCAGCATTTGTGAGGCTTCATGTTCATTTTACCAATAAACTGGTGCAACATCCACAGTGACAGCGTGTGTGTGTGCACGTGTGTGTCTGTTATCCCCATTGTATGGCTGGGCAACTGAGATCCCATTTCCAGAGCCTCCAAGACATTTAGGAACCTAATACCCATTGATTTCAAATAATTGATTGTGACTTGCCCAGGGTCCCACGGAAAATCTGTAGCAGAGCAGGGATTTGAGCCCAGGGCTCCCGAGGCCTAAGCAAGTCTCCTAACGGCTAGACAAGCTTTGCTGTCCAACTTGAAAGGCAACAGCATCTGTGACACTGGCAATTCCGGCCCTCAGTGTGACAAGCCCCGACCCAGCGCCCTGTCTGCTTTACGAGCAGAAGCACTTTATTATTTAAAGCAGGGCTGCATTTTTAAGGAGCCGCCGGATTGGTGTTTGCATGCACACCACCCTGCACTTGTGCCTGCAGACAGGAGATTGCTCACGGAAAGTGGCCAGCTGTATCCATGCAACTGCAAAATCATTGAAATGTCGGGCTGGAAGGGAACTTGGGACATCCTCAAGTCTAGCCCCCTGTGCTGAGGCAGGACCAAGTAAACTTAGAACAGGGGCTCTCAGCCTTTCCAGACAACTGTCCCCCTTTCAGGAGTCTGATTTGTCTTGCGTACCCCCAAGTTTCAGTTCACTTAAAACCCACTCGCTTACAAAATCAGACATCAAAGTACAACAGCGTCACAGCTCACTAGTACTGAACAATTGCTGACTTTCTCATTTTTAACATATAATTATAAAATCAATTGGAATACAAATATCGTACTTACATTTCGGTGTATAGTATATAGAGCAGTAAACATGAGTCATTGTTTGTATGAAATTTAAGTTTGTATTCACTTTGCTAGTGCTTTTTATGTAGCCTGTTGTAAAACTAGGCAATTATCTAGATGCGTTGATGTACCTCCAGGAAGACCTTTGTGTACCCCTAGGTACACATACCCCTGGTTGAGAACCACTGACTTTGAACATCCCTGACAGTTGTTTGTCCAACCTGTTCTTAAAAATCTATAATGATGGAGATTCCACAACCTCATGTGGAAGCCTATTCCAGAGCTTAACTATGCTATAGTTTGAAAGTTTTTCCTAATATCTAACCTAAATCTCCCTTGCTGGAGATTAGGCCCATTACTTCTTGTCCTACTTTCAGTGGACATGGAGAACAATTGATCGCTGCCCTCTGTATAACAGCCCTTAACAGATTTTAAGACTATAATCAGGTCCCGCCTCAGTCGTCTTTTCTCAAGACTCAACATGCCCAGTTTTTTAAAAATTTCCTCAGAGGTCAGATTTTTTTCTAAACCTTTTATAATTTTTGTTGCTCTCCTCTGGACTCTTTCCAGTTTATCCACATCTTTGCTAAAGTGCAGTGCTCAAAACTAGACACGCTACTCCAGCTTGAGACCCCATCAGCACGGAGCAGATGAGGGCAATTATTTCCTGTGTCTTACATACCACACTCCGGTTAAGACAGCCCAGAATTAAATTAGCCTTTTTCGCAACTGCATCATATTGTTGACTCAGTCAATATATGATTCACTCTAACCCCTAGATATTTTTTTAGCAGTACTACCATCTAGTCAGTTATTTCCGATTTTTGTAGTTTTGCATTTGATTTTTCCTTCCTAGGTGAAGTACTTACGCTTGTCTTTATTGAATTTCATCTTATTGCTTTCAAACCAATTCTCCAATTTATCAAGGTCAGCTTGAATTCAAATCCTCTCTTCCAAAGTACTTGCCACCCCTCCCAGCTTTGTGTCAGCCACGAATTTTATAAGCATAATCTCCACTCCATTATCCAAGTCATTAATGAAAATATTGAAGAGTCGGGGACCAAGGATTGACCCCGTGGAACTCCACTAGATACACCCATTGATAATTCCTCTCGGAGGATGGCCTTTCAACCAGTCTTGCCCCCACCTTATAGTAACTTCCCTAGACCACATTGCCCTAGTTTGCTTATGAGAATGTCATGGGACTGTGTCAAAAGCCTTTCTAAAATCAAGAGATGTCATGTCACGTCTACTGCTTCCTCTCAACCACTAGGCCAGCAACCCTGTCAAAGACAGAAATTAGATTGGTTTGGTGTGATTTGCTGGCTATTCCGTATAACCTTATTATCTGCTAGGTTCTTACTAACTGATTGCTTCATCATTTGTTCCAGTATCTTTCCAGACATTGAAGTTAGACTGACTGATCTATAATTCCCAGGTCTTCTTTTGAAAGATAGGTCCTATGTTTGCCCTTCTCTGGTCCTCTGGGACGTCACATGCCCTCCATGTGTTCTCGAAGATAATTGCTTACGTAAATCCTGCTATAATAAATAATAATAATTAATGGAGATATCCCATCTCCTAGAACTGGAAGGGACCTTGAAAGGTCATTGAATCCAGCCCCCTGCCTTCACTAGCAGGACCAAGTACTGATTTTGCCCTAGATCCCCAAGTGGCCCCCTCAAGGATTGAACTCATAACCCTGGGTTTAGCAGACCAATGCTCAAACCACTGAGCTATCCATCCCCCTATGCTGGGGTTTGTTAGGAAGAACCTTTGTAAATCTCTCCCACTTTAAGACAGGCCAAATTTTCATGGACTGAATTGGGCTAAAATCATTCATACGAGTAGTTCCATTGATTTACGGACCTAGTCTGGTTACAGTGAGACTTCACTGATTTCAGTGGCACCACTCAGGGAAGGAGAGCAGGGTTTGGCCCAGTGAGTTTTTTCCCCGAGTAAGAGCCCTTCACCACTTGGTCCATTATTACCGTAGCTCTTTGGAGCCCTAGTTATAGCCCAGGCCCCCATGGTGCTTGGCGCTGTACAAACACAGACCAAAAAGACAGTCCCCACCATTATGACTAATGTTTACGTTCTGCAGCATTTTATTGCCCTATCTTGCCTGTTAACAGTCAATCCCTGCACCGTGACATTTCACATTAAAACTAAAGCTTGATTTAACATTTTTTAAATGTTTCATTTGCCGAGAGAAAATAAGAGCTTGGCACATGCTTCCGGGAGGCTGCTTACTAATAACCATGTGCTATACTGGAGAAGCAGCCACAGCATGTCTGGCACGGGGAAAAATATCATGACACTTAAAACACCAGCCCTGTCCAATGGCATCCCAGGAACGAAAGGATCAAGCTACGAAATTCCCATCTGGACGTTGGGTCTGTTCACCCCCAAATTCAGTGTGTTTTAGGGTGGGATGTTGGTTTGGCCCATTTGTAAAATTCAGACCTGGAATCAGATTTTTTTTTTTTTTTTTAAAGCTCCGAAGGACACGGGATGCTCGAATCCAGGGAGCTGGTTAAGCCCAGCCCCTAGATCGATCATGGCGCGACAGCCATGTGCAATGCAGGGGGACTCGGAATAGCAAGAACATTAGGTGCATGCAGGGCCGGCTCCCGGCACCAGAGCAGCAAGCAGGTGCTTGGTGCAGCCAAAGGAAAGGGGCGGCACGTCCAGCTCTTCAGTGGCAATTTGGCGGCGGGTCCCTCAGTCCCTCTCGGAGGGAAGGACCTTCCGCCGAAGAATGAAGCAGCGGCGGTAGAGCTGCTGCTGATCGTGGCTTTTTTTTTTTTCCGCTGCTTGGGGCGGCAAAAACGCTGGAGCCGGCCCTGGGTGCATGTGAGTGGCACATTTATAGACATGACACAGTGTCACTGAGGGTCTAAAATAAAAAGGGAGCCGTTCTGGTGCCAGGCAATAAGACTGGCTGGTGTTCTGCTGGACAAAGTATAAATCAGAACTGGTCTGAGGCCTTGCCAGATTTAGGAAACCTCTAGAGAGAAGCAGTTGGCACTGGCAGGGAAATGTGCTCGTGGCTATTTTGGAGCGAGCATCCGATTGACGCCAACAAATGAGCCCCTTTGGCCTGCCCAGGCTGCTGCTCGCCTGGGGTGAGCAAAGCAAGAGGCGTGCCGGAGAAACTGAATTCCAGCAAGGATTCTGGGAATCAGGTGCTCAGGGCCGCACAGGCTGGGAACTAATTTAATAATGGGCCCTAAAATGGCACCGCTGCGTGGGGAAGCTTGGAAATCACCCACTAAGATATCAGTTGTCTTCAGACAGTGCTTGTGAAAGGGAGTGACTGAGAGCACTGGCTGAAGTCAAGTATTATATTAGTGGGTGATTTCCGAGCTTCCCCAGGCAGATGTGCCAGTGCACCTCCAACCTGACCTGCAACCCCCTCTGCTACCCTGGTCAGTACCTGCTTGTACGTAAAGTAATGTGGGCTTTCCAAATCCCTGTCTCTTAAAAGGGGGGGCTACTCTATTCTCTGATTGGCTGGAACATGCAGTGAGCCAGATTTCTAAAAGGCCTCCAAAATTACACCCTCCATATTAGCAGGCAAACCCATGAAGATGCAGGAAAACCTGTATTTGAGCATGCCGGCTGGGTACTTCGGCGTGCAATAACCCTCCTGGTGCATCAAGTACGGAGGGATGCACTTGCAAGCCGCTGCTGAGGATGCATTTTCAGAGTCTTTGAAAATATAGGGCAAATAATGCAGTCAGACTATAGCTATTCCATAACACCGTGCTTCTCTCTGAGACAGCACTGGTTGTCTCTCTAAGTACACGCGCCATCTGATCTATCAGAAATCAAGCCACCAGAGCAGAACATCACCGGATCAGTGTCTCCTGGCTTTAAAAAAGAACCACCCGTTTTCAATCTATTCCACTGGTATTGGCTCTTACATTACAGTGAGAAAAGCAAAGAGAGACTGCTTGTGTATCCAGTTTGTTTCCTCAGCAATTCCTAGTGCAGCAAACTTTTCTCTCCAGAGGTTAATTGTGCTACTAAATTCCCTCTGGAGAATCTCACTAGATGGATTTTACTCTTGTTAACAAGGCCCCATCAGCTATGTTTTAATGAGCAAGAATGTTGCTTTGTTGCAAAATGTCAGGGAAGCTCCTCCCACTGAAAACCGAAGTGGGAGGAAGCGTGACAGCGTTGCAGAAGTGGGGCCTAAGGATTACACTAGATCACGGTGTCAGACACACAGCAACGTGTGGAGGAAGCAGAATGCCATCCAGGGCCGTAGCATCAAACCTGCCACCACCGGGAGCAAACAGGAGCTGGCTTCCATTACACCTGCTGATGCTGTAGTGTCCGTGTTTGGGCACAATGCCACGACGGGAGGTGAGATCGAAGAGCCACTCCGGACTCCAACAACCGCTGAGAGTAGGGAGCAGTGGATGGAAGCAAGGCCTCCCTTTTTGTGGTCTAACCCCTCCCCAGCACACATGAGTGGGAAGCCAAATCTGGCACACAGATGCCCACTCTGTATCCTGCAAGGGCCAATCCTTGATGTTCTGACTCAGTTTTCACTCAGGCAAAATCTTCCCCAACATTAACAAAGGCTTTGCCTCGAGGGAGGACTCCCAGTAGCATCGCCCATTGAATTAGCTCCTCAGCTCGACAAAATGACCATGCTCCACCTTGTGGCTGTATAGCCTTTACTTCAATTGAACTGGCAGTTCTGTGTTCAAGCCCAGTGTGCCTAGTGAGGGAGGCCAGCCGGTGTTGCCAGAGTTGTAAGATCAGCAGGCCGAGAGTCACGCAGGGTGACTCTAGGCGGTCACAAAGAATGAATACAGCAACCACACACACAGCCACAAGAAAGAAATTTAGTCTGTATTATACGTTTCACCAACAGATAATCAGTATTACAATCACAAATACATACACGAACCCTGAGAGAGCCCATGTGACAGCCAATGCTGTATTCATAGTCTCATACCCAAGTGATCATAGTGTTGGATGGATCTCTCAACAGGCTGTCGTCGATAGAGGGGGTGTTTCCTGATGGGGTCTTCCTGACTTGCTTGTTCCCTTCATAACATTACCGGAGAACCCCTTTCAGCCTGTGTCATGACTGTGTCTACCACCTTATGCATATGCATGAGGGTTCCAACCCCCTTTTCCTTTCTGTATTTCCATACCCCATAAAGGTTGGGGTGCCCTCCTTTTCATAGGTTGTTCTCTTAGTTCCCTTTATTCTTATGAGCATCTCATTACCATCTACGGAAACATGTTCCCATGGTAACCTGCAGTAAGAGCAAAACTTTCCATGATGTTACAGTCAGTCAGGTGTCGCAAGGTCTAGACAGGCACACTGTGGCGTATTTTCCCAAACCTCACCTATTGGCACATTCTTTCCAGTAATCTTGTAACTTTACTGGTATAGGGTGATTCCTGGGTTACCTACTTCTGTCAAGCCTCCTTATGCCTGAGGCCTATATGGCTAAGCTGAAATATTACAGGCCTTAGCCTGTAGGCCTTGCCTCACCTTGCTTCTATACCTAAAACACACTCATCACTTATAAATACCTGTCAATCTTATCCTTGGATGTCCTAGCCTAATTATAGCTATTCCTATACCTACAACATAAATCTATTCATCACACGTTGATTACATATGAAATAACATGAGTTAATCACAACAATAATGCAATTAAATGATTACAATGAACTAATTGGCTACAGCTGGAAGGGGCGAATGCTGTTTGCTTTCTGATAACAAGGCTTCAGACGCCAGAGAACTTTCCATGCGTAGTTCTCTAATCTAGGCAATAAGCAGGCAGTGGTTATAGGGAGGTTTCTGTTGCCTTGAGGATGTTCATTCAGAGGCCTGGAGCTTAATGCTCCCCGAGTGCTGGCAGAGAACACATGCCCAGCCTGTCCAGGGATGAGAGTGCCCCCCGCAGCTCTAGAGTGTCTCCCCGGCAGAGTCAGGTGCAGCACCCATGAAGTCCCATCCCGCCTTCCTGGGCTAAGGAATGTCGCTGTGACATGAGCCCAGGGAAAGGCAAAGAGGATGTTCACCCCCACGTTCCCAGCACACAGACATTAGTCAGGCCTGGGGGAAAAGAGTTCGGGCACACTTGGGCCCAAAAGGTTATTTTTTCTGTCCATTTCCTGCGAGCTGGAGGAGATGTGGATAGCATCTTCTCCCACCAGCCACACAGCTCTGGGGCTAGAGGAGCCATTCCTGGTTAAAGACAGATTGCACAGCCAATCAGAATAGCGTTCAGGATTGCTATTTTTTGTCCTGAGAACCCGGCCTTACTCGAAAGGATATGATCCCCAAAGCTGACGTGCATAGGCGCTTGTGCCGTGCCTTCATCTGAACAGCTCATCAGGACTGTTTGAGTCCTCCAAGAGAGACAGAGACAGCTAATGCCGTATTACAGGCGCCCCAGTGTGTTAAGTACTATCCATACACAGACTGTCCCTGCCCCTAAGAGCTCACAATAAGCTTAATTATAGTAAGAGACGTTCTTATCATCCACACCCATCCCCTGCCCTTTCCTCCTTCGCACCAGATATAATTGTTTACTTACAAGAAAAGTCATTCCCCACCCCCCAGGGGCTTACCATCTAAATAAACAACGCAGGCCGAAAACCTCACAGGAATAGAACCGGTGCCTTGTCTTGTTCCCAGACCATTAGACCACACTGCCTCCCATGCAGTGAATAAACAACAGGGATGATACAACAGCCCGTGAAGTAAGGACACAGCATGGTGCTCCACCTCCAGATTTGAAACAGCTCCACATCTCAGCTTTTTTTTTTTTTTTTGCCTTTTGCCTTCTAGTTTTTAATTTGCTAGTGTGCTGTGGATAACAAAGCTGCAATTCCAGCTGGGGGTCGTAAGTGATTTTATAAACCACAAGAGTGAAGCTTGAGATTCCAGAGCCTCCACATGGAATTAATGCCTCCGTTTATATTCATGTTCCGCTCTGTGCAGAGCTTGAAATGCTATTGCCCCATCTGTATGTTTCTCTTGTCCCCTCATTCTTGTATTTCTATCCCCCCTCCTGCCATCTTTCTGCTTCTCTTCTCTCCCCGCAGCCTGGCATTTCATCTCCAAAGTCCTGTATATCCCCAAACCCTGCCAAAGAACATGGTTACTGTCTACCTGCCAGCCGTCCCTGGCTCAGCGTTAACTGAACAAGAATGGGAACTGGAAAATAATCACTTTTTCATAACCCTGTCACAAGCTTCGCACTCCTAGCTTATGAAGGCACCAAAATCCCCCCTGTGCAATTAGAGCTGCAACACGGCCAAGGGGGAGGGTGTTATTCCCACTGATTCAAATACATTGTAAAGTAGGGAAGATACATCACAAAGTTAATCAGCCCCAGAGGCATGGACGCCCCTCAGGGGAAGAGAATTGCACAGAATGACAAACAAGGTATGTTAAAACGAACAAACAGCGGTATCTGAGGATCCTCCCAGTGCTTTCCGATGATGGGGGAGCTTTATTATCCCCATTTTACATCTGGGAAAACTGAGGCATTGAGCATTTAAGGGCCTGATTTTCAGCACTTATGAGCATTCATGACTCCCAAGATCGGCCAGCAAGTCAGTGGCTCAGCTGGAAATGGAACAGGCCAGGGCAGAGTCTGTCTTACAGTGCAAAGCAAAATGAAGCACCATCCTGGGAGTCTGGAGTCCTGCCTTCTAACTACTAGACAACGCTTTCTCCCACGGAACTCCCACATGTAATGATAATCATAGAATCATAGACTATCAGGGTTGGAAGGGACCTCAAGAGGTCATCTAGTCCAACCCCCTGCTCAAAGCAGGACCAATCCCCAACTAAATAATTCCTAGTAACAACTAATCATGATAAGCAAACGATGCCCTCTAATAAGTGGTGGGTGCCTGGTGTGTCTTTGTATGTGTTCACACAGGGAAAACAAATCTCCAGCAGTGAGTCACAGAGCCTGGGTCAACTGACTGGGGCTCACACGATGGGACTAAAAATAGCCGTGTAGACGTTCTGGCTTGGGCTGAAGCCTGGGCTCTGAAATCCAGCAAGGGGGGAGGGCATCAGAGTCCAAGCTCCAGCCTGAGCTCAGAAATCTACACTGCTATTTTTAGCCCCATAGTGCAAGCCCCCTGAGCCCAAGTCAGTTGACCCAGGCTCTGAGACTCGCTACTGCATTTAAAAAAAATTTTTTTTTTTTGCTGTGTAAACTTATATAAGTGCAGACTTTCCAGATTGCTATTCACTTGTGAACCACCCATTGGGGTCCAGCTGAGGGCCATATTCTGCTCTGAGATGTCTGTGGAAGCCGAACACAAAGCAGGACAATCGCTGCAAACCAGGTCCCCGTTCTTGCAAACTCTGTACGTGAAATGCTGGCTAGATGAGCACAGGCCATGGGCAGCTCACTGAAGAGAGCTCACCAGGCAGGACTGAACCCAGGGAAGGCTGCCAAAGACCAGGTGCCTGGCTGGCTGGATAGAGTAGCAGCAGGGCCATGAAAAGGTCAGTGCGGGCAGCTGAGGCCAGGAGACTGAGCCAGGACTTCGCCAGACCAGGCGAGGATACCGAGATGGGCCCTGCTGGTCTGGTTGCAGACTGAGCCCAGGGAGGGCTGCTGAAAAGGACACCAGCTGCGGGTAGGGAGATGAGCCCCGGCGGGGTGGTTGAAGAAGGCAGGGCTTCGGGGAAGAAGCCTTAGAGCTACGGCCCCATAATATGGCCGTGATAAGAACTCAGGACTGTATACACCGGAAGGGGGGACAGCGTGTGCGGCTCGGGCGGAGGGCTGAGCTGCCAAAGACCAGCTGAGAAGACCAGTGGCCGGGGGTGCTCGCGAGAGTCAGGTGCCGCCCTGATGCAAGACCAAAAAAGAAAAGCAGATCCCTAACCGAGAGAAAGGGGGTCATCCACGGGAGGTAGGTGCCTCCTGTGAAAAGAACTGTGTTTGCAGGCACTATCGGCCAGAGAAAAGGAGGCACGCATGAGAGGCGGGTGCTGACCCCGTTACAGGCCCCTCAATTCAGTCTCTGATTTTGCTGCAACAATTAAATAACTGGGTGCATTTACCACACTCACTGGTGGCTGTAAAACTACCTGGAAAACTGGAAGCTGTTTAAAAGTCAGGCCCATGATATTCCAGACATATATAAATTAAAGCATCTCTTCATGGTACAGTGCTCAGATCTCAAACTTCACTCTTGTGGTTTGCAAGCTCCATGAGAACCTCTGGATGGAATGACAGCTCTTTTGATGTGTGCACCATTTCCAAATGAGATGAAAAGCCCCACTGGCCCACAGCTGAGATTTAAAGTGGTTGAATGTGCAAAGCTGGCAGACATTAGTGTGTGCGTCGCCTCTTCGTTCATCCGCATTTGGATTTAATAGCCTGTTGCATTGTGGGTCTTATCACCGTATTGGTGTGTCTCAGCGCTGTGCATCCAAGGGCAGAATTTTGCCCTTGCTTTTGAATTTTCAGTTTTCATTTTCTACCCACTATTTTTCCTTATAAGTGACCTGAGAAAAGGGGAAAAGTATGTTTATGGCCCTGTTTTGTTTCTTTATGATCATTAAAGAATGTTTTAAAGAATGTTGACTATTTTTTCAATCTATCTTTTTCGGCTGGTAATTTACAGCTGAGATGCAGTGCTTGTTTGCCCTCTTTTTCTTGAAAGACTCTCTGGGTCATTAGACACCTACTTTGATATCACAAGTACCAAGGAAGTGAAATTGGAGCAGTTGAAAGAGGAAAAGGATTTTTGGTAGACTATTGTGTTGTTTTGTTTTTTGGTTAATACCCATTTAACTCAAATGCTGAATAAACATTTGAGAGGAAAAATAATGATTTAATTAAGAGCTGAAAAGGCTCCAACTCCACTTTACTGGTACTCTAGTGAGAACTCCAGCAAAATCAAGGAAGAACCAAAAGGTTTTCTTAAAACAAAATCTCTTAGACCTTTATAGATTAGAAAGAAACTAAACAAGGCACAAACTCAGCGCCCCCTTTGAAGGTCACTGTTAACAGTTCTTAAGCAAAGGCAAGTTTGACAATCCCAACTACGTTTCCACAGAAAGCTGTTAGAGAAACCGCAGATGATGTATTGGGAGCATTCTACACGTGGTGGAGTAATTAACAATGTGGTTTCAGAGAAAGGGAAATTAAAAACTCTAAGGATTTGATTCAAAAGCGCTCACGACTCATAGCTGGTTCTCTGTACTCAGCATGATTCTAATGCAACCTGTGCCTTAGAATTTGAGATGGGTTCTACATTGTGAATTTTTGATCTGGAATCAGAACTTCCTCAAAGTTCAGGGGTTCTGGTTTGGCCCAGCGTAGGGACATGATAAGTGGAGCAATTCAGATCTGGATCCACTTGGGATTCACATCCCATTAGTGTTGGTTTGTCATGTTGAGTGAATTTCACGCAGAGTTTTTCGTTTTGTTTGCATCTCAAACTCAATTTCATAGGGTTTCACATCAAAATCACATGAAAGCATGGACTGTTCCCAGACCAGAACCCTGGATCTGAACATCCCAAAATATAGTTCTCACCCAACTAGCAAGGTGTCTGTAAATCCAGATTTGGATCCAACTTTTATGGCTTGGGCCCTTTCCTGCAAAACCATAAATAGATCCAAGATCACTCCAGACCGGGTCAGGGTTTGTTGTAAACCTTTCAGTGAACTGGGGCCAAGCTGAAAACTGGGAGACAAACTGTGAAAACTGGAACAGTGCTCTGCGGCAAACATTGCACTTGGCACTACTGATTACAGTTAAGGACACACACATTTTAAAATTCCCAAATCTCTACGGAATCCTCGCCTTGAAATGGAAGGGTACTCTGGAGTCTCGGCTTTCTTTTTTGTAAAGTATGTTTTTACCCCCATGCTATAAGTTTAGGTGCAGCTTCCCACATAACATGTAGGGCCTTGATTATATAGTAGGCTTGCTTTGATTCTGAAGGCTGGAGCTTACTATTAGAGTTAGAAGGCTGGGCTGAGTTGAGCCAAGGAGAGAAGGGAATATGCTCTCATTGCACGATTGAATGCCCACAGTGGCATGGGATGTTCCTAGGCCAGTTATATGTTTCTGGCACAGCACAGCCAAGCTCTCACTGATCTTTTTTGGAGCTATTCAGGATGGATCCTGTGTGCATCCTGCTGTCTTCTTTGCCCACCTGCATAGTGCATATATGTCTGTTTCCTGTCTCAGATGCAAACTCAGTCATTACAGTAATGCTCAGCATTAATCTTAGTGCTGCCACCTACAACTCGCTTGCTGACCACAGCCAGGTGAAGAGTATTCTAGAGGAATGTACAGCAAAGTACAACAGCTCTCTCCAGTTTGCATGGCATCCTGGATAAGCAGGTGCTCTGCATCTGTGACTGTAGAGAAGTGATTCCAAGAAAAGTTGTAGTGCTGCTGAATGCTGGAAATGACTCATCCTCAACTCCACCATCTCTGGAGTTCTTCTTTCATGAGCCTGGACAAAGGAACTGCAGATTATTTGGAACGACAGAGTTGTCTACATTCTAGGATCCCCAAACAAAACCCTGGCTGCGTGCCACCCGATCTGTAACTGCTTGTGTATGGCTCTGGGCATCAGCAAGGAAAAAAAGCGAATTAAATTAAAATATACCCAACCGTATGGTAGTAGCAGTGGTAGGAATAATGAGGAGGAGGATGTAGCTTCAAAAGCATGCAAAGTGCTTATTATATTTCCTTGGGAGAAGGATAGTTTAAATTATGGGGAACAGAGTTTGCAAACTTGAATATGTTGCATGAAATTAAATGCTTTGAAAAATTTTTAGCGCTCTGGTCATCATTACTAACTGTCAGGGTGATTAACCACAGGAATAAATTGCCCAGAGAGGCTGTGGAATCTCCATCATTGGAGGTTTTTAAGAGCAGGTTAGAAAAACACCTGTCAGGGATGGTCTAGGTCAGTGGCTCTCAAACTGGGGCCGCCGCTTGTTCAGGGAAAGCCCCTGGCCGGCCGGGCCGGTTTGTTTACCTGCCGCATCCGCAGGTTCGACCAATCGCGGCTCCCTCTGGCCCACTAACTGCACGCTACGGATGCGAATGAGGATGTCACACCATCAGCATACGTGAAAGTGCCCCATGCCCCCCTGGTCCGTTGACCCTCCCACTCCACCACTCTGCACCATCATTTCTCGTTGCACAAAGTCATTGAGACCAGCTGGGCTGAGACCACCAGTAGCTCAGATAACAGGGACAAGGGTAGCTGTTTATTAAGGCATCAGGCCCATGTCAAGATGACCAGCTTCCGAATGAACACTACCAAGAGGACAGCAGCTCTGATGAAGAAGAGCAAAGCCTGCCAGGTGCCATGAGATTGCCTGCAGCTACTCCAGTCCTGTATGTTCCATGCAGGCAAGGCTGGAGGGTCTGCAGCAGGAGGCAGGTGATGATTGCTAAAGGACACAAGGACATGAGTGAAACAAACAGCACAAACTTCTCTCTGTGTCAATCTCTCTAGACAGCGATGGAGGGGGACTGCATAGACAGACAGACACGTGGATGGACAATATGGATACATGGAGATCAATACATTCATCTATAGCGCTTTTGAGTTGTAGATCTCAAAGGGCTTTGCAAAGAAGGTCAGTTTCATTATCCCCTTTTTACAGATAGACGAATCTCTAGCCCGGTTCTTGTTCTGCAAAGTGCATGTGCACAGCCTCTGGATAATACGGGATTGGGGAAGTCCTTCGAGCTTCTACCCAGCCAGACAACTGAGCAGGGGCCAAGCAGTAAGTAGGAGGGTTGGTCATTCCCCCAATGCATTAGATAATCTCTTCCTGGAAGGCTCTCTGACCTGGGGCCTGACCTATGGCAAAGTGTTCTGCGTTGGGCGCTTGGCATTTAATTCTTTCAGTTCTATAAGGGAAATTAGCAACTCCCACTCTCCACCGCCCCCCAGTCCCCGCCTCAGCCTAATGCCCGGCTGTGCTTTAATAATTGAAACTAACTTTCATTAATCGATTGTACCTGATTGGCAGACTCAGCAGGCACTTTGGGCTTCTCTAAAAAATTCATAAGGCGTTTGAACGGCTGCGAATGGGATCTGTGCTGCAAATGCTGAGTTGAGTGAATCTGATCCACCTGCTGCCCTTCCAGGGGTGGAGACAGGTTAATGCAGCATCAAGAGCAGCGAAATCCCCACCGGACCTCAGTCCATCTCAGCAGAAAGCAGCCGCGTAACTCCCTGCAGCTCTTCCCCCTGAAGGAGGTGGGTTACGTTACCGGCGTGGCCGCTTCTCTGTGTAAAGGTTGAGCAGTGGCTCTGAAGTGCTGGCAAGAGGAACTGCCTCCTTTGAAGACAAGGGCTGCAGGAGGGGCTCTGTGATGATCTCGGTCCAGTGGGGAGAAGGCCACAGGTGAAAGTAAGCTGGTACGCCCCGGTACGGTGTACCGGCAAGAGCCGGTTTGCCGTACTGGGGCAACCCGGCTTCCCCAGGGGGCAATTTAAAGGGCCTGGGGCTCCCAGGAGGGGCTGGAGCCCCAGGCCATTTAAATTGCCACCAGAGCCCCATTGCTGGAGCCCTGGGGTAGGACTGCAGGGCTCTGGGGGCTATTTAAAAAGTCCGGGGCTCCCGCTGCTTCTACCGTCCCAGCCCTTTAAATAGCCGCCGGAGACCCACCACCACTACTCCAGGGCTCCGGCGGCTATTTAAAGAGCCAGTGCGGTAGAAGCAGGGGAGCCCTGGGCCCTTTAAATAGCCCCCGGAGCCCCGGGCTGCTGCTGCTACCCCGTTGGGGGGGGCACTTACCTTACAGGGGGGACTGGGGCTGGCTCTGACTCCCTCAGCCACGCCCCTTCCGCCCTAGGCCCCGCCCCTTCTGGAGGCCAGAGCTGGCCCCAGTGTACCAGTAAGTCACTGGACTTACTTTCACCCCTGGAGAAGGCAGATGTGCTGGGGATGGAGATGAAGGTGCTCTGGGGTGGGTGAGGATGAGGGAGCCGGTGACTTCTGCTATATGTGTCTCGTGTCATTCCCCCACCGCAGGCTGAGCTGAGAGCCCCACGGGCAGCCGACAGATTCCAGTCGCAGGGAGATTCCCCAGACAGCCCGTGTACTTTACAGCTCCTCAAGGTGTTCCTTGCTGAGCATCACTAGCCCGTGTTCTGTCAGATGAGAGCCTCCTCGTGCGTCTTAACCAAAACCATCCCTTCCGACCTGCTGAAGGTCTCAGCCACATTCAGCGTCCTTCAAGCCCGCAGCCTCCAAGCAAGCTTCTGTGAGGGCCGGATGGATGGAGAGCCCACCCACCTTAGGGCCCAATCCTGTTGCCATGGAAGTCAGTGGAACTGTTGCTACTGATTTCCATGGGAGCTATTTAGGCCTCCCTATACCTGCCATGTGGGAGAACTGCAGAGAGGAGCTAGCCAGAGGCTGCAGCCGGTAGGAGCGGAAGCAGAAGAAGCAGGAACCTCTGCATGTTCCGATAACTGCCTGCGGTTTGCGTGGACTCTCTCTGCCCTGTGCTGATCAGCTATTTGCTCCAGCCCTCCTGCTCCCACAGCTTGACTGTATACCTGCCTCTCTTACCCTCTTCTCCCCCGCCGCCCCTTCCACCCCCCTTCCCTTCCCGTTTAGCTGCTCCCCTCTGAATTTAAACCTCCCCCAAAGACTCATAGAACTAACATGCCAGTTGTCACATCATTGTTCACTCTGTTAGCGTGTGCTACCCCTTCCCCCTTCCTGTGTCTGGCTTCTCTCTTAGACTGTAAGCTCTTCAGGGCAGGGACTGCCGGTGACGCTGTACAGTGCCCGGCACAGTGGGCCCCATTTTGGGTCGGCCCTTAGGCTCTCCCATAATAAACATGACTAAGAAAAACAGTAGTACCTCCATGGACATAGCTCTTATGACACGCTAGCAGGTCCTTACTCCACTGACTAACGGAGCCTTCCACTGCACCACTCGTTGCGGCTATATGGCAGATCGGAGTGACAGTAACACAGCACAAGGCCGGTGTCTGAGAGACCTTTGATGGGGCAGGCAGGCCTCACAGTCCAATATCTTGGTCTTACGGGCTGTGCTTCTTGATCCCCTTCTCTGGGTATGTCGACAGTGCCTGCGGCACGGAGCTTCCCAGCCCAGGTCTGCAGACTCCGGGCGGTGAAAATAGCCGTGCAGACAGCGCTGTGGCCTCGCGGCTCGGGAGGGCGCTCAGGCTCGAAAGCCCACTCCCCTCTCGTGCAGTGCAGACATATTAGAGCCCACGGCAAGTACCACCTAGCAAAGCATTAACACCAGCTGGTAGTTTTCCAGATGGCCCACAATGATGGGCAGTTATAGTCTTTGGCTGCAATGATGCCATTCCAGCGATCTGTCAAAACGTGTCAAGAGAATTTAAAAGAATGACGTTGTGCTAGGAACGGGGCGGGTTTGGCCCCAGGGGGAGGGAGGCAGACACCCCAGGTATTTCACTGCAGTGTGCGGTGGGGCCTTTCTGAGGAGTCCAGAGGGCTACGTTGGGAGCTGGCCTCCTTACGGCCTTGCACAGGCTGCCTGCCTCGTGGGTCCCAGCGCGAGGATGACCATCCCCATGCACATGCAAGCGGGCAGGGATGAGGGCGGGCAAGGGTGGGGAGTGGGCGGAGCTCATGCTGCTCTGCCTCACCATAGTGCTGGTCTGCACAAGCGAGCTGATGCGTGGCAGGGAGGACGCTGCCTGAGGGAAGGACTGGTGGGGTGTCCCTCCATGAAGAACAACAAGGGAGAAGGGCAGCAGGATCCCGTGGTGCTGCAGCAGGGCAGATTGCAAAATCCCCATCTAGCCCTTAGCCTGGAAGGGGTCGGGGGGCCCTGTCTGGCCACCTCCATTGTGCAGTGCCTAGAAAAGAGGGTCCCGCTCCTGATAACAATATTTAGTGTGCAGTGCTGTTGCTAGCCGTGTTGGCCCCAGGATGTGAGAGATGCAAGATGGGGGAGGTAGCCATTTTAGTGGACCAACTTCTGGTGGTGGAAGGGACACAGAGCTCTCCCTCAGAATGCCCCTTTATTTTAAGTGGTCTCCAACCTCTAGCATCTGTGAACCCCTTATGCTTAACAATCTGTCCCATCTTGTATTTAGCCCAGACACCCTGGTTACCTTCCCCAGACCTGAAAAAGAGCTCTGTGTTGCTCGAAAGCGTGTCCCTTCCACCAACAGACATTGGTCCAACAAAACTTATGGCCTCACCTACCGTGTCTCAATACTATTTAGAGCTTTTCAGAAATTCTGTGGCCAGCCTCGGGCTGCAGACGCTGAATGCAGCCGTTTGTTCCCTTCAGCCTTAGGGACTGTCTGGTGTTTTTTTAAGGAACGCTGAGGCCCCTCATTTCAATGGTAACTCCCCCGCGTTGGGGAGGCCAGAGGCTACTGGCTTCACGAGACCGTAAGGATGGCTCTGCCTCATTGAATGGATTACAGAGGAGAGAGGAAGGAAGAAGAGCGATGGAGACAGACAGAGAAAAACCCAGCTGTTGAGTCTGCCAAGCCACTCTCCGCTCCCCACTTTGCCTTCGTTACAGGCCCTTTCACAAAGTGCATCTCTCACACATGCTGGGAGAATGCCATCTGAAGTCAGCATCAGCACAGCAGTGGTGTGATCCCAACCATGATTAGAAGCCATCTGCTGGGGATCCTTCAGTCTAATGTATGAAATTGGGGAAGGCAAACTTTATACACCGCATTGTTTCATAACATGCTTAGGAGAGTCCAACTCAGCAGATTAGCGAAACGTAGGCACTATATACATTGCTGTGGGAGGATTAAACCAATGAGCTTGGCAGATATTTTTTAGCTGATTTCCTTCTTTTTATTTCTGCATTTTGTGAGGGAATCTGATGCATGTCAATGCTTAGGAAAGTAAAGAGCTAATAGCACTGACCAGAGCTAGGTGCACTGATGAATTTCCTTCTCCGTCCGTTGTTTTACTCTTGTGCTGTATTAGTAGGACATTTGGCGATACTGTTTGTATGAAAGAAAGAATAGAGTTGTATGGTATTGTGCTGTGGCTAGGAGGTATGTTAGCTTCCAAGTACTCTCCTATCAATACCCCTCAGTCCTCACCTTGAATGCCAGAGGTTCTCTAGTACTCTGGTATGCTTCTCTGGCTAGGTAGCACCAGGCCAGCTGGTGGGCCCAGACCATGCTATGCTGAGCAGTTCAGAAAAGGATCAGAGAGTGGAGCAGGGCTAATACTTGCGGGTGCTCTTCATATTGTCTAGATGTCAAACCGCCTGCTAAGGAGGCACAATCGTAACATTGAGATGCCTAAAGAATATAAATTGCTCCTGTAGTGGTTTGTGCTGGCAAAATGACAACAAAAAGGGAGACTGGGTTAAAGGGCCTGAGAATTGGGACCATCCTGCAAAGAAAATTATATTCCACAAAAGCAGAGTCAGCCCTGTTCATTGAGAATCAGACCTGGAGGCCAAATTCTGCAGGGTATTTAAAAACAGCATGGGAGGTGTGTGCACTCAGCACCTCTCAGATGTGCTCAGCACCTTGCAGGAGAATTACTGGCCCCATGAATATGGAATAATACAGGCACTGGAGCTGGGCATTACTAGAGCTGGGCTGGCCGCATTCTCTCCTGCATGAGACCAGAGTACATTAGTAAAGAAAGTCATCACAATTCTCTGCTTCTTCATGCTCCCTGGACGAGAGACAATACTTCCTGAGGGCCCAAAGAGGGGGAGGTCTGAAATAGACATGTAGGGAAACCCCACTATAGGAACAAAACACAAACTGGCATCAAGTTGCAGGTAATTCCTTCAAAAGCCTGACTTCCCCATGTGACATGTGGATAGGTCACTTGAACAGACATTCAAGGAATATGGTAACAATCATCTTTCGGAGACCACTCGCAGTACCTCTATTATTCCATAGTTGTGGGGCCAGATACAAGGGGGTGTAAACTGGCATCCTTTGTAATAAATGGAACCCATATACATGAGCTCTGGATCTGTCCTTTTGCCATGTCCCTACCGGTATATTTGTATGGCTTTGTTCCCCCACAGGAATCCTGCATCCCTTTCTACCCACCTTCGCACTATCCCAGCACTGGATCAGTCACTCAGTGATAGCTTTCAGCCAGATTCCTGCCCTGTCCCTTCTAATTGTAACAGGGTCTCCCCAAAACCAGCATCAGACCCTGTCTGTGCCTCAGTTTCCCCGTAGTCATGTAAACTAGTTAGCCGACTCACCAGTCTGCTGCATTAGTAATGCTTCCAACAGAGTCAGTATTTCCATCCCCCGGGGATGCATTTATTGTTCAAATGCAAACACCGTTCATCACCAACCAAACCAGGTAAACGAGGTCCTGCACCTGGCCCCTCCTAAGACTTCAGCCTCTGTCCACATAGCAGGGATCCCCAGCCAGGTCTTTCACTTAGGTGGTGTGGCAAGTCCCCTTCCAGGACCATTCCCTGACCCAGGGCTAAAGCGAGGCTACCATCCTCCTGCAGGAACTTCCCTCGTCCCCACAGCTCTGCACCCCGTAAGTGAGCTACTTGTTGGCCCTTTAGCTCACAGCCAAAGACTAGTCCTAGCTCCCTTCAAGGGCCATGCCACCCTATGAAGTTGCTGCTGGGGCACTGCTGGCAACATGCTACTTTCCATGTGGAATGACAGAATAAACACAAGAAATCCAATGTTCTAGGGGTGGGGATGCCTGTTATGATGGTTTCTAATCCCTAACTGATCATCCAGATCTCAGTGAGCTGCCAAGTTTGGCTCCCATTGAAGTCAGTGGGGTTGTTTGGCCACTGGCTTCCTGGGGAGCAGAACCAGGTCATAAGATGGACCCAAACTTTGAGAGGCCTGCTTAGATCAGAGGCCCAACAAAACAAGATTTGATCCACTACTATAAAGCCATCCATCTACAGAGGAAGTAACCAGTACAAACAAACTGGAGGGGGACAGCTCACTGGAAGTGTTCAAATCCAATGAAGGCTAAAAGGCCGCTAACTAAATAAGAGATGGGGGGGGGGGGCAGCATTCTTTTCAAGGGTGTCATGTAAAAGTGCAGAGATAATACACATATCTGAACCAGCCTATGTGCCGTTTGTGTCCCCGTGGGTGTAGAAACACAAGAAGGTCAATGGAAACGATGCAAGTGTTGTCAGTGAGGACACAAAGAGTGACTAAGGGAGCTAAATTTATAGAGTCTGGGAAAAGAAAGACTCAGGGTCACATGGTCTAAAAATACCTTCAAGGTAACAATATAAATGAAGGAAGGCAATTGTTCATGGCCTCAGAGGAAAGTAGGACAAGGAGCAATAGCTGGAAGCTAAAGAAAGAAAAGTTTAGCCCAGAGATTAGGACAAAAAGTCCCTAACTGAGGGGAACTGGGCAGTGGAACAGGCTGTGGTACTAACACTGTAGCTACTCAAGAACTGGTTAGATGAGGGGTGAACGAGACAAGGTCCTGCACAAGAGACATCAGACTAGCTGCCACAGAGATGGGTGGGGTATGCGGGGGTCCCTTCCGGTTCTCTAGTGACATCGTCTGTAGGCCAGTCACATACAGCATTCAGAGAGCACTACATCAAACGCACTGCACCCAAATGTAAGCCAAGCACCACAAACATCCCCACTCATGTGCTTGTTATTAAATACCCAGTGCAAGGACATGCAGGATTTTTTAGCAGCACTTCATTTTCATGGATGCCACAGCAGAGTGTGGCACTCCTGGGGTGGTGGTGAGGGGCACAGGTGGCTCTATATTGCCTTTCCCTCATCATGAGGGCTGCTGGGATGGAACGCACACCCTGGTATGAGTAACAGCATCTTCAGGGTTACCCCAGCAGTTCCTAAGGGATTGCTCTGCCGGCCAGGATTGCATGCATCCTGCTCTGACTCTCCCCACCAGCCCCATTCTTCAGAATGCCCCTGTCACATGGAAATCCATGGCTGCTACAGGTGCAAAGAGCATTTAGGAGAGGATTGGGATTTGGCCCTTAGTGCCAAATTTACCCTGGTGCAAGAGGGTGCAATCCTATTGACCTCAGCCGCGTGCACATGAATTTAGCCTTTAATATTTATACTGGCAAATTAGCTACGATAGTCATCGCTAACAATCGGACCCTACAGGAAGTTATCTGAGCTCATGGGCAGATAGCCAGACAATGTTTTGACCACAAAAACACACACTGAGTCTCTTCAACAAAAATCCAGTGTCATTTTGTTCTCTATTGTTCCCTATTTCACGTGTTCCATCAGGCAGCGGTTACTTCAAACGACTTTATTACTTGGCACAGAGCACAACCCAATTCTTAAGTCTGAGTGATTTTAACTTTCTATTAAGAGGACAACCACAGTCAGGTTTCCACATGAGAGCGTAGTATGTCTCTCTCTCTCTCTCTCTCTCCTCTGCAGCATGTTCTACTGAAATGCAGAACAGCGGCTACTTTTGCAGCATGGAAGGAGATTTTTCCCCATTGAAAGAGACACATCCATTGGATGGAACCACTGCTGTAGCTAAACTCTGCAAATGCCAAACTTCATGCACACGGGCATATTCTGAACATCTTAGACATAGGCCACATTTGAAATTAGATTAAAAAAGAGTAGCCATGTAACGTACAATAGCCACAACAGCCTCTGTTAGTCATCAGAACACACCAGCATATAAGCAATCAACCTGATTGGCCTTCAAGGAGTTCTGCTGGTTGTTCAGGATGAGAGTGTGTATATATATATATATACATGTGGGTATATATATGTGGGTTGTGGGTGGTGAAAGGGAAGTAACTGAGCCTGGGAAGAGGGATGATGAGTGGAGTGTTGATAGGACATGCAGTTTAGCCAACTTGGTACAAAGTTGGCGAAGTATTCTGTGTGAAAATATGGTTCGAGATGGGCCAAAGAGGCCAGCTTTGGGTTTTGAAAATAGTTCACGGGTTGAATTTTGGTTTTGCACGACCAAACCCAAGGACAGCTCAGACCTGGGTACCAATTCATGTCAACCACTGCAGACTTGGACAAAAGGTTTGCTTTGGGCTAACAGCTAAATATAACAGTATCGTCATTCTACACATTTCACCCTATTTCACTTGTAGTAAAAAGAAGGATTACTAAGAGGCAAATAATTATTTAAGTCTGTATATTAGTTAGTCTATATATTTCAACTATCTATCAAGCCTGAAAGATCCATTTCACAGAAGGGGCAACACCACACCATTCTTTTTAAAGCTATCAGTAATATTGAAAATAAGGGGCTGATTTCATATTTCTAGTTATTTGTTTGTGGGTCTTAACATCCTTGGAGCAGAGCAAAGTCCATTCCCAGTCTTGCTTACACACGCCTAGTTAAACCACAGAGCTTTCACAAAACCTTTTCCTTTCTGCGCCCCTAGCAAAAATATCTTAGCACAAGTGGAATTACTCTGTGGCATGACCCTGCTCTACACAGATATAGCACTTCTCTGATTTATTACTGTCTGTATAGCGGTAGCACCTAAAGGCTGCAGCAGAGATCAGGACCCGGTTGCACTGGGAAAACACAGACTGAGGGCTGGTCCACACTAAGCTCCCAGTTCGAACTAAGATATGCAACTTCAGCTACGTGAATAACGTAGCTGAAGTCGAAGTATCTTAGTTCGAACTTAAAGGTACTTACCGCGGGGCAGGATTACCGGCGTCGACGGCGAGCACTTCCGGGATCGATTTATTGCGTCTAGACAAGATGCGATAAATCGATCCCAGAAGATCAATTGCTTGCCGCCGAACCAGTGGGTAAGTATAGATGTACCCTGAGAGAGTCCCTGAGCCAAAAAGCTCCCAGTCTAAACAGACAGGACAGACAAAGAGCGGGAAGGGAAACAGAAGAGAAGTGACTTGCTCAAGGTCACAGAGCAGTTGGTGGCAGAGCCAAGAAGAGAACTCAGCTCTCTTGATGTCCAAAACCACTATACCATGGTACCTCTCAATCTGAAGAACTGTGATGGTCGACACTGTGCCACAAAATACAATCTATAGGAAATCCTGGAAGGAGGAGGTGGGGATGCACTTAGATTCCAAGGTAGAGTTAGGTGGGTTAGGCAGGGGCGGCTCAGTTATATTGGGGCTTCATTCAAAATGGCAGGCTCCTTCCATCTCCCTTACCAACTCTTATTCTCAGGTCCAGTCGGCTCCTGTTTTCCACTCACTCCAGAACTTCCTCCCAAGTGAGGCAACAAGAATGGCCAGCTGGCAGCCCTTAGGTGTGTGCCTCCTTGTCTCTCACTTGTGGGTCTGCCCCGGGTCCTCTGACCATGAGCTCTATCCCTGTTGTTCAGATGCCTTGTGGCATGATGGGTACCACTGAAGTATGACATAAAATAATGAGCAGGTGAGCTGGGCAAATGGTATGCAATGCATGTAAGTGTTTCTTTTGGGCTCACAAAACATTTGCAAACTACTGTGAATGTAAAGTTTGTAAACGCTTGCCCAATAGTTTGGACAAATAATTTTCAAACCGAAGAAGTGGGCAGTAGCCCACGAAAGCTTATGCTCTAATAAATTTGTTAGTCTCTAAGGTGCCACAGGTACTCCTGTTCTATTTTCAAACTGTTCACTTCAGCTAGGTCATTCGCTTTTCATGGCCCGTGATTGGTCGCATAGTATGTTTTCTGCACTCTGCTGGCGTGGCTGAAACTACTTACCAGAATAATCAGGCACAAATGTTTAAAGAACACTAGTGCTCTTATAACGATTCACAAAAATTCACAAACAAGGAATAGCATGACCCTACTCTGAGTTTGAGTAATTTCTTCATGGATAGACTTGCACATCAGTTTTTCTATTATTCAACTAGCTCTTGTTTTCTGAACGACTTGCACAGATGATTTCTCTTTCTGACCTGTGTTGGAGGGACGGTGCATTACGGGTTCCCCTTTGTGCACATTACTGTACGGCTGTCCCAAATGAACTCGTTTCTGGACCACACATGGTAGAATCTGAAGAGCAGACAGAGCTCTTCTAGTCCACTAAGGACCTCACTTTGCTAAGTCAGCTTCTCCTGGGAGGTGTCGAAATATTATGGTGATGCGAGACCACACAAAACCCAATGGTAGGTAGATAGAGGACCCTAAAGCCAGAGCCAGCCCTGGGGATACATGCTCTGTAAGGTTTTGGGTGGTGTCTCCCTGAAACTTGGCTTAAACATCAAGGAGACCAGTGACTTATTAGGCAGACCTGGCTCTGCCCTGATGCCCTCAGCAGAATTGCTGCATTGAAGTCCTGAAGTTCTGCCAGGACTCTGGCAGAGGAGCGCCCTGCACTGGGTGCCACTCCTCCCACATCTCTTATCTAGAGGAGAAAGGAGCAAGGCACAACAACGACAGAGGCAGCCAGCAGCCCAGCCCCCCGACCCGGGATAACCTTCTCCCTTTTCTTGCAGAGAAGAGCCAAGTCAGAGACAGTGGTTCCTGGCCTCATCCCCTCCCCTCATCCTGGGGAGAAGCAGTGAGTGTCTTCTCCTCATGGAGAGACAAGGGGAAGGATTAGCTCCTAGCTGGCTTCCCCCTCAAGCCTTCCAGGGTAGAGAGGACCTACCCTGACGGCTCTCCTCCCACTCTTTCCTGCTCCCCTCACCCAGTGGAAGAGTGGGGGTGGCCCCTGCTTGCTGCCTTCAACAGAGGAATGGGCGGGTGGGAGGAGTAGTAGCACCTCTACTGGCAGGGGCTTTTGTTTGTCTGTTCCCCAAAGAATCAGGGTCTGGCAGGGAAGAATTGGGGGAAGAGACTCCATTTGGGCCTGGGGAGGGGAGCCATTTGTGTGTCTGAATGGTAATATGAATATGGGGAAGGCTGGGAGGGGAGTCACTCTGGCCCTGGAGAGTGTGTGTGGGGGAGTAGGGAGCTGGCTTCCTGGCTTGGGAGGGGATACAGTTGTGCATGTTGGGGGATGGGCTGATGGGGGATGGCTAACGAGTGGGGGGAGGGCATGCATTCCCCACCGATGAGTTGTGTACACCTTTGGACGGTGTACAGCCACTGCTTAATTTGTAATGAAAGAGGTGATGGGGTCATGTCATTTTTTTACTTTCATAACTGACGGGGCAAGCCCAGAGGTGCTGGGAGGCTATGAACTGCCAAGCCCAGAGGTGCCGGGGGGCTATGAACTGCCAAGCCCAGAGGTGCCGGGGGGGCAGGGAACGGCCAAGCCCAGGGGTGCCGGGGGGGCTAGGAACTGCCAGGCCCAGAGGTGCCGGGGGCTCAGCCCCGGCACAAATTAAGCCCTGTGTGTAGCAGCATCACTACCATTAACCTCCATCCCTAACGGGGCTCATTTTCAGAGCCGTGTCCCTGCTAAGCCAGGGGGAAGGAGCCTGGATTTTCTTTATTTCTTTGCAAAGCACAACGGGGAAAGGCGGCGGAGAACAACAACCCTGCCCACCACCAACACATCTATCCCCAGGCCCGTCTCCTCCGCGGGCTCCCCCAAAGGAGCACGCCTGGAAGGCTCGTTTGCAAAGCCGGGGGCATGAGGACCGGGGCGGGGGTGCCTCCCCCCCGGCTCCCCCCTCCAGCCCCACCCCGGAGAGGCAGGGACAAGCGTGCCGGGCGGGCGGAGCTGCAGCAGGCAGGCGGGCGGGCGGCGAGGGGGCTGGCCAGACTGCAGAGCGCCCTTGCGGCTTTTCCTTCCCGAGTCTCCGGCTCCCCCTGCCCCGGCCCTGCCATGCCTCTCTCCGGCCCCGGGCTGCAGCCCTGCCCGCCGCCCCCCGCCCCGCGCCCCCTCTGAAAGCCAGCCAGGCTCGGTCCCGCCCCAGCCCGGGCGAACGGCCGAGTCCCGGGGAGAGGATGGTGCAGAAATCCCGCAACGGAGGCGTGTACCCGGGTGCGACCGGAGAGAAGAAGCTGAAAGTGGGGTTCGTGGGGCTGGATCCAGGCGCCCCGGATTCCAACCGGGATGGGGCGCTGCTGATCGCCGGCTCGGAGAGCACCAAGCGGGGCAGCATCTTGAGCAAGCCCCGCTCCGGGATCTCCGGGACGGGGAAGCCCCCCAAAAGGAATGCCTTTTACCGCAAGCTGCAGAATTTCCTCTACAACGTGCTGGAGCGACCCCGCGGCTGGGCGTTCATTTACCACGCCTACGTGTGAGTAGCCAGGGCGGGCGCCGGAGCGCAGCCTGCCCCGGAGAGGGAGGCTGGCGATGGCTGGAGAGCTCGGCTCACCTTGCAGCCCGGGGCAGGGGGCAGCCCGGGCGGCAGCGGATGCCTGGCAGCTCATCCCCCGGGGGGCTAAAACCGAGCTGCAGGGGGAGCGGCGCTGTGTGCGGAGGAGGAGGGGCGAGCTGCAGGGTGGCAGGTTTTAAGCGCCCCCTTTTTTTTCCCCCCCACACTGGCCTGTCTGCAATCTTGCAGCGCGGAAACACCCGCTGAGCCAGCCGGTTTTCTGCCTTCCCTGCCTGAGCCCTGCTTGCGCTGTCTGCATTGTGTGTTGTGCCTCGCCTGCTGGGGGCTGCCTGGGCCCCAATGCAGGGTGCAGTTATTAAGGAGGAGGGGGGAGGGACCACCTAAAAAAAAAAATCAAACAAGCAGCCCTGCAAAATTGGAGGGTCGCTTAAGACTGATCGCGATGATGCACATTTCCCAGCCCTGAACCAGATGAAATACAAACACTTCTGGTTCTTAGGTGAATACACTCGCCTAGCTCCTTCGCTTTGTATATGTGGGTGCTTGCCTCCTCTCCCTGATCACAATGTGCTGTGGGACATGACGTGCTCATGGATCACTTGGTTCTGGTTTAGATGGAGCAGTGGCTGGGTTTTTTGGGGGGGCTTTTTTTGGTCCTGCTTGGAATCATCCTAGCAATGCTGTTAGCAGCAAGGGACAGAAAAAAATCTGGCTCGGGCGCTGCTGTCTGTGCTGTGTCTCCCTTCTCTCCCCCACCATCCGCCCCTTCCTCTATCCCCAGCTTTGATGGATTTGTGTCTGGCAACATTTTGGGCTGTGGACTGGAAGGTATTTATGGACACCAGCTAAAGTAGTGCTGTGTCAGGGAAGAAATGCTGATCAGTGTCTGATTCCTGACAGCAGAGAGAGGGAGTGGTAGACAATGGAGCAGTCCCAAGGCAGACGTTTGCACTCAGATGCCCTTTTTTAACAACTAATGTTTGTATTCCACCGATCAGTTGGAAGAAAGCGGAGATCAGCTCCTGTTGTTTGTGGGAATATAAAGGGGATGCCAAGCTGCATGATGTGCTGCTGTGTTACTGCAACTCCCTTCCCTCTGGGAGTTTCCATGGTCCCCACCAGGCTCTTCTCCAAATCTGATGTAAGGTGGAGGCATGTGCTTGGCTTTTCCTTTTGTTGTGGTATGTTTGGGGTTTGTTTTGAATTGAGGGTTCGCCTCCTCCTGACCTGTTTTTGAAAAGTTTTTCCCTTTTACGTGATGGCGATGGTACCAAAAGGCGTTGGGAAGTGCATTCAGGTGCTCAGCCATTTTGTAAGTGGAAGCATTTCAGAGAGATCTTGTTGCTGAGTAAACTTAGACAATGAAATTCTGGCTCCACTGAGGTCCATGACTGTTCACTTCAATGGGGCCCAGGTTTCTCCCAGAGAGATCTTAACTGAGTGGAAGCAAATCACACCAATATATCTTCATTTCTCCATTTGGTCCACAATCAGAATACGTGTTATCCGATGTTCAGAGCTGCCAAGCACCTTCGGCTCTCATGGGCTTCCCTGGCTCAACACTTCCGAAAATCAGGCTCGTATTTTGTGAACAAGCCCTGTGTATGTGTGCCCAGGATACTTGATGATGAAATACACACAAAGGCTAAATCAGTCCCTAGGGGCTGACTATAGCTGCGATAGCCAGTGTGATTGCAGGGGCCAGGATAAAGATGACACAAGTGGAATGGGATGAAAGCAAAACGGCACATGGCAGGTTAACCCCATGCAAAGAAGCTTTTTTAGTACAAAAAGGATAGTGTAGCTAACCTGCCTGACTCCTGTGTGATTAATCCAGACAGATGCACTGTCCTGAATTTATCTCCTCGGGGTCCCTTTCAGAACCAAAGCTTTATAATGTCACTTGTTATTCCTGAGGGAGTAAGGGGATCATCCCAGATTCATGCAGCTACAAACTTTACATCATCCCTCATAGTCCTTCCCCAGAGGTGAAATCCAGCCCCATGCAAAGGACCATCACAAGGCCTGTACTACTGAAGTCCTCAAAACTGGGCTTAAGCGGGGCTTAGACCTTGTGGTAAGTGTCTGAATTTCACCCTGTATGCTCCGTATGTGGGCACCATGTCCAGGGAATAAGTGTTTTTATTTCCACAACCATGTGACGCACCATTGACCACCTCCCCTGAACTTTTCCCACCTATCCCCCTCTCTCAGGAATACTTCAGTGCATTCCAAACCTCCAGACACTTTGTTTTTTAAAGGCTCTGCCACAAAACTGTTTCCCCTCAAGCATTGATCAGGAAAATGCGGTCGAAGCTTATATTGCATTCAGTGCTGGACCAGTGACCATTTCAAGGGCCTACATGTTACGATGCTTCAGACGCGTGTTACACAGTACTGGGAAGCTGCCCAGCATTCTGGTCTTTTGGCCCATACTTGTGCCAGAGTTAGCCCTGGTACGTTGCTCACTTACAGATGTAAAGAACATAATACATATATAGACGAATGAAAGCCTATGCACCCGTTATGCCCCATTTGTTTTTGTAATTATTTATTCGTATTACATTAGTGCCTAGAGAACCCAAATAACACTAGTCCCATAGGGCTAGGTGCCGTACCCACATGAGAGACAGTCCTTGCTACAAAGAGATTACCATCTAAGTAGGCAAAGCGGACAAAGGGTGAAAAAGTAGAGGCACAGGTAGGTGAAATGACTTGCTCAAGGTCACACAGCAGGGCAGTGGCAGAGCTGGGCTCAGAATCCAGGTCTCCTGACTCCCAGTGCAGTGCCCTCGCCACTAGACCTTGCTACTTCTTCCCTCAGTTGAGCCCTGTTTGGGGAGCATAAGTGGTGCATAGGCCTTCTGCACAGGAGTGAATTTCATCTACGATGCACATGTGTAGTATTGGACTCAGTTTCCACCAGGGTGCGAAGCTCTGGGGAGTTTTCAGGCGCCATAATGCAGGTAGTGAGCGCTTCACCCACTGAAATGAAGGCAGGTGTGTTTGTATCAGTGATTAGACTCTCAAATATTGTCTCCTTACAGCGAAATGTCCTAAATGCACATGGATTCTATTTTAAATGCCGATAGATGCATTTGCATAGGTAACTCTGTAACATCTGGAGCACCACACGTTAGAGTCTGACATCACACAGTGAAGTAAACGATTGTACATCTAAGTGCGCATGGTATGTCCATTTCCACATGCAGGTCTCAGCCAGGGTTTTTCTCGTTTTTGACCCTCACATCTCACACTATGATGATTGTTTAAAAAAACAAAGGAAATTCAGTCCAAAAAGGTAGTTAAAGCAGTATTGTGGCTGACTATATGAAAGCATATACGAAAGTTATGGCACACAGCCATATAACAATTGGGACTGATCTGCTGTGTCCTCTGTTCCACTCCCCTAGCTGTAATGGCATCCTTTCTCAGCCAATGCTAGCTCTGCATGTTCTTGTTGGACCTTGTCTTCTTTCAGGGATGAAGTCTGGGATTTGGCAAACCACAGCAGTGTGCTGGCGTTCTCTAGACATTGTGTGCGTGGCTGGTACTTTGGCTTTAAAAGGTCAGATCCCCTGAATTTCCTCTTGGAGAGGTGAGCAGATAGGTAGCTTCCCAGGGCTGGTGATCAGTTTTCACAGCTGATGATTAGCTCACCACAGGAATCCAAGTGAGATGCAGTCTCATCCCAACGGGTCTGCTTCCCTCTGGACATGTGCTGTTGCCCCTTTGTGCCAGTTTGGGGGCAAAACCACGGACTATTCTGTGTCTCTGTATTGCGATTGATTTTTTTGACACCATCGCCAGGCTAACACAAGTGGTGGCCTGTTCATAGGATATAAAATGGGCCTTCACTTCTAAACACACCATTTTACACAAGCACTTTCATGCACTAACAGCCGAGCATACAGGGGACAGAATTTTCATGTGCAAAACTGTGTCTGCCGGAGTGAAGGTTGGGTTCTGCCCCCACTGAAAATCAGTCCCATTGTATCTATGATTTTCATTGGATTATTTCTCTCATGCCTGCTCTGCTTCTCCTGTCAGAGTCTGACCTAAGCAGAATGGGGCCTGATAATGCTTAAGTGAAGCCCCGCTTAAGTACCAACATAAGCTTTTCCTGGGGAGACAGCTGGTGCATAGGCCTTGAACTGGCTGTCTACACAGAGCTTGAGTGGGTGGCTGGTACTCGGGCTTGAGGTTGTCTTTCCCTCTTGCCTATTTCACATATTTCTTCAAATTCCTCTATCTTGCTCACTGTAATCTGTTCATAGGATGCAATATCTAGTATCCTGTCTTCTGACAGTGGCTGGTGCCAGATGCTTCAGAGGGAATGAACAGAACAGGGCAATTACTGAGTGATCCATCCCCTGTTGTTCATTCCCAGCTTCTGTAAGTCAGAGGTTTAGGGATACTCAGAGCATGGGGTTGTGTCTCTGAACGTCTTGGTTAATAGCCATTGATGGACCTGTCCTCCATGAACTTATCTAATTCTCTTCTCAATCCAGTTATACTTTTGGCCTTCACAACATCCCCTGGCAACGAGTTCCACATGTTGACTGTGCATTGTGTGAAGAAATTCTTCCTTTTGTTTGTTTTAAACCTGCTGCTTACTAATTTCATTGGGTGCTCCTGATTCCTGTGTTATGTGAAGGGGTAAATAACACTTCCTTATTCACTTTTTTCACACTATTCGTGATTGTATAGACCTCATCATACCCCGCCTTAATCGTCTCTTTTCCAAGCTGTATAAGTGGGAGTACCATGAATTATATGGTGGCATTATGATATTTTCTGTCTCATTATCTATCCCTTTCCTAATGGTTCATAACATTCTGTTTGTTTCTTTGAGTGCCGTTGCACATTGAACAGAGGTTTTCAGAGAAAGATCTCTTTCTTGAGTGGTAACAGCTAATTTAGATCTCATCATTTTATAGGTATGATTGGGATTCTGTTTTCCAAAATGCGTTACTTTGCATTTATCAAGATTTTCACCTGCCATATTGTTGCCCAGTCATCCCTTTGTAACTCTTCGCAGTTAGCTTTGGACTTAACTATCTTGAGTAATTTTGTGTCGTCTGCAAGCTTTGCCCCCTCATTGTTTACCCCCTTTTCCATATCATTTGTGAATATGTTGAACAGCACTGGTCCCACTACAGATCCTTGGGGGACTCCGCTATTTACCTCTATCCACTATGAAAATTGACCATTTATTCCTACCCCTTGTTTCCTATCTTTTAACCAGTTACCGCTCCATGAGAGGACCTTCCCTCTTAATCCATGACTACTTACTTTGCTTAAGAGCCTATGGTGAGGGACTTTGTCATAGGCTTTCTGAAAGTCCAAGTACACTCTTGTACACATACTTGTTTGGTGTCAAGTATCAGGGGGTAGTCGTGTTAGTCTGTATCTACAAAAACAACAAGGAGTCTAGTGGCACCTTAAAGACTAACAGATTTATTTGAGCATAAGCTTTCGTGAGTAAAAACCTCACTTCTATCCGAAGAAGTGAGGTTTTTACTCACGAAAGTTTATGCCCAAATAAATCTGTTAGTCTTTAAGGTGCCACCAGACTCCTTGTTGTTTTTGTACATACTTGTTGACACCCTCAAAGAATTCTAATAGAATAACGAGGCACGATTTTCCTTTACAAAAGCTGCATTAACTCTTCCCCAACATATTGTGTTCATCTGGTCTGATAATTCTGTTCTTTACCGTAGGTTCAACCAGTTTGCCAGGTACTGAAGTTAGGCTTATCGGCCTGTAATTGCCAGGATCACCTCTGGAGTCTTTTTTAAAAATTGGCATTACATTAGCTATCCTCCAGTCCTCTGGTACAGAGGTTCATTTAAATGATAGGTTACGTACCACAGTTAGTAGTTCTGCAATTTCATATTTGAGTTCCTTCAGAACTCTTGGGTGATACCATCTGGTCCTGATGACCTATTACTAGTAAATTTATCACATCAGTCTGTGCCTCAAGCTGATTTTTTTTTTTTTTTTTTAAATTTCAACCAAAATCGTTCATCCATTTCTCAGAACAAGGTTGGGAGAAAATACATTGTTTTAGCCATGTTAAAAAAAATCACAACCATGTTTAATACTTCCATGTTTTGCTCCACTGTAGTGTTTGTGAGAGACCAGGGTCAGGTTGGTGCAGTGAAGCCATATCAACTAATGCGACTTTGGTTTTGGAGTATCTTTCCTACAAAAACATGGACCCGTTTCTGTTGGTGTTGAATTCTCTTAATTCCCACCAAGTCAATGTGAGCTGATGGCACTCAGCACCTGGCAGGATCAGGCCCTGTATCACATAGTATTTTGCACAGTTACAGGTTATTGACCTCACTTATGGCTTTTGGTGATCAAGGGTCAAAAATGGCTTAAGTCTCAAATGAAAATAAGCAAATTATTCTGGTGACCTTAACTTGGTCTCCCGAACATAGTTACAATAGACATTGTTATCTAGTTATAACAGACCCACATTACAAGGGGGATGATTGGCGATCTCACTGCTGCTAAATAAAGGTATCATAGATTGGCACAGAGGTGTATTGCATATTGGGGGATCTTGCCAGCCCTCCAGCTGGCTCTACCCAGTGCTGTTAAATCTTCTATTTCCGCAACTTCAATTATTTAAAGGGACACTAACTAGATTCTAAGTAAAAATAATTGAGCTGCATTGACAATTACCCTATGGGGAAGAATGGACCCTCGGGGTTGCAGAGAAGTATGTTTTCTTTAAATGCGGACCCTCAATTGTCTTTCCTTTCCATCCAGAGTGCAGGGCAGGAGTAATTCTTCCACAATAAAAATGAATGATGCTATGTCCTCACCTCACTGAACATGCCAAGTGACTTCAGTGCCCCACACAACTCCATCAGCTCTACCCTGGCCAACCGGAATATGACACCCTATAATATACAACTTGAAGAAGCTGGGGGATCATATAAAGCACCGAAATATAGAAGTGTGAGCAGCTTGTTGGGAAATATCTCAAGCAGAAGTCATGAGCTGGTGTAGAGAGGAGATTGCTTTATCGTGGCCTTTGGGCTTTTTTAACTGCATGACAGCCAATAGGGAGCTAAACTAAGTAGTTCTTCCACCTGTCCACCAGCTCTGTCTGGCTTCAGTATTTCTAAGGTGCTGTTGGCATGTTAGAAACTTTCTCCCCTAAAGCCATCTCTTTGGTTATAACTAGGGTGGCTGGTCTACTTTTTAAAGTTATTTTTCTGACACTCCCCCTCCAAAAACCCTAAACCACAAAAAAAGACTTTACTAATACATTTTATAATCAGCCATTCATGTGAAGTATTGTGTACCCTCTGCACAGTGGAAGCCCCAGCAGTTCTTTCAGAGGGAGCCCAAGCGAACAAACTAATCTAAGTCCCAGAAATTTGCTGACATTCTTGATGGCTGTGGCGCATGCACAAAGAAATAAAGCAAAAAGCAGTAAACCCCGTAGACCCACGTCGTTTTGTGCTATAACAGACACCTGGTGGGGAAACAGGGTTTGCAGGGGGAAGAGGTTGAGGGCAGGGATGGGGAATGTTAAAGATATAGTCAGGGGTGACAGTAGAAATAGGGACTTACTGGTACGGGGCTGTGTTGGGGCTTGCCCTGGCCCCCGGAAGGGGTGGGGCCTTGGGCAGAAGGGGCAGGAATGGGATCAGAGCCAGCCCTGGCCCGCCCTGTACTGGTAAGTGCCCTCCCCCGCCGGGGTAGCAGCGGCAGCCGGGGGCTCCGGCAGCAGTTTAAAGGGCCCAGGGATCGGCCGCCGCTACTGCCCCGGGCCCTTTAAACTGCTTCCGTAGCCCCTGGCTGCCGCTGCTACCCCAGGGCTCCCCTGCCTCTACCGCCCCAGGCCCTTTAAATAGCCACCGGAGCCCCGTCGCTACTCCAGGGCTCCGGCGGCTATTTAAAGGGCCCAGGACTCCCCTGATTCTACTGCCCCGGCCCTTTAAATAACCCCCGGAGCCCCGCCGCCGCTACCCCAGGGCTCCAGCAGTGGGGCTCTGGTGGCAATTTAAAGGGCCTGGGGCTCCAGCCACTGCTGGGAGCCCCAGACCCTTTAAATTGCCACCTGGGGAAGCCAGGCCGCCCCGGTACGGCGAACCGGCTCTTGCCAGTACGCCATACCGGGACGTACCGGCTTACTTTCACCTCTGGATATAGTATCCCCAGGCCCTTTAAATTGCCGCCTGTGCAACCCTTGTGTTTTTACGCATTTACAACGGGACTACTCCTAGGGCTTAGTGCTCTCTGGTGTATGGAAGAGAAACGATCCCTTAGGATGTCGCATGGGAGTAAGAACAATCAAATGAATTTAAGAAAGGGAAGATATAGGCTGAATACCATGAAATTAACTGACTACGGAATCACTCCCCGCGTGAATGGGTGGGATCCCTATTACTTGAGACATTTAAAATCTCCTTGGATTCCACAGCAGGTGATGTCCTGTAGGCACCAATCTAACTCATTCCCTCTATAGAAAGATAATATCTTATAAGGGACAATCTTACTCCTGGGGTGGGGAATGGATTAGGTGATCTCATAGTTCTTTTTTTCCTGTCTCGTTGCTGTGCTTCTCTGAGAGTGTTTGAAAGATACACCAAGAATGATGTGTATGAAGCTTAGTTGATAAACAGTCTTGGATATAGCCTGAACCTTAAAGAGCCCGGTCTTGAGTGATCTGTTAGTCCTATGACAGATTGTTCTATAGGATCTCGTGGAGTGGAACTGGTTAGCAACCTTGATGTGCCACAGCTATGCACTTGCACAGTCAAAACCTACTGAGACTGATGCTCTTTCCTTTGCTATTAGAGCTCTAACTGGATTACAGAAGACAAGTCACTCAGAGAGGCTGCTGTTTTGATTAGCTAAAAACAGATTAATAGTGTCAGCGAGATACTCGGTTGTTTCAGCTCAGACAGTGTGTCAACAGGTGCCCAAAAGCAAAGTACTGACATTTCCTGTGCATCTTAAAAAGGATGCAGTCAGAATGCCAGTGGTGCTCAGATACTCCGGTGGTGAGGATGGTATAAGAACTGAAATGGAACAGGAATAGAAAACAGAATCTGGCTTTGATATGCAAACTAAAAACCAGACTGACAAGACGTTGCAAAACCTAGCCCCAGCCCAGGTTTGGTTCATCTCTGTGGGTTAAATACAGAGCCATTGTTCCAAACCCCCTGAAATTCAGGCAAAATGAGATCTAGAGCTAAGCCTCCCCAGGTTTTGATTATTCAAAGCCTAAACCCAGCTGATGAGGTTCTGAGAAACCAAACCAACCACCGGTGTGTTGCTCAGCTCCATGAGTGAGGTGTTCTTTACAAAGGGAACTTTATAACAGACCCCAATAAAAATGTGGGAGAGAATGCAGGAGTACAGAAATGTGGGAAAATGTGATAAGGAATCAATACCTATGGAACTATTTATTATTAATCCTCATTATTATTATTTTATTATTAATGTATTAATCACTGTAGCACTTCATAACCCAATCAGGGCTCCATTGTGCTGGGTGCTGTACAAATACTTAGCAAAGAGACAGTCTCAAGGATCTTACTCTCTAAACATGTGATGAGAGACAACGGTTGGAGATGGATAGAGAAATGAGGGGAAGGACAAGGTTACAGTGATAAAGTAAGCAGCAGTCACAACCTGCCTGCTCCCCAATCATTGTACTAAGAGGCGTTGGTTGCAGGATCACCAGGGTGAATCATGAGACGTTTGGCACTTTGTCTCTTGGAGAACTGAGGTTTATCCTCCCTTCTGAGTGTGAGTAGACTGGCCATTAGTTTGAAAGGAGGAGACCCTCTTAGTTGTGAACTTTCAGGCCAGTGAATTTCCGGGTACCTCATTTGTAAACGGACACCTGCTTTCCTGAAAGCGTTGTTTTACGGTGCTCTCTTCTTATAGCTGTGCCGCCGAGGGAGGTGAGAAAACCATAGCGAAATACAGCTGAGATAGCTGGAGTTACTGCTGTGCACTGCAATAGCTTACAGCCGTAGGGCAGTAGATAAGAACACAGGTTCTGCTGACGGGCTGTCAGTCCTTATGAAGTTATTACCGCACGCAGGGGGAAAGCATTACCATAAATACTGACATAGAAGGTGACTCGTACGTACAGAAACCACCCCGTCTCATATTTCAAGAACGAGTAAACCTAGGAGCTTGTTTCCTAGTAGACACCCAGCCCATCTCTTTATTGTGATATCTGTTCAGTGCAGCTGAAGGGTAATTTCAATACCCACTGCAACAGGAAAATATAAAAGTCAAAGAAAAGATTAATTAACGTAATATGTAGTAAAAAGTAACGATAATCCATATTTATTATGCTAACAGTGTCCCCAACTGAAATAAGAGCTCCGTTGGGGTGCTGCACATACACATCGTAAGAGACCGTCCCGCGCCCAAAGAGCTTACAGTATCAAAAAGACAAGACAGATGAAAGACAGGAGAAAGGGCTGTAGCAGACAGCTATCAGGATGGTGTCTGCCCAAACATCATCTTAGTTCCGCTCTACCGTTGGATGTTATTTCTGGTTTGCTTTTTTTCTGTTTTTGTTTGTGGGGTTTGCAAAAGAATGTCTGAGTTCTTGGGGCTGAGGTGGGGTGAGGAGAAGGCAGGAGGGGAGGAGCTAATAGGGAAAGACAAGCTTATTCAGATTTTCCAACCCAATAGGAAATTGATGACGATGATGATCCTGAACATCCTGCTCAGGAATAACATAATCATAAATATCAATCTCCAGCATCCTCTGTGTTGTTTTCTCCACTGCATTTCATAAAATGTGGCCTTGCCCTGGGTTTTGTCCCAAGTGTTGCTGATGTTGCATTTGAGGAATGCTGGCTATATCCTCCATGGGGGGCTTAGGTGGCCTGTTATCTCTGAGACACATGCATATCAGCAAAATGTCCAGTTGCATCAGTTTCCCTTCCCTTTGTCAATGACGCGGTTCTTGAGAACCCCCAGATGTGGGAACCACAAATGCAGCTCTTTTAAGATGCACACACGATAAGATGCTACCTGACAGCTGTCCATCCTTTGGCTGGACCTGGCTATCAGTGTCGCAGCCTACAGTGTGCTCATTTGCCTTCAACAATATCTTTAGCTACAATCCGGTACATAGATCCAAGGATTCCAGTTGAGTTTGTGACACTCTGTACCTCAAAATAGCACCCTGGAACCCCTGTTGTGATGGGTTGGATCACAGAAACCCCCTTGGGGACTGCCAACTGATGTGCCAAGACTACTTCTGCCCCTGCTTTCCCTGCCCACTTGGGACTCCAGCACCCTGTCTTGTTGAGCCAGACACGCCCGTCTGCTCCAACACAGACCCAGGGTCTGAACCACGTGTCCCAAAGCTGCAGACTTAACTGAATGCAACTTAAGAAGTGTTCTTGTCTTTAACATTGAGATGCCCAATAGGGGCTAAACCCCAAATAAATCCATTTTACCCTGTATAAAGCTTATACAGGGTAAACTCATAAATTGTTCGCCCTCTATAACACTCATAGAGAGATATGTACAGCTGTTTGCCCCCACAGGTATTAATACATATTCTGAGTTAATTAATAAGTAAAAAGTGATTTTATTAAATACAGAAAGTGGGATTTAAGTGGTTCCAAGTAGAAGCAGACAGAACAAAGTGAATTACCAAGTAAAATAAAATAAAACACGCAAGTCTGAGTCTAATACAGTAAGAAAACTGAGTACAGATAAAAACCTCACCCTTAGAGGAATTCCAGTAAGCTTCCTTTTACAGACTAGTCTCCTTCTAGTCTGGGTTCAGCAATCACTCACACCCACTGTAGTTACTGTCCTTTGTCCCAGTTTCTTTCTGGTATCCTTGGGGGTGGAGAGACTCTCTCTTTAGCCAGCTGAAGACAAAATGGAGGGGTCTTCCAGGGGTTTAAGTAGACTTTCTCTTGTGGGGGGAGACCCCCGCCTCTCTCTTGTGCAAAGTCCAGCTCCAAGATGGAGTTTTGGAGTCACATGGGCAAGTCACATGTCCATGCATGACTCAGTTTTTACAGGCAGCAGCCATGGCTTATCTGCTACCTTGAACGTCTTCATGTAGACGTCTTATGTGGATTGGAGCCTCCCAAGATCCATTATCCCTTAAGTGCTTCTTGATTGGGCACTTAACTTGCACATTCCTTTCTCAAGAAGCTGACCAAATGCTTTACTAAGGCTACTTAAAAATCAAGCCAGTACACAGCCAATATTCATAAATTTGAATATAAACATGACACCCGGGCCTATTGCGGGGACCCAGCAGCATGCACGCTGCGCGCGCCCAGGCCCTGGCCAGTCACATCTGGGCTGGCTGCCCAGCTGGTGCAATCCCACGGGTGGCCCTGGCCCCCCCATCCTGCTCGGGACCCGCGGGATTGCGCTGCTGGGTCCCCGCAACAGGCCCGGGCTCGGGGGTTTCGGGTCCGGGCGCCAGAGCCGCAGCCGCTGAGCGCCATGGCCGTTTCCTCCGGCCGCGGCAGTAGGAGCCGCAGCAGCGGCTGCTCCCGAGTCCCGCTGCCCAGGTGGGGAGAACAGCCCCCGCCTGGCCTCGCAGGCGCCCCCCTGCTCTCCCTCCAGGTACCGTCCGACTAAGGGCTGGTCTACACTTAGTCCGGACTTCGGACTAAGGTACGCAAATTCAGCTACGTTAATAACGTAGCTGAATTCGAAGTACCTTACTCCGGACTTACCGCGGTCCAGACGCGGCCGGAAGTCTCCCCCCGTCGATGCCGCGTACTCCTCTCGGCGAGCTGGAGTACCGGCGTCGATTGTGAGCACTTCCGGGATCGATCCCAGAACATCGATGGCGTGCCGCCGGACCAGCCGGTAAGTGAAGACTAGGCCTGAGTCCTGCCTGTACTTGGGGCCAGGCCGGACTCTCACTCACCCCGGCCCCGCGCTCCCCCTGCATCTCCGGGGCCTCCCTACAGCGCTTGCGAAGGGGGTGGGGGGGTTGGTTTTTTTCTCTGCCGCCGTTTTGTTTTTTTGCTCCAGCCTGCCTTCCCCCGCATCCCAATATTTGACCTGGGTGATCTGGTCACCCTATCTGCTGGTGCCTCTCTCTATATTCTTCGTGAGTGGCTTAGACAGCAGTCATGCAATTTCCTTGGGTGTGAGGCTCCACATGCTCATGGCTGTGATTGTACCTCCTGGGGGGAGGGATAGCTCAGTGATTTGAGCATTGGCCTGCTAAACACAGGGTTGTGAGTTCAATCCTTGAGAGGACCATTTAGGGTTCTGGGGTAAAAAAAAAAATAGTTGGAGATTGGTCCTGTTTTGAGCAGGGGTTAGACTAGATGACTTCCTGAGGTCCCTTCTAACCCTGATATTCTATGATGCTATGGAGGGCATTGGTTGCTTGTCACTGGCATAGCTTTGTGAGAGACAGCCAAGGGGGCAGAGTAGTCCCACAGTTCCAGGTTTTACCCCAGCGATTCCATCACAGTTAATTTCTACAAACTGCATATCTCTTGGGCAATGTGACCACTTCCTGGAAGAAATTAATATTATTTTTGATGATTTGTTAGGCCAATGACCTTGTGGTGCCCTATGACAGATATGTCACATGCCAGTTTTCTTTTCTGTAATCAGGTACGTGTCTGTGATAAATGAGTGCACCAAATTTTGAGGTTCCGTCTCTAAAGGGCACTTACTATATGAGAGTAGCTCAACAGGGTAGGTTGAATAATTGAGATCAAATAGCTCTTGAAAAATCTGGCCAAACGTTCTAGCCCGCACAAACCCTGTGCTGTTAAAAGTGCTAGTTCAACACTCTGGCAGTGTGTGTATGTTTGTGGATTGATTCCACGCTCTAGTGTCTCAGCAGAAACTCCGATTTCTGTTGGGCTGGTCCAACGCAGAATAACATACTCCAGTAATGAAATGTCCACTGACCGTATCTGGCTTTAGCAGTGAACCTGTGCATGTGGCGAGATTGGTCTGGTCTCTGCAATTCAAATTAATGCAATGTGTGCACATACACTTGTTGTGGGTTTGTACAGAGGCTGTGACAATGGGCTCCTCGGAGCTACTTCGATACGAATAATAAATAGTAATAATAATTAATGAAAATACCTGAAGGTAGGCTCAGAAGAAGAAAGGTTTTTTTAATCAGTGGGATTCATTTTATATATTGCTCTTGCCAGTTTAGAAATGTGAGCATGATATTGATGGTTCGGCAATTAATAAAGGGAAGGGTAAGAGAAGTGCAACAAAACCACCAGTTCTGTTTTGTGCTGCTGTTTTATGGTGGATTCTGCAGGTAGGTGTGCTTTTGAATTTGCCCAACCAAAGTACACAGTGAGATTAGTAGTGCAATTGAAGTCTAACACCCTGATCCAGCCAAACCGTACACATGTTGCGGTTACAGAACCTGTGCTAAGTAATGAGGCCCAAAGTGTCACAGTATAAAAGCTAGGGCAGTTGGAGGGATCAGGCTGATGTAGTTGTTGAGCTGGTAGGTCATTGTTTTGCTTCCCTTTCATAAATCCTTGTTTCGATGTGTCTGACACCACTGCAACTGGCATAGTCTGTCTAGCCAAATCCTCCTAACTAGACCTTCGCTCACACCTCAGCATGTTGATTTGAGACTCCTGAGTCATCTCGTTAGGCAGAGAGCTATTTATTTCAGTGTTTCTATTACATTTCAGAAGACTGGGTGTACCTCTTCCGCTCCCAGACCCTGCCCTGTCTCTTTATATATACTCTGGGCTTGAGTCAGCAGCCCAGGGAGCCTGAAAACTGGTGTAGGAATCTCCGGACTGCTTAGGCAAAGGGTGGCATGACTAGGGAAATAGGAGCTTGTCTGTGACATCCGTACACTTCAGTGATCCCCGGCAGCTAGAACAGCCCTGGGTGATGTGTGTGTTCTGGGCAACTGGTGTAAGTTGGAGCAGACCTCAGTCTACTCTGATTCACAGCCAGGAACAGGGGGAGTGTAAAGGGGGATGAGATCCACTTTTTCACCCCCCTGAGATGCACCAAGTGCAGCTAGGAATCTGAGCTTCTGTGTATATTATTCCCTCCAGTCTTATGGAATCATCATGGCCCCGGTTTTCAAAGACCGGGGCACAGAATATGCACATGCACAGTTAATTGTGTCCTTAAAACCAGTATGTATGTACACAAATTGGGTAGTTCTGGGCACAGATTCCCATCTCGGTGTGCAACTGCCTGATCCACAACCTCGACCCTGGGTTTTGTAAGAGCAGGTAACTGTGCATAGGGCCTGCGTACAGAAACTTGACAATGGTCAGGCAGCTGGTGTCCTGGGACCGCTGCTTATCACGCTGACCAGTATCACTTCACTGGTATCTTTTGCTTCCCCATCACTTTATTGAATCCATCTGTGGAGACGTCTCTCATCTTAAACTTAGACTTCAGGCTTTTCAGGGCAGGTTCCGTATCATCGTTCTGTTTGTACAGCACCTAGAAGTTAAATAAAGCAAATGCCTTGGAGGGGATATCCCTTATTCACGCTGAATAGCCCCTCCCACTGAAATTAATTGGGCTGCTCATAGATTAAGAACTAGATTTTTAAAGGTATGTAGGGAAATAGGTCCCACTGAAATCAAAATGGGATTTTAAAAATCTGTCCCCAAGGAGCTAAGTGTGAGTAAGGACGGCAAAATCTGGCTCTGTCTTAGGAGAGCTCTCTGTCTCTCTACCAGGACTTTGTGTGGCTACCTAGCTCCGTAATATCTGAGTGCCTTACTAATAAAAGTGATAGCAACAGTGAAAGTCGGTAGTGGGGTTCATGGCATTTCTGAAACATCTCCCTTTTCGGGATAAAAGCTCTACTTTTGTTTCATTCATAAATTATAATAGGTGTAAACATTTATACATAAATGTGCATAATTTTATGAATTTACTCTCATTTTTAAGGGTGTTTTTTTTCAGGGTTTGTGGCTGTTGACGTTTTTTTTTTAGTTGGTTGGATTTTTTTGCCTAGGAGGTGGTGAGGTACTTGAGATATTTTTGAGCACATCTCTCTCTCCCTTGGCATAATTAGTGAGGCCAACCTGTAAATAAGGACAGACATCTCAGGTTTCAGAGGTGTACACAATACATGAGCCATCTGCTCAAAATAGGACTTCCCAGTGTATTTGGGGCACTTTCCCCTGGGTCCATTTCTCATTTTGGGCCATTTCAGTCTCTCTCATGTGTTTGGCCAGGCAGAGTGCTGACTAGGTGCACAACAGTTCCGAATTTGGAAGAGCAAGAAATGGTCTTGCCCATGTAGGATGACCAGACAGGAAGTTTGAAAAATCGGGACAGGGGGTGGGGAGTAATAGGCACCTATATAAGACACAGCCCCAAATATCGGGACTGTCCCTATAAAATTGGGACATCTGGTCACCCTACGTCCATGCAATGGATCCCCAAATACCTGCAACGTATCCAGCTTCCATAAGGAAGTGAGGTCTTTTTCTAGCTAATGGCAGTGAGTGTTCATCCTAAAGCTGCGTTCACACCCAATTAGGCATTTCATTCTGAGCCAGCGGGGAGAGTCCTCATGTTATTATGTCTTAAAACTAAATTGCTCGTGCTTCATGCGGGCTGCACAGCGGAAGCCTGGGGGGCTGGGGATTTTAATATGTATTCTGTGCAAAACAAACTTTGTTAATGTGACCTTGCGGCAGAGGAGTCAGACACACAAATTCAAAGTTGTGCTTCCCCCAGCAACTAGGAGCTCACTCTCTTTTGCACATGTCCACTAACTTATATTAGGGACTGTTGTGTAAAACGTGTGTCTCTGTATATGCAATGCAGTCAGGCTATGGTTACGATGACAATCGGACAGATATCAATATCGTTGTTCTATCTCTTATGAGGTGCTCAGTTACTCTGGGGAGGAGTACAATATAAAAACCTAGATAAATACATAGTATTTTCTGACCTCTTTGCATTTAAATTTTCCATCAGAAATTGCATCCCCAAAGGGCTTTGCATTGGATTTCCTTGGTTTCCCCTTTTATAATAAATAAAAAGAAGAACGGTAAGCAACGGCACACTGACGTCTCATATTGGGAAGGGATAGCTCAGTGGCTTGAGCATTGGCCTGCGAAACCCAGCGTTGTGAGTTCAATCCTCAAGGGGGACATTTAGAGAACTGGGGTAAAAATCTGTCTGGGGATTGGTCCTACTTTGAGCAGGGGGTTGGACTAGATGATCTCCTGAGGTTCCTTCCAACCCTGATATTCTATCAGCTGTCAGAGTCAATAGGTGGTGTGAGATTCAGACAATCACATATCCAAATAAATACACATTTAAGTGAACAGTTTTACTGGCCTTGGATGATTGCATAGTCTGACTGTTAGTTGATCTGAACGGAATGCAAATGGAGAGCTACGGTGGGGAGCTGGACCACACTCCCTCTTGCAGTACAATCCATGGGAGGAGGTTAAGGGGTAAAAACCTCATGAAGAGCCTTTTGTGGATCCTCGGTTATTCCAGTGCGGGGGGACTGAGTTTGTCCCCAGGGAATGAGCTGCAGGGCTCATCCCCTGGAGGATCCCCAGGGAGCTTCTGTAGGAAGTCAGGGCTTCCTGGCCTCCCACATTGACTTTATGCCCCTGCTGGCCTTCCCCCAGGATTCAGTTAAGTTGTACTGTTAGGGACTCCTCAGGCGGTCTTACCTTTTCTGGGTAAGCTTTGTGGGGCTGGCTGGGGGACAATGTTTCCCTGACCCCAACCCCACTCAGTGTGGGGCTGCATCTCCCCCCATCAAGAGGGTTTCACTGGTCCTAAAAAGGGGACGGACGGACAGTGCTTTGAAGGCATCTGAGCACCCCTCCCATTTGCACTTTTGGGGGGAATCAGTACCCAAAGAGTTCCCCTGTGTATGGGCATGATCTGGCCCTAGATTCTGATCTCAGTCTTACTGGTATAAATCCAGAGCCACCCCTAGGGCTGGAGTGGAATGGTCTGGATTGAGACCAGTCTCTGAACTCACAGTCTTGCCCATCACCCTTTAAAAATAGAGGTTCATTCCATGGATAGAAACTGGACACTAGGAAGTTTAGATTTGAAATTAGACAAAGGTTTCTAACCATTAGAGGAGTGAAGTTCTGGAACAGCCTTCCAAGGGGAGTAGTGGGGGCAAAAGACATATCTGGCTTCAAGACTAAGCTTGATAAGTTTATGGAGGGGATGGTATGATGGGATAGCCTAATTTTGGCAATTAATTGATCTTTGATTATTAGCAGGTAAATATGCCCAATGGCCTGTGATGGGATGTTAGATGCGGTGGGATCTGAGTTACTACAGAGAATTCTTTCCTGGGTGCTGGCTGGTGAGTCTTGCCCACATGCTCAGGGTTTAACTGATCGCCATATTTGGGGTGGGGAAGGAATTTTCCTCCAGGGCAGATTGGCAGAGGCCCTGGAGGTTTTTCGCTTTCCTCTGCAGCGTGGGGCACAGGTCACTTGCTGGAGGATTCTCTGCACCTTGAGGTCTTTAAACCATGATTTGAGGACTTCAATAACTCAGACATAGGTTAGGGGTTTGTTACAGGAGTGGGTGGATGAGATTCTGTGGCCTGCGTTGTGCAGGAGGTCAGACTAGATGATCATAATGGCCCCTTCTGACCTTAAAGTCTATGAGTCTATGATACTGGGACCTCTTCCCCTGGGTTCTTTTCTCAGGAGGTTGGGTTCACATTGCTGTGGAGGGGCTGACAGCGAGGTAGCAAATTAGCACCATCCGGAAAATCACTGACACTCAGGTTTTTTTTAGCTGTGAGGTGCTAAGTCATGAAAATTCAACCTGATGAGGAAAAATAGCTCTCGTTATCTTTCTTCTGAATGTTGTAGCTTGTGACTGCTTTGAGGGGAAGCCATCTCAGCCTCCCTCCAGCAGCGTCATGGAAACAGGAACAGCAATGCTTTTGAAGGGACCAGTCCACGTGATACAGATAGAGACACCACAGGGATCTGTTCCTGAGGAGCACACGGGGAGGGGGGGGTCTGCTGCCTTTCCCAGGTGTTGGAAGCTGCCTTCCATAGGATATTGGGAGAGGCTGGGACAGAGCCCGGGAGGGTTGGTGTACAGGCACCACATTGTGGTATATGTGGATGTGGTGTGTGTGGGTGTGTGTGGAGGGGGGGAAACTTCTCAGTGTGCAACCTGAGGAGTTTGATGCACCAGGAGGCAGAGCTGCAGGTGGGACCCTGTGCTCTCTGCATGGAAAAATGAACCCTTTGTTTATTCATTCTGAGTAGTTCACAACAGACCACAAAAATCAAAGGGCCCAATCATGAAATCACTTGCTCATGTTTCCATTAAGTGCAGGTAGGATTGGGCCCAGTGCTAACAGCTGGGTTTTTTAATGATACTCCGCCATTCGTTAGCTTGACTCTTAACATATTGCAGTTTGTTAATGGAGGGAAGGGCAGGAGAGTTCCAGAAACCAGCATTCTTTGCACAGTGGAAAAGAAATATGATTTGATGTCTCCTCTTGCCTCCCCTCTAGGACACTCGGGCTGCATTCCCCTAATGAGCTAAGAGTCACAGTTGCAGAAGGCTGATGTTTCACAAGTTATGATGAGTGATACAGAATGAGCTAATGAACCTTAGCCTGCGAACTCCTGTGTCCTAAGCCGAGCCAGAGAGCGTTTAATACGTAGGTGCCTGGAATATGACTTTCCACCCCATTTTCCAGCCTGGGGAGCTGTGGTGGTCCTCACTCACTCTTGGATCAGTGTGGGATGTGGCCGCTATCTCCGACTTCAGAGCCTCTTGCTGGCTGCCTGCCTGTGACTTCACTAGGCCAATTTCTGAGTGCACCTTGGTGAGATAATGTCTTGAATATGAACAGCTGGTCCTGCCCTGCTCAGCAACCCTTCCCCCTCCGCCCCCCCAGGTTCCCGGTTGGGAAGTGGCAAACTCTTGGGCAGAAATCTCTCAGTTGCCTTCATGTGACTTGTGTGAAGTGACACGTTTAAGAGACATGACAGTAGCTCTTTACCAGGCTGCCCCAGTGCAGGGGAGACAATGCCTAAGGAGTAATTTATTCAATAAATTTTGCCACTTTGCAAACTCTCTGCAGAGAGAATGCAGTTTTCTCAGCTTTACCTATAGTTCCATTCAATCTGGCCAATACCCAGATGCCTCCTGGTCTGCTTTCCGTAGCTGGAGCTTTGATTCGGGCCAGGGAGAACAGGCCGTTCTTTAAAGTACCCTGGAGAAATTCATTACGCGAATGGAATGACATTTCCCCTCCAAATCCAAAGAGGCCTATTGGCAGGACCCAAATCCCAGTGGGGCATAAGCAAACAACAGCAGCTGGAGAGGAGCCTGCCCCTGCAATGCGTTAACCAGCATCTCATGAGCAGCGGGCCCCTCTGCAAGCCTCCATGCGGAGCCGGACCTTGGGAAGGCGAAAGACAGTGAGTCAGCAGAAAGCTGGCCCAGGGAGAAGTCGAGCCAGCTTGAACCTGGCTGGGTGGTTCAGTGATTTCTCATTTGCTGAAGGCCTTGCAGAAATTAAATGAAGTTTAATTGAAGCTGAATTTTCCCCACTCTGCTATTTCTAGCTGGTTGTGGAGGGAAAAGGATTAACGTAATGGGATACAGAGGAAATGAATCTGCACAGCCCCTCTCATTAGAGCAATGGAAACAGAATTTGCTCCTCAAGGGAGTGCAGGGTTACCCCTTATTTATGGGAAATATACCATGGGCAACGATTGTAAGGCTACTCTCAATAGCTGCTTATCAGTCTGGGAAAAGGCAGGCTGATGATTCCATCAGTCAGAACAATGCACAGCTGTTCTTCCTTCATTGCTTTTTTAGCACTGTTGTCATCCTTAATTTATAGCACATACAGATTCCAAGTGAAGATCAAAACAACTCCCCGCGAGAAGGAAAAGGAATGAGAGCGAGAGAGATTATAAAACATCGGTTTGATATTTGTCATGCTTGGGGACAGAATTCCCAGACAGGCTGAGCATATCTAGGAGTCTGCTGTTGGGTCGCCAAGGAGACCTCTCTAAGATGCTACAAAGTGAAGGTGACTCACCCGGCTTAGTTGGGAGCAAAGAATCAGGATGCCTCAGCAGAGGACTGTGCTACAAATACTGAAGTGTGCATTTGATTTTCGAATGGGATTCTTACATTTTGGGTAAATGAGATGTGCAAAGTATGATCCATTGGCTGAAGTGAGCTCACTACGAATGGCAATGTGGACGTTTCAGCTCAGGCAGAAGCTCGGACGCTCCAGCCCACCTGACCCCAGAGGCTTCAGAACTGACATTTTCCAAGCGCTAGCTCAGGCTCCACTAGCACTAGGTTCAGAAGCTAGTGGGGATCTCTCGACCCAGGCAGGGGGGCTCGCTCTCAGCTGCAGGGTAAACATACCCACAGGGCTCTCCTCACTGTAGGAGGTCAGCACTTCCCAGGTATTTATGGATTTAGCCTCAACCCGCAATTCCGTGTGGGAGGGAAACATTATTATCCCCATTCTCTGAGGCACAGCGTGACTAAGTGCCTTGCCCAAGGTTACTCAGGAGGTCTGTGGCAGAGCCAGGAACTGACCCTGTCCTGAGTCCTAGATCCTAACCACAAGATCATCCTCTCTGATGACAATACTCATCTCCACTGAGACTAGAATACTCGCCAAAACATCTCTCTTGTCCAAGGCCTTCCCAGACCGCTAATTATTAAATAAGTACTTTGAGCTCCATTATTAAAGCTGTTATGAAACAACTAGTTCTCAGCATGGAGGATCGCCCCTTTTCCTAAATAAACAACCCGTGACCACAGCAAACATACAGCTTCATCTGTCTCTGGGATCTACAATGAATGGAATTAAAAAAAAAAAAGATCTGTAATGATGGATATTTAAAGTGAAAAGATAATGTGAGGGACTCTGCAAAGAAAGTGGTTAGGCTTTCAGTGTATGTGGAATTTATTGGAAAAAGTTACTTGCCTGTTTCCTTTAACTTAAAAAATAACAGATAAAATTATTCGGCTTATCTGTCAACAGTGTCTGCCTGACTTATGGAGAAACCATCTCTATTGTATCTAGGCATTCCTTCCTGATAGCATCCTAAAATTCACTCATGACTCCTTTTTACTTCACTGTCCCTGAGTGATAATGCCTTAAATATCTCATGGAAAATAAATGATGGACCCAGGATGGGTCTCCTGGACTCAGAGCAAGGCAGCATATCATTGGGGGTGATCAGCATGTCGTTTTAACAGAGTCTATGCAGGCTGTCTGAGCCATTTCTGTGACTGAAGGTGCCTGGACCAGATCTCCTTGGCAACCATTGCTATGGTGAAACATTCTGAATTGGAATTTGTGAAGGTAATTAGACTGCAGAGTGTTTGATGTTGTAAATTCTAAGATGCCAGATTTACAGAGAGAAATTCCCACCATTGTGATCCGGGAATGCTAGGTGCCCAACATTTCCTGTTATTAACTGGGTGGTGTTGTCTGTGTTCTCCAGACAGTGCCAGTGACAAATCCAGACTAGAATATTGTCCAGGGGGGTTTGGTTTGTGTTTCTGTCCTTTTGTTTTCTCCTACACAATAAGCAAAATATGGACTTCCCGTCTAAAATGGTTGTTATTTTAGAGTCAGAAAGTACAAAGGAAAGGGGTGTTGTATGCAGGTGAAGACTAGAGGTGATTTAGTAAAAGATTGGATGTGTAGACGTTTTCACAAATAGAAGTGCCAAGTTCAGTTTGCTATAATTCATGGGGTCATATTTTTATTATTTGTGAGAAATCAGAGTGCAGCTGTGTAGTTGCAGAAGTGCATGGATTGTAGCAGGAATAATCCAGACAAGAGTTGCATTATTTTCCTGCTTAATAAATTTAACTCCGCCAATCTGGAAGCAGAGACAATAACACATGTCCTAGGCAAATTAATGCAATTAACGAATAGCCAACACTCAAACTATGAACAGCTTGTAAACAACCCCTAATCTGAAAGTAAGCTATGCAACTGTTCTGGCAGTTTCTCTCAGATTTTTCACATTCAAAGGAATTGGGCCTGAGGACTGTTCACTAATCAGAAAAGGATTACGCATCTGTAACAAACTTTGGCAGCCAACAGTTTGACCAGCTCTACGTAAGATCCACTCAACACCTGAGTTAAGGAGGAAAGATTAGGTTTAAGCAATAATAATGTTACCCTTTAAAAAAATCCTTTTCATTGAGGCAAAACTACAATAAAACTCTAACAGAGGGGTCGGCAACGTTCGGCACGCGGCTCGCCAGGGTAAGCACTCTGGCGGGCCGGGCCAGTTTTATTTACCTGCTGACCCGGCAGGTTTGGCCGATCGCGGCCCCCACTGGTTGTGGTTCGCCGTCCCGGGCTAATGGGGGCGGCGAGAAGCTGCACAGGCGAGCGATGTACTGGCCGCGGCTTCTCGCCGCCCCATTGGCCCGGGATGGCGAACCACGGCCAGTGGGGGCCGCGATCGGCCGAACCGCCGCGTCAGCAGGTAAATAAAACTGGCCCGGCCCGCCAGGGTGCTTACCCTGGCGAGCCGCGTGCCAAACGTTGACGACCTCTGATCTAGACCATCCCTGACTGGTGTTTGGAGATTTTTAAGAGAGGTTAGACAATGATGGAGATTCCACAACTTCCCTAGGCAATTTATTCCAGTGCCTAAATACTCTGACAGCTAGAATTCCCCCCCCAATATCCAATTTAAACCGCCCTTGCTGCAATTTAAGCCCATTGCTTCTTGTCTATCCTCAGAGGTTAAGGAGAACAATTTTTTATCCTTCCTCCTTGTAACAACCTTTGAGGTACTTGAAAACTGTTATCGGGTCCCCTCTTCTCCAGACTAAACAAACCTAATTTTTTCAATCTTCCCTCATAGGGCATGTTTTCTAGCTATTTAATAATAGACCTGTCCTCTTTTTGGTGCTTCTTTTGTGTATGTACTTGATAATGACAGCTTGTCCATTTCCAGCACAGTCTGACAGTTTGACTGTACCACGACTGTACCACAGTTTGACTGTACCACGATTCCGTAGGAGGAGGGGCCACACTTTTTCGATAATGTGCTAGACAGAGTCTAGCTGCTAACAACAGAAAATAAATTCATTTGTCGTTCTGTTTAAAATGTAGATCTTTTACTGGAGCATTAAGTCAGCAGTTCAGCAGACCTCTAAGAAGCTGGCATTTTTGTCATAAGATGAATCTCTTTAATAATTTCCTTCAGAAATTGTCTAATTCCCGGACACAACGTGTGCAAATACGTTCTCCTTTTTTTCCAGAACCCCTCCTTAGTTGCAAAAATACGAGGGAGCTAAAGTTATCCTATTTGCCAAACCTTGTCCTGCCATTTTAAAGGGAAAGAATGTTTCCTAAGTAACAAAATGGATAGAGACACGTGCAGCTCCTCTATATCTTCATTTGTATAACTTTAACAAGTGGAAATTAGATCATTTCTCTTTAGTTTTATTGCTCTCCATGTACTATGTTCTTACCATTCTTGGGCCTAACAAGACCTTGGAGCTGATCCTTACTCCTGAGAGTAGTCTTCCTTCTCAGAAGCAGGCCCATTGACTTATTTTGAAGAGCCTCGTCCGTCATGTGGGACTGTTTGTGTAAGGATGACACGTGTGCCAGGATTTGCTGGATCAGACCCATGATCAGGACAGATATGTGCTCATTGGCACTAAAGGAGGGCACGTTTAGGGTGAAATTCCACCCTTGGATGCATTCCCATGGTTCCCATTGAGGTCAACAGCAGCTACCTGTGAACACTGCATGCAGGTATTGGCTGTTAGGTTGGATAGTGGAGAGGTTTTTCCTCACAGAGGCTCTCTCATGAAGAGGGAATAGGTCAGGCAGTGCATAGGAAGGACTAACACAGAGATCAGGAATGAGCCCAGCGTTTTAATGCTCTGGATGACGTAGTGGGTTATACAGGGTTAAATAGAGCCGAGAAGCAGCAGATACATCTGCCACATGGGCTAGGAAACGTCTCCAGGCCCCCATCCCATTTCGCCTGCTGAAACCATCATAAGAGGAGGATGATAAATAGTCAGGCTGGTTTATTTTCTCATCTCCTTATTTTAATAATTTTCTGAGCTTGTGCCTTCTTTTCGACACCCTCTTCTTGCTTCTGCAACTTTACATTTAATGTGGCATTTCCTGTCGCACTATAATAAAAACAGAACGCTAAAAATAACGGAAGAGCCTAGTTCACACCATTAACCACGTCTCAGCTTTCCTGAACAATTGTGCATGTAAAATTTGCTCGCCCAAGATTTCCAGCCCTTGAGCTCTGGGCTGGGTGCACATGTGACACGGAGCTGTGGCGAGAGCTAGCACAAGACCTAGGCAGCCGTTAAAATCTACTAAATATGGGTCTAAGTGGCGTGTAGGCCTCATTTTGGCTCTCCGCACTTTAATGGATTGGACCCTGGGGAATACAGGGAGTGTTCCCTCCCTAGTCCACTGATGTTGGAGAGGAGATAGGCCCATGGTAGTAAGCGGTGTCCTGTGTGCCAGGGAGCTCCTGAAGGCATCCCACCAGAATGCCCCCCAGGCATGCCCTAGAACTGAGCAGCTCTGCAGTACCATTCACGATGGGCCGTCACTAAATGGCACCGTACAACTGAGCCCTGGAGTAATTTAGAAAAAACAACAACTGACTATAACTCAGAAGGCTTTAAAAATGGGCACGTCCTAGTTACTAAATACAGGAGATCCCTGCATTCTGAGGATCCCTGGTTTGCAAGAGCAGAGGAATCCTCCGGCCTGCTCTCTAACTCCTAATTCAGTGTAAGAGATACATCCAGGGCCTGGCTACACTTGCAGATGTAGAGCGCAGTAGGGAAAGGGGTGTAGTCTGTCCACACTGACAGCTGCAAGCGCACTGGCGTGGCCACATTAGCAGCTCTTGCAACGCCACAGAGAGCAGTGCATTGTGGTAGCTATCCCAGTGTTCAAGTGGCTGCAACGTGCTTTTCAAATGCGGGGGGGGTGGGTTGGAGTGTGACAGGGAGTATGTTGTGTGTATGTGGGGGGAGAGAGAGTGGGTTTTTGGGGTGCTGAGAGTGTGTCAGCACGGTTGCTTTGTCCTGGAGCAGATAAGCAGCCGGCTGTCAGAAACGCAGCTTTGATAGGGCATATCCGCCTTCCTACAGCCGATTCCAAAACAATGATAAGAGTGGCCACTTGACTTCAGGGGATTATGGGAGTTTCTGGAGGCCGATCAGAGCGCAGTAATGCAACACAATGTTCACACTGATGCTGGGGCATTTCAGCCGAGGCGCAGCAAGCGTTACGCTTCTCGTGGAGGTGGATTCCCAGGAGCGCTCCAGCTGCAGAGTCCAGGCACTCTATGTGTCTTGCCAGTGTGGACGGGTCGGGAGTTAGGGCACCTGGGGCTGCTTTAATGCGCTCTAACTCACAAGTGTAGCCAAGCCCCTAGCTACTGACTGCCTTAAACCTCTCAGCCAGGCATAGTCTCCTCTCTCCCTCACTCTCCAGACAGTCAGGTGATGCATGATGCAGGCTGATTCTCCAGTTAGCACCCAGCCCAACCCCTCCTCTCACCTGCTTGCTGGGTTTGAGTTATGCCAGGGAAGAAGTCTGAGATAATAGCAGTGATTAATCCCCGGCTGACACTGGGGATGAATTCACACTGCGTTGCAAAGAAAGGGCGCTGCCTTGCTATAGTGGATCTGACTTTGTTCTCTCTGCACCGGTGCAGATTTATTGGAGCTTTGGTCAGAAGGTCCGTGGTGAGCTAGTGGTCAGAAGGTCCGTGGTGAGCTAGGTGGCTGTGTGCTGTGAGCAAGATGTGGGAGGGGTTTGTGCTTCATGAAAATGATCAGGACGGGCAGCCAGGAACTGCTCACTTCTACTCCCAGTTCTGATTCTGACTCCTCCGGCCTCACACATCTCACTGTAGGGCCAGATTTTCAAAGTGGCTTCTAATTTTAGATGCCGTAATCTTACCTTTAAACATCTAGCGCCTGATTGGCAGAGGTGCTGAGCGTCCACAACTCGAAGGGAAAGCAGTGGGAGCTGTAACTACTCAGTCCCTCAAAGAAAGGCCCTACGAACATGGAGACATCCAAACTAAGAGGCCATTTTGGAGTGTGTGACTGGAATCTTCCGTCCTCACATGCGCTGCGTGTACACAGGGCATAATAATAATAAATACCGTTCACTTGTCTCTCTCAGAGGACTGTTCTGTGTTGTAATTTGCATTTGTAAAGTGCCGGGAAGAGCAAAAGTCCTGTATAACTGCAATATTATTCCAGTTTTAAAAAAAAAAACTGCCGAGGCTTTGCTGCCTCCTTCAAGGGGGGACAAAGAAGCAGTTTTATCCCCTGCCCAAATATCATCCATCCAAAATAAAGGGGAGGACAGCGGTAAAGAACATCTGCATTCCTTGAAGAACTAAAACATTTGTAATGCAGGAGGAGTTGAACAAAACTTCACAGCCACTTATGTTCATACTGTACTCCTCAGCGTTCTGCCCCCCCTCCAACCCCAACTTCCAGGAGCATTACTCACTGCTGCAGGTATTTTTCTGGGGCCGGAGGTCCGGCCCTGTTGTTCAGAGCTCTTTAGGGATCCCAGTTCACTCTGCAGCCCTTCTTTATTGCTGCCCCTAGCTGCTCAGCCTGTCTGCGTTTCTAATGCACTCATCCCTGTGGGGAATTGATGGGAAATGTTCTGGTCCTCGTTTTGCTCATATAATGCACCAAGGGCTGGATGCCACCACCCACATTCACGAGAAGTAGCGCATCTGCCAATGTGAGTAAGGGCTGCAGAGTCTGTCCGGAACAAACAGGCAGCTAGAACAGCGACTTCAGGACTTTCACTTTTATTCTTATCAGACTCATCCCTGCAAAATTCCCATTGGCCTCAATTCATTCACAAACGTCAGCTAAGAGCTCTCTAATCCAGGGCCCTTTTTACTAGTTCCAATCACTTCTACAAGCTGTGAGCATTAGCATTTTAATAGTTTGAACTGGCCTTACAGCAAGGCATAGGGAATAAATACCATGTCACTGCGTTCTGGTACCAGTTGGTTCGATTCTCCTCTTGTATCAGTGCATCTCTGTTGACTCCAGTGGAGCTGCTAAAGGATTTATGCTGGGATGATTGAGAGGAGAATCAGACTCATTCGCTCTGGTCTTGTGGGTTTTAATGTTGCGAAATCCCTAGTGGGAATGTGACTCCCCTCTCCGCAGCCCCATCCATTATTCTTTAGATCGTGTACATTCCTCCTCGCGCCCATCTCCTGGTTCTCCAGCCTCTGGAGAGCAAATGAGAAAAATGCCAGGAATCAGAACTACTGGCTCTTGGCCCAGAGTTTCTTTTCATCACTAAGTGAGACAGTAGAAAATACAATTAAACAGACGTAGGAATTACCAAGTATAAGGCACATTAGATGCCTGAAAATATCCCCCCCCTCCCGCCCCGAACTCAGTTAATTAAATAAATTAGCTAAAGAGCAAATGAAATTAATTGTGGTTATGAAGTGTCCCTCCCGCCAGATCTGCACCGCTCATTAGCCTTTGGCTCAGAGACACCAATTTCTTATTTTCTTGCATTATCCAGGCAGTGTGGGGAACAAGACAGCTGGCAGATGACTCGAACAAACCGGGGCAGATATTCCACAGTAAAAATGGTTGTTCTTATGTGTATGGCAGTGCCTAAAAGCCCCAATGGAGCTCGAGACCCCATTGCGCTAGGAGCTGTACACACCCATTGTAACAGACAATCCCCGCCCTGCAGAGCTTACAATCTAACTAGACAAGTCAGGCAAAATGCAAGCAGGGAGATGAAGTGACTTGCCCAAGGCAGGAATAGAACCCAGGTCTCCTGACTCCCAGCATTGCAGGCAACTGCTATAATTTGCTGCTAGTCACAGTGCTAGGGCCTGAACCTCACTTGTTCCTTAAGAAGGGAATGCCTTTAAGTTACAATGGAGCACAGACTTCTTTGAACTGATGAAACCTCCTATGCACCATCAAAATGATCACTCAGGGACCTTAAATAATTATTTCTTAGTGTTAGTTGTTCATTTAATAGTAATATCTAGCTCTTGTACATCTCTTTTTATTGGAGATCTCAAAGCACTTGTCAAAGGAGGTCAGTGTCATTATCTCCATCTTACAGGTGGGGAAACTGAGGCACTGAGCCAGGACAGAACTTGCCCAAGGTCATGCAGGAGGCCAGAGGCAAAGCTGGGAACAGACCCTAGGTTTCCTGAGTCCTAGTCTATTGCTCTATTAGGCCACACTGCCTCCTCATTTAAGAACATAAGAATGGCCATACTGGGTCAGACCAAAGCTCCATCCTCGCATGGAGTGCACCTGGACCCTCAGTTCTGTGGCTGCTGACTTGATGATTTTTCTTGAATAAAGCATTAACTAGGGGCAGGCCAGGACCAGGGACCTATAGGCTGAAATTTCCAAAGCCAACTTTGCGATACTACTTGCATTCACTTCAGAAGGAATGGCATGGCTATGTCCCTAGGGTTGCCAACTCTGACTGAAGCTATTCCGGGAGATTTCCCCCCTCAACATGATGTAATGTCATTTTCTTAAAATATCCTATTAAACTCTCCCGGGTTGCTTCCAATACTCACTGGGAGATCGATGCCGATTCTGGGAGACTCCAGGCCGACCCTGGAGGGTTGGCAACCCTAACTATCCCCGACGTAAGCTTTCAAAGTCTGGTGCTTGTTTCCAAGGCATTTTAATGGGTGTTGCTCTCACACACACAGCCCAGCAGAACCCAGCGGAGCCTAGGTGGGCTGAGAGGTAGAGATCTAGTCCTTCGTATGGCGTAAGGTGCCAAGCTGAATCTCACATTCTGGGGCAGGATTGCTACAATTCCGGTATGCAGTAAGGTCCAATAAATGTTCATTTTGAGACAGTCCTCCTGCCTGCACGTAGGCTGCATCCTTTAGAGAGTCCCTATTTTTGTCTATTTCATTTCCCCCCAAGGAATGTTTAGACCAGATGCAATATCTGGCTCTTCACCGAAATCTTGCTTTTCACCCAGTTTTACAGCTGAGTTAACTCAGGTCAAATGACTTGCCTGAAGTCACTCAGAGAAGCATGACCTCAGCAGGAGGAGAAGAATGCAAGAGGATGCTTCACATGCTTGAGCCATTAGATCACATGGCATTTTTTTCAACTTTCTTCTGCTTTACTGTGTATTTCTGATTAGAAATCAGAGACCAAGGCAGAGCAGGGACTGACATCTGAGGAGCAAAGGGGTTTGGTTTGTTTATGCAAGAACAGAACTCTGATGCGGAGACTGATAGTTTCTCAGCAGGGGTGGGGGAAGAGGAGACACCCTTTTCGGAGGGCGCTGTAAAATCAAAGGTTGCACTCATATTTCAGGTGAATAACATTTGTAGAGTATTGCCTGGGGTTTGAGCCTTGTAACTCATATTCAATTCAAAGGATGGGCTCTGAATAAACGCCCACACAACCTGCTTTGAAATGGGTTAAATGCCAAACAACGGGTGCTAAACATAAATGGACTTAATGCGCACTTCCCTTCATAAGGTGCTGTAATTGACCGATTCTCTCATACATACAGGTTGGTCAAGTGCATACAGTTTATAAAAAGATCTCTCAGCCCCGCAGTGCACTCCGGAGCTGCGTTGTAGCACAGCACAGACCCTCTTGGCAGCTATACCAGTCTTGATTAATACTGAGGGTTTTCCTCCAGACATCTGGCTCTGCTGTGGCTGTCTGCACAGTGCAACGTGAATATGCGGATGAGCGTTACCAAACAATTGGGAGTTCTCAGACTTTTGTACTGGTGACCCCTTTCACACAGCAAGCCTTTGAGTGTGACCCCCCCCTTATACATTTAAAACACTTTTTTGTATATTTAACACCATTATAAATGCTGGAGGCAAAGCGGGGTTTGGGGTGGAGGCTGACAGCTCGCGACCCCCCATGTAATAACCTCACGACCCTCTGAGGGGTCCCGACCCCCAGTTTGAGAACCCCTGGATTAGGACAAAGAGAAACAAATGAGGCTGGAACTTTGCCTGCATTGATTTTTATTAATAAGGTTTTTATTCCATGATCAGCTGCCCCATGTAAGTCAAATGATTAGCGCCAGGTAAACTTTTCTTAACACTTCAGTTCTCGGATTGAACTCTTTCCTCCACCCCACACTGGTGGATCTTCCACAAATAGATCTTGCTTTTCATTTCTCTTTTCTTTCTTTGTATTTATTTTACAAGGCTCCAATCCAGCAAAACACCTAACCACGTGCATTCCAGGTATGGGTATGCCTAATGCTTTGCTGGGCTTAGGTCCAGATCTGCTGTGCGAAAAAAAAAAAAAAAAAAAATGGCCTAGGAGTGGCTCATGGACTGAGCCACTAATATCCAACTTCTGAATAGTTGCCGTTCAATTTTTGAGCTGTACGACTGGGAAATCCAGTCATGTGCTATTGTTCCTGTACTTTGGTTTGGTGGCTATAATTTATAAACAGGAGGAAAAGGCCTAGTAAACTCTGGTCATAGGAAGCTGACCAAATCCCCGGTGCGCACACAGCTAGGTTGATGGAAGAATTCTTCCATCACCTAGCTACTGCTGCTCGGGGATGTGGGATTACCTAAATCTATGGAAATTTCCCTTCTGTCGATGCAGAAAGTGTCTACACTACGGCGCTGCGGCAGTGTGACTGTAGTGTAGACATGCTTGCTGTAGGTCTTGGGATTGAGAAGGGAACATTAATTCTCTAAGGGGCAGGGAAATTTCCTGCCCTTTTTCCTTAAAAAAAAAAAGCATTACTAGTTAAATACACGGGACTCAGATTTTAAAATATCAAGTACTTTCCTCTCTGAGAAGGAGAGAGTGAGATGAGCTCTTGATAGTAGGGGTCTTTTCCAGCAGAATTTACATTCAGTTTATTCTTCTTTCATCCATACCAAGGTTATTGTGTTTGTGTGTGTACAACTACAGACCCTCTTTTGGAAGGTCGTGGCCACTTGTTTTTATGCCCCATTTGATCTGTTTCCTCAGTGCCAGTCTAAGACAACCACGTGGGCCACTGAGCTGCGGATACCTGCACCCGCACAAAAACGAAAATGAGCTTCACCCTGAGAATTGGTGCAACCGAAACCTCATTCACACAAATGGTCGTGGGAAGTAAATAGGGAGATGGGTCTAGATAGACACGAGGGGAGACAGAGGTGTGTGCAAACACAGTGCTGTGTTTAAAGAGTCACTCTTCCACCAGTATCCTTATGTTCACAAAAAGCCCCAGAGAACCAAATATGCTTTAAAATTACTTCCTAAAAAGCCTCAGTCTACTCAGAATGACCCCTTCCTCCCCTCCCCCGCAGCTCAAAAGAAATGCCGAGCGACTCCATCTAACCTTTCCAGCCCGTCTTTCTGTGTCTTTAGCAAAGGGCCTGATTAAGTTGTCTTCTTGCATGTTGACTTGTTATAGGGAGACTAATGATACGTTGTCTGTTTTCAAACCCCAGTGCCCTGACGAGGCTCCCGTAGTAGCCTCCTGTAGTATGACGGAAATAGATGAAAGGTTAATTTCAGGGTGTCATCGTTCGTCTCGACTTGTCTCTGAAAATTAGGACATGCTCTGTGGGGCAAATCCTACCCATGTTCTCTCCGGCTCTGCGGACAGCACTGACTGCAGTCTGGTTCCACTGTTGCAACATGATTCCATTGTGTCCAAGGGGAGTGGTTGCTGCCACCCCCCCCAGCAGTATTCGGAGGACCAGCCATAGGGCGGCCATATTGCTTGCGCTGTGCAGGGGTTCCCCTCTGCAGCTTGGAGATCCAGCCCAACCTACCCCTTACAGACTTCTCCAGAGCACAGCCCAGATGTTCAGGCTGCGGCCAGAAGTTGTCCCTTTTGGAGGGTTCTGTAGATGTTACACTTCCCACTTTATGCTGCTGTCATTCATAATACTCAAGGCTTTGCATTTACAGAACACCTTTTATCTGAGGCTTTCAGCTGACAGGATATTAAATATGCTCAGATGGAACAGAAACTGCGAACATTAATCCAAGCAGGCTTCTGCTCACCGATTTAGCTATTTAAAAGTTTATAAACCATGAAAATCATTCTTGGGTCTTGCCAGCTCTTCTTGCCACAGAAGCTGTATTTATATGGGGCTTTGGGAACTTTCACCAAGACTAAACTCACTCTAAGTGCATTAGTTCAACATGGTAACTGTACTTGTCCAAACAAGCAAGTCTGTTCCCTGCCACTTCTTAGGCCATTGACACAGATGGTTCTTATTACTAATTAGAAGACTGCAGGTTGGAAAGGAGGAAGATCTGGGTCCTTTTGGACGGTGAAAGGGAAGGCAGGAAAGATCTGAGTCTTAATGGATGGAGAGAGAAGGAGGCCACAACCATGCTGGGTGTTGGGAAAAGGGGATGGATCCTTTTTTGGCCTGGTGCAAAGCTGGAGAAGTTGGCTTTGTTTGGGAACAGATAAAGATATAAGGTATTTTTTATGAGTTTCATCCATAATCCTCTTGCTTTCCTTCCATCCGTTACTAGTGATGAATGGATCTCATAAGGTTGGGAGCTGGGTTTGGGCTTGGGTTTGGAGTCATAGAAGGGACGACTGAGATAATCTAGCCCAACCTCTTGCCCAGCACAGGCATCAGAACGTTCCCCAGTGATTTCTTCATCAGCTCCAGTCATCACGCTCTCAGAATCCCTTAAAAGACCCATTAATGGAGGAGATGGTGGCACTTTGCCTTTAAAGGGCCAGCTCTTTCTGTTACAGCCAAAGAAGAAAGAAAGAAAGAAAGAAAGAAGCCATTTCCTTGATGGCACAACCATTCAGCCTTGCTGCTAACAATTGTACCAATCACGAGGTACCATGTCTTGCTCTGGTTCCCGATGGACCCTGTATTTCTGGGGTTTATGGTTTCTTCTCCACGCGAGGGGATTTTACTTGTGGAACTTCAGCGATGAATAGAACCGATGGAGCTGAGAGCAGGAAGTAGCGGCTTCCCAGTAGCCTGGACATCAGACTGCCAGTGTCTTTCCCGCAGCCTCCCACACAGTGCAGAGATGTGGCGACGCTGTAATTAATGTTGGACCTGGCAGTGTCATCGGCATCAGTTCTTAATTGGGCTCCATGGCAACCAGAGCCCAGGGGAACGCTTACCAGCAAGCACCTGTGTCTATAGCTCGCATCAATTATAACACTAAGGAGACTGTGCACTGGCAGTGAGCAGAGTAATCACATGTCACTCCTCCCATCTCACTCTCGTCTTCGGATGTCAGAGACGCAGCTGGCAGCTGGGGACCGGTGGGAAAGGCAGCGGTTCTGCATACGGGAAAATTGCCTTTTGGCTTGTAAAGGAATGCATGCTGCATTCTAGACCCAGGCATCCAAAGGGAAAGATGGGCCTGAGACATCTCCACTCTGGGGCCGGATGCACTGGGGCTGGGCTGGTTTGCAGCACCCCATGGGTGGAGAAAAGAAAAAAAAAAGCATCAAACTTCCATGGAGGGAAGGTCTCAGGAGGCCTCAGTGAAGGGGATGAAAGAAACTACTCGCTCCCTCCCTCTTCCTCCTGCTCCTCTCAGCCCTGCCTCACTTCTACCCTAATCATGCTCTGCTGCAGTTCCTCACACTCATGCCATGCTCAGCACCTCTTCAAGAGGCTGAGTGGCAGGGGAGGGGATGGAGGAAAAGGAGCCTTCTTTACCCAGCATCGCCTTCTGCACCAGCCTCACCCAGCCCCAGCACCCTTCAGTACCAGTGTCCCACGGCAGCAGCCCTCACCCAGGCTGCTGCACCATCAGCAACACTCAGCAACCCCCCATGCTGCAGGGCACCTCATTTGCACACCCGCTTTGCATGCGCAAAGGAAAGATCACTAGTCATTTCTGCACATGTGGGCTGTGTCTTCCTTGCGCCTCCTGCCCAGTAATTGCACACACTGAATTATAGTTTCAACTCAGGCCCTCGGTACTTGTACAGATACTGTACAGTTCTTTCTTTTTTCCGTGCCTGGTAGGGAACAATGGCAAAAGACAAATATAACGTACAAAATGCTATTTCAGTGGGCCACAGCATTCTTTTCTCCCTGGGGCTTGTCGTTAAACAGCTGCCATGTTCCTAGGTCCAGCAGAGGTGGCTGCCTTAGGTGGGCGAAATGGTTTGCGTGTGTGTTCGTATCAGCACTTATTGCTGAGACGTTTAAGAGCCTGTTATCAATAAAACTATCAAAAATGTAACCCGCCTCCTTGTTCACTAACCGGACCCTGTAAGTTCTTTCTTTCTTTTCTTTCTTGGATCGGCTCCATGTCAAGTTTAGGGGGGGGAAAAACGATCGTGGAGTTTATCTGGCATGGGAGGGTTGGACAGCTCTTCCCCGTAGCCTGACCGTGCAGCTACTCCTTAATCAGCCTCTAAAGAATCAGTGCTGGGCAACTCTCTTTGACACTGCTTCTGCCAGCGCTGAGACAGCTCCCTCCGCTGTGCTCCTGACCTCAGCTGGTTGGGGATAGAAGAAGCCAAGAAAAGGCATCAGACCTGGGTCTCCAGAAGGGCTGCAGGCCGGGGTCGATTCTATGGGAGCTCCGTTTAGGGGCCCATACATCTTCATTAAAAGCACTTCTCAGGACATGGTTAGGACTTAGGGATGAAAAGACCTCCTGGGGCCTGAGGAGTTTCACTTGTTGCAAGCCCCCAAGCTTCATAGCTAAGGTCAGATGTGACGTGCATCAGGATACGGAATGTCACTTGGAGTGTGTTCATCTCACCTGCTTTTTTAAAGCCATATGTTTGGTCATGGTCCTCTGGACGCTCCCTCCTCACTTGGGTAATGCATTCCTGTGTACGCTCGGAGCTTCGTTTGCTTGTCCAGTGAAGTGCCATTAGCCCAGGTGGCTTACGGAGGGGTGGGGAAATCTGATTGATTTCCTACCCTTATTTGGAGCAGGGCCAGGGGCCAACACTGGTGGTTAACAGCTAAGGAAAGGATATCAGAGTGACAGCTCTGGCTCCATGTGGTTCATAACGGAAGCCGTAGTCAGTGCCAACGAGCACCATCTGTTGGAAACTTTACAAAGACTTACAATGAATAGTGAGTTTCTGTAGGACTTTTTTTTTTTCTTTTTGAGACAAATGAGCCTGCTGGTGTCTCTTTTACCCGGAGTTTCATGGGGCTGCTTGTTTCCAGTGCCCTTAATGGAACTGGTACAGTGACTGGAATTAGATTGCTGCAAAGGTTAAAATCCAGCTGACTCGCCCAGGGTCCTAAGTCCCTCTCGAGTTCAGTGCGTGCTTGTTACGCATCACCCCTTCACTCTGCCGGTTTGCCCCATCTTTGTGCCCAGGGAATGCACTGGGGTTATGCGAATTGTGTTCCTGAAAACCAAAGTGAAGCTGGGGTGTCCAATTCAGGCCTATCTTGCCAATGTCCCTTTAACTCAGAAACTGTCCTGCGGTGCTGTCCCTCATACGTTATCCTGTGTTGCTTCCCAGCTCTGCAATATTCCTTTTGTTTTCCTACTTTAAGCTTTGGGTGAAGATGAAATCCACCACCAGCAACTACTGGCCCCTAGCTCCTGACTCTGAATGGTAATACAGCCTTTCCTCTGAGCGTTGTCCTTAGCACTGAAGTCCTGGCCTGTTTGTCTGTTTGCACCTTCATTTCTCCTCCACTGAGCTCTTCTTTCTATCTAGCAGCTAGTCTCAAAGGGAGAAATTCACCAAGTATGGAGCACCCATACAAAGCCTTTCATACCCCTTAAGCCCCACTTAAGACATGAAGCAGGGCTTTGAGCATCCCTGGATAGGCAGGGATGTACAGGTCAGTTGGGGTGGACCTGGGCAGGTCAGGGGATATTCCAGTGGCCCCAATACATTACATAGGGGTTAGTGGAGAGGCAGTAGCCACGGAGGGGCTGTGCTATACTCCGATTCCTTTCCTGTGAGTTGGAGATGTGCCAGTCGCATATCCCTACTCCTGCGGAGTTCCTTGCACGAACCGGGGATAACCTGGCTTTGTGCAGTCAGGAAACAATTTTACTCTAGGAGAACTTCTGCACTCGGGTGAGTCACTTGAGGCCAGAGCAGTTCATCTCAACAACGGTGAGCTGATCCAGGAATCAATATCCACTGCGGAAGAGAAAACATCTTAGGGACACACTGGGCCCGATCCTGCTAAATCAGAGTGGTAGCATTTTAAACCCACTTTGCACAGCTGTCACTGATGGCACACCTGGCAAGGCACCGGAGAATAACCAGAAGCTGCTTGAGTTTGGCAACCTGGGGACTGGAGTCTTGTTTCCAAATGCTGAGATCCAAAGTGTCAAACTTCTTTGGCACGTGAGTAGCACCACATCTATTGATTGCAACTCGGAGCTGCGGCTACTCCAGGATTTCTGCTCCTCTCAGCTTCCCTCCTGCTGATGCATCATGCAGCCACAGGCCACTTGCTCTTTGTCTCTCAGCCCATTGTGGTTCCCTTCCCACACTCCCTTATAGGCTGCGTTGCTCCCTTATTTCTGCTTTGTCATGGGGCTGTCTCAGCAAGGGGGGGAAATCAAGTGGACTCAGGTGGCTGCCTGCTAGACTGGCTATGGAGAGACTGGGTTGTGGAGCTGAGTGCTGTACCAGGTACCGTTCAGCACTCTGGAGGGGTGGCTAACTCATATATGGTCCCCCAGTAAAACTGGCAACCTCTGCTGCCAATCAGTGGCCTCTTCTGTGGAGGATGCACTGTAAAATACAGAGGGGCAAAGGATTCTGGATTGGGTTTGGCAGCTGTAGCAAAGGACAGCAGCAAGTCCCTCCAGGGAGCAGGTCTCTCTCCACAGCGATGTCCTACCCTGGGCTCACCAGTGGCTGGAACGTTTCATGTGCGGCTAAAGGGCATCTGTACGCTCCTACTGGACGGGGAAAGCATAGCGCCTAGTGCTCCTTCCTTTGTCCCCCATTCCTCGGTGGGTATCTTCCGGACTGATTCTTACACCGTTTGTGTTTGTAGTGGCAGTGGCTAAACACCTCGTGCTCCTGTCCTGGCCATGTGGAGTGTGTTCAGTGGAGATGACAGGTTTGATTGTCGATCCCACTGGGCCTGTTGGGCGGAACTCTAGCCAACCTTCCCATGCAAGTCTGCTCTACAGATCCATTTAGGAAAGGGACCAGCCGGCTACCTTAGAACAATGCAGCTTGTTCAGCGGGGTGAGGATCCTAAGCCTCATCTCCACCCCAGCTCCCGCCCAAAATATGCTGATCCAGACGAGGAGAGAGAGATGGGAATGGGGCAAGAGACAGTGGGGTGAGGAGCTCTCAGACACCCAATCAGAGCCTCAAACCCTCTCTCCACTGTAGAAAGAGAGGGATGGCCTCAGTGCACAGCTGCCTACCCGCCTGGGTTGATTCACTGTGGAGATGAATCCTGTGACCGGACCCCATCAACTTCCCATGAGTCTCGTATGTTACTGGCCAAGGACACTGCTTTCTTGGTGCCCGGAGGACTCTCTTCTGTGCTGTAGCCGTGGGTAGCCCAAAGGATGAGTCACAATGGTTAGCTAGGGTTAAAGAGACGACCCGGGAAGAGAGACACGGGGGCTGGCTCGTCCTCATACAGACACCCTGAGTTCTGCAGCCCAGGCCTTTGGATAGTCTGGTGAACATGCATGTCTATAAGAAGCTCTCATCTTCCTTTCTGATTTATTTGATTGGTTATCCGCATCTGCCTCCATCACAGGGAGCCCATGCTTGGCTGGGCCCATCTGCCAGAGCTCGCAGCAAAGATAAGCGGAGTTCCTAGAAATATAAGGTGTGAGTCTGGTTCTTCCCCCCCCTCCAGAGGCCGGTCCCTGTGTCGACAGGATTGTTTGATGTTTCCAGCGAATGGTTTTAATTCTTTAGCTGAAGTGATGGAGGCTCATGCTTTTGGCCCTAAAGGTTCTTGCCTTCAGTGCCACTCTCCACCCAAGCAGAGGTTGTGGTTAAGCACACCCTTGCTGCTCAGAGCACTAGGAGCAGAGGCTGGGGGTTCCTTCCTGATCTGCCGCACCATCGCCCAGCTGTACTTAGTGGCATGGTGCTTTTGCGATGGGGACAGGCGCTAAGATGGAACCGTCATTAATTTCACTTGTGACTGAGCTCAGAATTTGAACGCAGGGCTCCAATGCTGAGCATTCCCAAAGATACCTAAACGAGGAGGAAATCCTTGGGATCAGACCCTGAGAGGTGCTGCAAACCTGAAGCTCCCACTGAGTGATATGGAAGTCACAGGCGTGTTAGCTGTGGTTGTCTAGAGCCACTGTTTAGACAGGCCACTGGGGGCCATATGGGAGATGTACAGAAGCTCTAGCCTATAAGGATAGAATGGCTAGTCAGTTACTCACCCTCATTGTCCTCAGCCTTTGTGCGCTGAACGTGATGTCAGAAAAAGGATTCCACAGTGAACAAGCATATATTGGATCCTGTCCGTGTTTTCACAGTCACTGCATGACATCTGCTGGGGTAGGGCCGGTGTTCACAAAAATGCAGCATTATTGAGGTTTCTCTGGATGTCTGTCACCCTACAGGAGGCAGCAAGTTTTCATCGTATACCAGGGTTCAAATAAATACTGTAATTCCATCCCACCTGGACTTTTTGCTGTCCTGTTTATGGCCAGTGTGAGGCTAGAGATCTGTGGCATTGACTGAGTTCCGTGGAACAAAACACAGTTTATTTGTAGCAGAAGCGAACGCTAACCCCCCAAACGAACATAATCTTAGAAATAGTCAAAATTCAATTTGCAACGGTATCAAGCGGAGCCAGCGGGATGAATTATTGAATGTTTTTACAAAGTGCAGGCTTTTAGTTTATCTCCGAGCTGGCGTCTTTTAGTGTATTTTAAATATATTGTTAGTAAATTAATTTCACTCATCTTGTTTGAGCCAGTTCTTGCTGCTGCTGACTGACTGATACCTGCTTGGTTCGGGATTTGATGCCAGATATCTTCTTAACAAGGCGTCCCAGGCTTCCAAATAGCCTGAGATTTCATTATGGCCTCAGGCAATAGAGTCAGAGTCCTTCTCTTTCTGTCTTTTAATTGGTTTTAGTGCATCTAGTACTTGAAAAACGTACAAAACAGAAAGCCTTGGAGACTGAAGTCCTGCCTTTAGCCACGGATCCGTGGGTGACAAGATTGCTGGAACCAGGGCTCTATTAGTCCCTGGCTTTTCTCTGCTGAGAGTGCTGTGAGGATGCCAATCCTAAGAGTAGATTTTGGATTTGTAGGTGTTTGACCACTAGGGATTAGACGGAGACCACCTTGTTTCCCCTAGGCCACCAAAGAGCCACTGGATGGTAATACTATTCACTTGATAATACTTCTCGCTGCTGGGGGCTGGATTTAAACTGGAGGCTGAGTGGTAAAATGTTCCTTATCTCAGTACCACCCATCTCAGAGAATCCAGATGCGGCAGGATTTTCAGAAGTGCTTAATTGCATTAAGAACACAAGTCCCAGTGAAAGCCAATGGGATGACTGTCGACTTCAGGTAGTCATATGGCCCCCGTCACCAGAGCCCCTCACAGTCTTTAATGTATTGATGCACATGATGCCCCTGGGATGCAGAGCAACGCAATTGCCCCCATTTTCCAGATGGGGACCTGAGGCACAGAAAGGCTAAGGGATTTAGTCAAGGTCACACAGGAAGTCTGTGGCAGAGCAGGGACTAAAACCCAGGTCTCTCAAGACATAGGCCTAGTGCCCCAACTACTGGGCCATCCATGCTCTCTTAAATCATTTAGGTGCTTTTGAAAACGTCACCCATAATTTTCATGGAACGCAACAGAGATGCTGGATGAAGCAGTGCACAGGGCAGGTTGCCTCTGAACGGAGAGATCTGCACCCACATTCTGAACATGTTTAAAAAGCAAGTAGTCCAGTGAAGTCAATGAGGTTATCCCAGAGATGAGTTTACTGGTGTTCTTGTCCCTGCCTCTAGTGGTTGGCGCTCCACTATTCAGTTATGCACGGCCAGCGTTCTTTACTCAGGGGAGGCGTAGGACTGGGTTAAACAGGTTGTGTTCTAGGTCAGGACTGAGAGTTTTGGACAGCACTGTGGAAGAAGCTAGTATGATGGCTCCTGGTAATATGCCTTGCTAAAGCCAGTGCAGTCAGCCCCTCACTTTCACAGCGCAAATGAAAACATAGCAGCCGTCTTCTCCAGCTAAGACGTCATCAGCTGTGATCCTCCATTTGGCTTATTAATCTTTGCATTCTCCAGGAGGGATGACGAAGATCCTCCATTCCTTTGCAGTGCGTGTGAGATGGGGAGGAAGACTCATGAGACTGCTTTATTGACAGCACCATATCTGCAGCTTCTTAACCTCATCCCTTGAACATTCCACAATCCCGCTAGATCACTCTGACAAGGCTAATTGAGTATCAAAAGACCAAATCCAGATCTCATTGAAGTAAATGGGAGTTTTGCCCTGGGTTTTAGCATTTGTAGGCTTTGCCCAAAGTGCTATTTTTACACTTGTTAATTAATTAATCATGTTTATTATGGTAGTAGCTAAGGGCCAACCAAGAATGGCACCAGATTGTGTTAGGTACTGTACAAATACAGAGTAGTCGTCTTTAGGTTTTGCAGATAAACCTAGATATTCAATTAATGTTATAGGGGGAAATGGTGTCTAGTAGTTACAGACTTGGATTTTGATGCAGGACTCCTGGGTAGTATCACTAGTGATGTTGATAGGTGACAATCATACAACTCAGTAGTTCTCAAACTTTTGTTCTGGTGACCCCTTTCACATAGCAAGCCTCTGAGTGCAACCCTCCCCCCCATAAATTAAAAATACGTTTTTATATATTTAACCCCATTATAAATGCTGGATGCAAAGCAGGGTTTGGGGTGGAGGCTGACAGCTCGCGACCCTCCATGTAATAACCTCGCGACTCCCTGAGGGGTCCCGACCCCCTGTTTGAGAACTGCTGATATAATTCCTTTGTGCCTCAGTTTACCCCATGAACACTGGCAATAACACTACCCTTCTCTCACACGGAGGATTAATTCATGAATGTTTGTAAAATGCATTAAGCTCTTTCAGAGAAAGATGCTGTACTCTACTGAGTCATATTCATATTAACGATTCCTCACCGTTTTAAAAAACCCTCTTGACATTATTTTGAATGGTGTATTTTCACCCTAGTTTTTCATTTCTAGTCTCTATATAAAAAGGCACCAGGTGGTATCTTTTCTGATAAATTATTTTTATTGTCACCTTATCTTCCTCCCACTCAGCTTGTCTGTTTCTTCCACATGTTGAATCCAGTCTGTCATTCAGATTGTGAGCTGGCCAGGGTAAGGGCTGTCTTCCTTGAAACGTGTCTGTACAGCACCTGCACTTAGCACAATGGGGCATTGCTCTGAGACTGGCGTTCCTAGGCGCTGTTGCAAGACACATAAATCACAATAATATCAGTAGTTTCTGTAGATAGCTAATATATATTATACATTATCCAGTTATAATACAGTGCCTACAGGCCAAATAGAATTTGCAAACAAAAAAAGGAGAGTGACCTAAAAAAGACCTCCTGTGCCCTGATGAGGAGTTAGCCTATTGAGAGCTCTGTTGGAAGTAGCTGCTGCCGTAAGATGCAGAATATTTCTACCTGCTCTGTTGTGGCTGTTGATTTGCATGCTGCATGTTTGCCATCCTTTAGGGATTGCATAGAGGAGAGAATGGCCCTAGGGAAGGTCAAAAGGGCCGGGAATATGGGAATTGGATTATGGTGAAATGATCTCTTCAAAAGGCTGGCGGATATTTGTAATTTCTACATTAGTGCTGACTTACCAACATGTACGGGCCGTACAAAGCATGAGGTTGCCATTAAACGCCTTTGAATTATTAGTGGCTTGCTAATGTTTTAGCCTGAAAGTGGAGTGTGTGTGTGTTTTGCCCCATAGTCTCCCTGTACCTTTGGCCTTTTAACTCTCCCATCCCTTTAGTTTCCCAGGGGTTTGTGGGGCTGTCTCAGTGGGGTTAATGAATTGTGACACCTCTAGGGTAAGGTTTCTCCATCATTAGCCTAGTACTTTTCTCCTCGCCCTCCTCCCCGAGGCATGGCACCAACCCTGCTGCCAGACAGCGAGATTAATTCTTCATTTTCACAGAGAGAAAGTTCACTCCCCAGTGAAAAGCAAACAGGACAGAGACGTGTGCTAAAGTAAGATTCAGCGTTAAATATTCAGTGCGAGATGCAAAGATTTAGCCACATGGTTCCCTTTAATGTTACTGGAAGGCTGTGAAGAAAGAGAGGCATCTATTTTGGAAGAGAGGAAGGCTGGAACTTTTTCCACCATAGGAACACAGGAACTGCCATCCCATATCAGAGCAGTGAACATGGAATCCAATATTTAGCCTTAATAATAGTAGGCGCTCAGATACTATTAGCAGTAGAGAACCCTAAGACAGATAGATAGAATAGTCTTTTCTTTAATGGTGGCCAAGACCAGATGTTTCAGAATCCAGAGTAATGGACCAACTATAAGATAACTTGTCCTAGGGAAATTTCGTTGTGACTCTCATCACTTACTGATTTGCTTATGCCCTGATCTGTGAGGACTGATATCCCTTATATTTTTTATCCTAATTTAAATGTATGCTCCTATTTTTCCACGTACAAATCTAATGTTTATTTGAATCCTGTAAAGCTGCTGGCCTCGGTAATATCATGTGGCAGTGAATTCCACAGGTTAAATTTGCATCATATTAATAATAATCTCTATCAATTTTAAATTTGTTGCAATTCAGTTTAGTTGCATATCCACTTCTACTGGTGACCTGGAAAAGGGTAAATGGGAACACCGGATTTACCTTCTCTAGAGTGTTTATATCATATACCTTTAGAGAGGAGGCTAATGAGGGATGACATGATAAACTAAGCAACCCTAATCTTTTCCAGTCACTGGAAATCTTTTCATGCCGTTTCTGCTGTACCTATTTTGGAACGGGGTGCCCAGACCTGACCACAGTATTCTCGATGAAGGTGTACAATTGAATTATGTAATGGCACCATAATATTTTCAGTAGTATTTTGTGCATTCTAACATTTGTTTGAACAGTTGCCAAGAGCAAACATGGGGGAAAAGGTTTGAATTCAGTTCAAGGGATAAGTGCAAATTTTGACTGTTCATTCTCCAGTCCCATCCAAACCTGATCTCCCCATGCTGTAAATACTGAGCTACTCAGGGATAGGTTGAGGTCCGTAGTCTGCTCTCATTGAGGCTGGTGTGAATCTGGAGTTACTCCGTTCACTTCAGTGGGATGAAACTGGGTCTATACTGGCATACCTGAGAACAGTATTGAATTTTAAGAGCCAAATTTGCCCTTCAGCACAGGCCTATTTGGCCTTAAAAAATTAATCAGAGGTTAATCAGAGGTCATTTTTTTGTTTGTTTCCTGAACTGAAGTTCTCTTTGGAGAGCTAAAAACAACATGTGACATGGCAGAGATTTTGAATTGATTTGTGAGTAATATAATAACTGAGACATTGTGCAGGAGTACTTAATGACTATGGGAATATATATGGAAATATATTTGCCTGGCATCTACAGTGGTGATATGCACTCATTTCACAGTTAGTTTCCATGCAATTGCTATCAAAACTTGCAACAATTTCATTTGGTCAAGTAAAGTGAAGTAATTGGGAAATGACCCAGTGCACACACTTTTCTAATAGCTGTTAAATGAGAACTCTGATCGTATTTTGTGGAGCCACATTCTGCTCAGTTTGCATGGTTGCAACAAACTACGGGATTTCATCAATGACTTATCGATTTTAGAATGCCTGGGGAGCACAGGTCAAATATTCCACTGACGATCTGTTAGAGAGCACTTTTATAAAGAGTGACAGTGCTGTTAAAATAGCATTGTGTGGAATGTTTCAAAATGTGATATAGGTTAAATAGCTCGATGAACTACTCTAAAGATTGGCATTATTTTTTCTCTCCTTTTCTTTGTGTCATACAGTTTTCTCCTAGTTTTCTCCTGCCTGGTACTATCCGTCTTTTCAACCATCGATGAGTATCAGGACAGCTCTGAAGGGGCCCTCTACATACTGGTAAGTTGGGAGTTGCAAACATAAGACAGAACACGATCAAGAAATAAACAATATTGGGCTTTTCAAACATGGCAAGCATTTCAGCTGCGGTGTTCAGGATGGATGGGGCAGAGTTTATGTCTGAGAACTGGCTGAGACATCATTGGGGCATGGAGAGATTCAGCCTTCTAAGTGAGGGATAAGTATTTTCTCTCTCTGCAAACCTTTGTCTGGATTTGACATGCCGTCCAACCCAAAGCCAGGTAAATCTTTAAAAGCAAGCACCTAAGAGTAAGACCTCTTGGAAGGACTGGGGAGTGTTTGTATTAACCTGTAAAAATCCTGACGATCCAGCAATAACCACTTTCTCTTAAGGCGAAAGACAAATATGGCTCAAAATCTAAGCTGGTGTATTAGCTTCTGGTGCCACCTGGTTCATTTGGAATCATCTTTGATTTTTCTTGTCTCTGTGTTAGGTCTGGGTAACAATAGCACGGCATGTAGCCAGCACTCACAGGGCTGAAATCAATTCTTATTTACACTGAGTGTAAATCTGAAGTGATCTGGATTTGCCCCAGTGTAAACAAGGAAAGAACGTGGCTCACAGTCTCAAGGATGACTTTAAAAACCCAAACTGGTGCATGTTCAATTTGTGGGCGTGTGTGTTTCTCTGCGATTGCAAAATCCTGCAGCATGGTGGGCCCGCATTTAGAAGCTGGGTTGATGCCCGTTTAAACGTGTGACCCTAAATGGCTAAGCTGACATTGTACCACAGCAGAATCAGCCCAGGTGGTAGCCTCTGTTCCCCGTGCTATACAGTTCTGCATTTATCTGAGCTGACATAAAGCCGAATGGTTTTACTACTTAAACAGCTTGGCATGCCTTACACTGACAATTTGGCTTCCGGTAATGTGCTGAGTGATAGCTAGCAGAATTCCTGTCGGCACAGATGCTTACTTCATAGGGCACCCAGAATTCATCGCATCTCCCTGTCTTTGCCTTTCCCTTCCTCCACTCCCACTCCGCACATCAACCAGATACCAGAAGTTAGTGAAAGCTTAATGAGAGCCCTGTATGACTCAGCGTCCGCCCGCGTGAGGTGAACCCCGTGAGTGAAGAAATCAGAGAGATTGTAACATACTGACAGTGAGCGGAGCTTGGCAGCATGATGGGCTCATTTCCTCTGTATCTCTGTTTGTGGGGAGAAAAGCAACTGCGTGTTGGTACAAACGGCAGGTCAATAGTGAAGTGTCTCAGCTGGCGAGGCAGAAGGCTGTTGGAACAGGGTAGGAACTCAGTCGAGACTGGTGTGAATTTTTAGGTAGTTTGGGTAAACCCATTAGAGTTCAGAAACCGATAGAAATATATTTAGACACAGAAGAACACAGGCCCAGACTTTCCAAGGACCAGACTTTCAATTGCTCAGCACTGACAGTTGGTCAGATTTTCAGAAGATCTCAGCTCCCACTTAGACACCGAACTAAGGACGTAAGGTGCTCACCTTCCAGCTGCTCCCATTGTGACCCTTGTCCCCAGATTTTTCAGAATTGCTCACTGCCCAATGGATTGAGCTCTTAAGAATCCAGCTCATAATTCTCTTTCCTTCCCCACCTCCCTCGGGTCCTGAAGTCCATCAATAGGGACAAAAATAGGAAACCGCCAGTTCTGTGCTAGAGCTAAACTTTTGTCTCCCTACAGAGCTAAAACTGTCTTGCCAAGAGAAAGATCAACTTTGAAATGAGGGAGAAGGTTTCAAAATAGGGATGGACCTGAACCACAGCGTCCCGTGCTAAATAACAACCCCTCCCCCCAAATTTTGGAGGAATTTGAAAGCTGAATCTGGACCTTGACCCGACTCTAGCAATTAGTCTCTATCTTTATCGTGCATCACAATCTCATCTCTTTGGAACTGTTAGAACTCAAGATCCAGATTCCAGTTTTGTGGCTTGATTCCCTTTTTTGGTCAGAGTCACAATTCTCCTCTGAAAGGACTGTAACAGTGAGGAACAAAATGAGCTTTATTAGTAGACGCTGTTTCAGCCCTCTGCATTGAATCTGCAACACTTTCTTCCCTGTGCCGCCTTCTTGGACTAATTGCATTGTCTCCCCTGCAGGAAATAGTCACCATCGTGGTGTTTGGTGTGGAATACTTCGTGAGAATCTGGGCTGCCGGTTGCTGCTGTCGATACCGGGGCTGGAGGGGAAGGTTAAAATTTGCCCGCAAACCCTTCTGCGTCATTGGTAAGAACTGCCGCCCAGCAGCTACTGCTGAGAGTGCACGACGAATGGGATAAGGGCCACGTGGGTCATGCTCAGGATGACCGCTGAATTTGCTGTTCTTTGGGAGAACGTATAAATGTTATCAGAACAGGCAACTGGCTTTTCAGCCAGGCATGTGACCCCTGGCAGTCCCGCCGCTAGGCTCCTAAGGTCAAGGGGAACTGTCTGATTTGCTTAGTGGGCCCAAGGCCTCCCTGGGAGGAATGTATAGTATTGGTGTACACGTCCTACAGGGAGCTAGAGTACAGTGAGTCCACCATGGAGTATTCGGGCTTATTGTATGTCTGGGCCTGATTCTGAGCTACTGCATTCTCATGCTTGGAGCAGGGATGGAAGAGGGGACAAAGGTGGTTGCAACCCACCTTTGAGTTCTTCATGTTCTGGACCTGTGCAGGGCCCTGCTCAGTCCCGGATAAAGTTAGAGTAGCCTCAGAATGGCATAAAGTGCACTTTGATGTGGCTGCCGCTCCCATGCCCAGATAAAGCGGGGGAGAGTTGAGTGCAAGGCCAATCACCCAGCCTCATAAAAAACAAACAAACCAACCAAGCCCAAACTCCACGGTTATAGAAACAAAACCAGTAACGGTGGCTGCTCAGCAGAGAATGCTGCTAACCCTCATGTCCTCTGTAGTAAGATGCTATACCAGATGAAAGAGGCAGTGGATGCAAAGCTTAGGGAAGAGGAGGCTGGATTCAGGCCCAAATGATCCTGGGTAGATCAGATATCCACATTAAGGGCCATCAGAGAGCAATGCTTAGAACGTATTATCAATGCCATTGACTTTCAAAAGGCATTTGACAGCCTGCATAGGCAGACGTTGTGCAATGTTCTTCAGTCATACGGAATTCCAGCTGAAGTCATCAACATCATCAATGCGAAGAGCACTGGAAGGGTGGACGACCAGATAACAGTGGTTCCGTGTGGATGCTGGCGTGAAACGGGGCTGCCTTCAATCTCCTCTGTTGTTTGACATTGCCTTGGACTAGATAATGAAGAATTGTATTAGCAGCACAAACACTGACATAGCACGGGTAGATGGCAAACACCTAGACGATCTCGGCTTTGCTGTTGATGTCACGCGCTTGAGCAATACCCCCCAAAAGCTACAGAGATAGAATCCTTAGCAAAAACAGCAGGCCAAGCCGGGCTCAAAATCAGTTACACCAAAACAAATATCTTTGAAACCCAGACGTCAAGCAGTAAAATAGTAACCGAGGGCAAAAGATCCAGGAAGTAGAACAGCTCAGTTACCTGGGCAGCACCATACTAGCCAACGTAAACCTCAAGAAAGAAGTGACTTCAAGGATAGGAAAGGCATCCGCAGCATTTACGTAACTCAGCAGTGTATGGAAATCAAACCTAGACAGCACCAAAACAAAAGGGAGGATTTTCCACTCCAACGTAAGCTCAGAGCCAACATACGGCCCTCAGAGCTGAAGATTTATTAAAATGTTAGCTAGAAACCTAGATCCCTTTGAAAACAAGTGCCTAGGAAAGATTCAGGGCATAGGATGCAGAGACTTCACCACTCACAAAGAGATCCGAGAACTCACCAACCTGCAGCTGGTCTCCACTAGACTTAGAAGGAAGCATTGGCCATATCTGGGGCATGTACTCCGGACGCACAGACTCCTCCATGAAGCTGTCAAGTGAAAACCAACTGGTGTGAGGAAACAGGGAGCCCGAGAGAAATCTTAGCAGGGGGGGCAGAACATCTGATCTCAATACGCTGGAGCAGATGGAAGGAGCAGCTAAAGACAGAGGGGGATGGAAGAGATTGGTTTCTTCCCTCTGTGCCAACATGGGTGTGAGAAGGATGCAATAATATAAGTGTAGTTCAGAATCAGGCCCTTTGTGTCTCCTCAGAGAAGAAGTGGTCTAACCACATGGGCATGGGAGCTAGGGTCTGGGGTTCTGTATCTGTCTCTGCCACTGGTTCACTGACAAGTCACTCTGTATCTCCATTTGCCTTTCCATAAGACCGATATTACAGTAATTATCTGCCTCACAAGGGAGTTATAAACCTTCATTAATTATTGGCTGTAAAGTTCTTTGAGATCCTGTGGTGGAAGGGGCTGTCTCTGGGCAAAGCAGTTCTTTTGAGCAGGGTGAGGAGGGGTCAGAGGTGGGCAGGGAGAGAAGGGATGCATTTGTTCTCAGGGCTTTCTAGAGATGGGCTCAAGCTACCACATTTGGATCTCGATCCTGATTTGACCATCACAGAGCTGGGGATGTTTGTAGGCAGGGTTTTGGTTTAGCCCATTATAAAACCAGGGGCATCTACAAAGTTCATGTAGCGATCTGAATGATGGTTTTCAGAGCCCTGAAAGCCCTGGCATATTGAGACTTAGGCTTTTGCTTTGAGCAAAGGTGGGTGCTTTTAGTACTCTCCCCCCCCCCCCCCCCCCCCCCATCAGTGGCAGAAACAGGCCTTCCTAAAACACAGCCCTTTAGGTTTTCCTGAATGCGACGGGCAGTGGGAACTCCCAGGTCAAGGTGGACCTTAGAAACGGTAGTACACTGCTCTGCCTGGCTAAAGAAGATCGTGCACCTCTGCTGATGCACGTTGGAGAGGCTTATTCCAGGCTAGAAATGCTGCATTGTGCATCAAGCCAGAATTCAGTCTTTGGAGTCTTGGCAACCTCTCTCCCGGTGGAGGAGGTGTGAGGAGAAGAGGAATGTGAATTTCATTAAACCGTGCAGTGAATCACACAGTGTGGGTTAATATTAGTTGTACGTGGCCATGTACTTCCTCCATAAGATGTGACAGACACATTGCTCATTTTTATAACAGACACACACGCGCACCTACCCCTATTCCCAATGGGCTTCCTAGCGGTTGATACCTGTCGGAATCTTTGAGGTGGTATGTTCTCTTTTCTCCAGCTCTGCAGAGTTAGGAGCTCAGATCCCATGGAGATGGGTGCAGTGTAATGCCCTGAATACCGGGATAGGAAAGCCGTGGAAGAGAGAGAGGTGTTCAGGAGGCCAGTTGGGGGATGTGGCTGCCTAGCACTGAGCAGTGAAGTGGGGTGTCTGAGACTCGGGGGCCTGGGTGGATAAAAGATGCTGTTGTAGGGTTTAGCCTGAGGAAGACGCATCCATCACTAAACTGGCATGGTCAGGCAGTAGCAGAGTCACCACTGACCCTGGCTGATGACACCAAAATTGTTTTATTTCTTTCCACCAAACTGACTCCAGCTGATAAGGGAAGGTGAGAACAAAGGTGATGTGTGAGGGGTCATTTCTGGACCAAAGGCGAGGGCTCACCCTAGAGTAGTGCCAGCCTGATGTCTCATCACCCACAGAGGTAGGAAAGATGGAGGAGTCAGTTCGTAAAAGCCCATCCGGGGGAGGTGATGGTTGGTGTGTGAAGGCCATGAAATCCTTCCTCTTATGCCCTGCTTCCTTGCAGACATCATGGTGCTGATTGCCTCCATCGCCGTTCTGGCAGCGGGATCCCAAGGGAATGTCTTTGCCACCTCGGCTCTCAGGAGTTTGCGGTTCCTGCAGATATTGCGCATGATACGAATGGACCGTAGAGGCGGCACCTGGAAGCTGCTGGGGTCTGTGGTCTATGCCCACAGCAAGGTGAGTGAGACCTGGACAACTGGACCGATCAGCTCATTACACGTTTTCCCCCACAATGAACACTACTTTGGTTCCCCCGCCCCCCAACTCCTAATATTTTGATGCCTGTGTGATTATCATTTGTGGGAAGTACCTTGAAGGTGGTTGCAGTGGCTATTTTCAGAAGCAATGTGGGTTAGTAATTAGCCTGCACAAACCCACAACCATGAAGGAGCTGGGAGGCTGGTTAAACTGCATCTGGCAGCAGCCAATATATATGTGATTAAATGCTGATGATGTTGCAAATGCTTTATATAAAGCATGTATTTCAGAGAGGCTGCATGTCTGAAAATTACCCCTTGGGGTCATCCGTTTGCAGATACCACCATCTTGACCATGTCCTCCTCCTAGAATATAATATCAGGGTTGGAAGGGACCTCAAGAGGTCATCTAGACCAACCCCCTGCTCAAAGCAGGACCAGTCCCCAAATGGCCCCCTCATAGATTGAGCTCATAACCCTGGGTTTAGCATGCCAATGCGCAAACCACTGAGCTATCCCTCCCCTCAATCTAATCTCCTAATCATTAATGAATGTTTTAACTAGTCCCAGGCCCAGAATTGATCCCAAGTATATTCAATTATTCACCTTTCAGCAGTTTGAAGAGCATTCATTCACAACCACATTTTGTTTCCTATCACTTAATCTATGTCAATATTTTGTCCCTTATCTTGAGGTTTGTTTGTTGTTTTTCTTTAAAAGCCTTAGCAAATTTATCAAAAGCTTAGTAAAAAATCCCAGAAAACTACAGTCTACCAGGTTTCCTTCAGCTGCTCTTGTATTAGCTTTGTCCAAGAATGTGACAGTTTAAAGATGCATAATTTACCGCTGCCATACTTTCCTTTCTTCTGCAGTTTGCTGAAATGTGGATATAGTGGGTCTTAGCAAACTAATGAATCATTTTGTGGTTCTGAGGCTGGGGAAATGGGAAAGAGTGAATCATCCTATTGCATCTGCAGTTTAATGTGATGAAGAGATACCTCAATATTTGATTTAGCAGCTTTGGTTATTGAAACCTTTTCCTTAGGTGTGGATCAAGTATGTTATCATTCTGACATTGTATGACTTTAGTGGAAAAATAAGAGAGGGAAATGAGGTGGTATTCTCTGATTCTGCACCATTAGATGCTTTGCCGTCAGATGATATATTAGACCTAGAGCTGTGCAAACTGTTTCCAAGGAAACCAGATACAATATAATACCTAACAGTTTCCCGATGTGTTACAAACTTCCTCCAGGTTCCATTAGAAGATTTAAAGCCAATCTGGGCTCCTGTTTGGTGAATGAAGCTTGATGTTTCCCAGTGCATTTGCTTCACTTGGGTGTGAACCTTTACCCAAAACTCCAGGATTACTAACCCCACCCAAATCCAAACCAAAGAAACCATGCACACGAAGCTATTTGAACTAAAGCCAAGACCATACAAATCAAAATTGCCATTGTTTACACAGCTTTCGTTAGACCAAGCTCTCTTGTGTCAAACACTGATGGTTATCCAAGTAGTGGTGTTTTTCCTAAACAAGTAGGAAATAATGAAAGTTCCAATAAGGTTATGCGGCTACTGCTGCTCAACTTAAAATGTCTGCTCCACTGCCTAGCAGGCATGATCTTACCAGTTCAGTATATAATTCACTATTATAAAGTTTCTAGCAAAGGTAAGCCCAGGCTAAAATCCTGGGGTCCAAACACCCCTGAAATTTGGGGATAAGATCCAGATTCATAGTCAAACTTTGTAGGTGGTCTCCATCATGAGACCGACGTGCTTAGACCACTGGACTGGGACCCAGGAGATCTAGGTTCAGTTCTCAACTCTAACACAGACTCTCCATGTGACCTCGGCCTGGATCCTCAAAGGTACTTAGAAATCAATTGGAGTTAGGTACCTAAAGACCTTTGGGATCTGTCTCTCTGTCTCAGTTCCTCACCTTTAAAATGGGGATAATAATACTTCCTGTCTCCCACCTTGTCTTATCTATTCAGATGGTCAGTGCTTCAGGGCAGGGACTATCTCTACTTTTTGTGTATATACTACTCCTAGCACAATGAGGCCCTGCCCATTTGGCGTGTCTGAACACTACTGTAATACTACTACTACTAATAATCTTGAAACCAAACCCCAGAGCTGAACACCCACAACCTTTGGGAAAGTTGAGATTTGAATCCCAGCTCTGCATTCGGGGATACCCCGAGTTTGAAATGCATTGTATGAAAACACATTATTCTATTCTGTTCCTTAACTATCTTGCAGGAGCTGATTACTGCCTGGTATATTGGCTTCCTGTGCCTCATTCTGGCCTCTTTCCTGGTGTACTTGGCCGAGAAAGGAGAAAATGAGCACTTTGATACATACGCAGATGCACTCTGGTGGGGCCTGGTGAGTAATTTTCACAAAACAGCAGCTGCCGGCTATTACAATGAAATGGCCATTAACCCTCCCATCCTCTATCACTTATGTGAGGAGTTGACTGATGTGTGTTTAGCTAGCGTTATTATTAAACGGTTTCCGGCTACTCAGTTAAGTACTTTTCACAAATATTCCCCTCAGAGAATGCTACACTATTTCATTCCTTGAGTTAGCCAGATCATGGACGGCTACAGGAGAGGCACCCTCTGCTCCCAGGACAAGGGAAGGACAGTCTGGCCATTGCAACTTTGGCACCAGCTGGCCAAAAAGTGACTGTTTTCATGAGGTTCTGAAGGGAGCTGTGTTCAGCTCTGCAGGCGGGAGGTGAACCATGGTAGATTGAAGCTTGGGCTATAGGAAGTGCCACTCAGCAGCTCCCCCCACGTGAGCACCTCGGAGATGTCACCATGTAGGTGTGTGTCTGGAGAGAGCTGGGTTGATCTCGGACATCAGTCATGTAGGGTTCAAGGAAGCATAGCACCATGAGCAAGGGAGTGGAAAGAAAGGGAGGAAATGTGAGCAAAATCAGGAAAGGAGAAGAAGATTCAAACACTAAACAATGTTCGATTATGCTTGAAAATCAGGGAGTGGAATGGAAATCAATTCAGACTTGCCCTATGCCAGTCTTGTGCCACTGGGATATGAAACTGCCAGCATTGTTTAGTGGCTTGAACTGAGCAAAGAGCCAGGAACTCCTGCCATCCAATCTAAGCTCTGCCACAGCATACCATTTGGCCTTGGGCAAGTCTCGTAATGTCTCTGTACCTCAGGTTTCCCACCTGTAAAATAGGAATAACGATGCTCTCCTACTTCAGAGGGATGACCAGGATTAGTTAACTAATTCTCCTCTTACCTGAGGGCAACAGAGAGAAGAATTTGACTCATTTTTGGTAAAGTGCTTTGAACACTTCAAGCTGCCTAGAGGTGCTAAGTATTACTACCCACGTTTCTTCCGTGTTTGTGGCTACAAGGAGGTTTGTCATCCTTTCTCTGTGTCCTCTCTCATTTAATTTTCCTCACTTATAAGGGTCCCTTATGCCTCAGGCATAAGTCCCATGCCACTGGGGTTATTATTCTTTAGCAAGCCTTGTTGGGATGTGATCTGCCTTCCCGCTTTGGTCTTCTGCAATGAGAGCAGTTCAGCAGAACCTAATTAATTCATGCTAATGACTGGGGGACTCCGCTTGGGGATGGAATTTGGCCAATGGAAAGATTCCCATTGGCTTCAATGGGCTTTGGAGTAGACTCCTAGTGAATAAGCAACAAACCATGTGGACCAGAGTGAGCTCTGCGCTTATGCAGGCACATAAGGTGGAGGAGGAGTTCACTGGCCTTCCAATATAAGCCTCATACAAGTTGGACCCAACCGTAGTCTTGAAACGCTGGGAGTTCAAGAGCTGTCTGAGGCAAGTTCTGCTGTTGTTAGTCCGCTGGCGTCCAAACAGTGCTAGATATTGACCATAGACAAAGAATGGGATTTTCAAAGGTGCCTAAGGGCAGGTCTACACTTACGGTGGTGTGTAGCGTACAGACGCTGCATGCCCAACTAACATGGGTATAAATGGCCGGGTAGATGGTGAGGCACTTCTTAGGCGAGTCGAGTGCCCTATGTGCCTGAACCCACGGGTATATACCCTACATGGCTCTCTGCAGGCCTAGGCAGTGCCCGCCCCATCTAAACTGCTATTTTTAGCCTTGTAGCATCCCGCTGCCTCCTGGCTCCTTTCCCCATCTCAGTGAAAGACTCTGGAAGCAGAGACAGGCTCCCCTGTGCCGGAGCCTTTCACTGCTGCGTGTTGCAACACACCTCAGACAGTGGGGACGCATCTTGCTTTTCACTGCAGCGCATAGGCGCTGGAACTAGGGGTGCTGAAGGTGCTGCCTCACCCCCTCGTTTGAAGGGGTTTCCATCATATACAGGGTTTACAGTTTGGTTCAATGGCTCTCGGCACCCCCACGATACACATTGTTCCAGCCCCCGTGTTGCAGCATGTAGCCACATGTACCCGACAAGTATAGACAAGGTCTAAGTAATTAGCCACACAAGTCGCATTGGGCTTCAGCATTTTGGAGAATCCCACCCAAGCTCCAGCGCTGAACAGTTGCCTGCTTAAGACAATAGGCTTCTTCCAAAGGGCTGGCGGGAAGGGATAAAGCACACAATCAACCCAAATATTTACTTAGCAAGCACTAAATAGCCTCAATCCTTAAATGTGCTTCAGCCCAAGTCGGTGTTAGTTGGTGAACATCTCCCAGGCTTCCTGGAGGAAATGCTCCTCATACCAGTCTTCTCAAAGGAGTCCGGACCATGGCTTTCAAGGTTGGAACAGCACTTGTGCTCTGTGGGGTCACTAGGAATATCAGAGGCACAATGCTTCCAGGACCTCCCACTGGGATATTACAACTCAATATCACCTCCTACCATGGACTTAGTTGCACCAGAACAGTTGAGCCATATCTACCAGAGATACTGAATTACTAAATGCATTTTGAGCCTGTATTTTGACAAGTGCTATTTGCTTTTAATTATTCATAATAATACATCATAATGTGCTGTTAAATGCACTGGAGCACATTTTGTAAAAAATGAGCTCTTAGTAATAGAATGCTTTCAGTCGTGAAGTCACTGTGCTATTAAATCTTTGCTGACAAGTGCAGAGAGGACACTGCTGTTGTTTAGTTTTTCTTTGTGTGTGTGAGTGTGTGAATTATTGGATTAGCAGATTAACAAAGGGAGAATTAACAAGGTTCTAATCTACTTTGTCTATTGTTCTCCTGCTCCAACACTTCTGGAAGCCAGTCTTGGCTTCAAGACAAAGCTTGTTAAAACCTACAGATGGGCCCCCAACCAAAATCCGAGATCTTAACAGCTCCAAGCTTTGGGAGGAATCAGCTGATTCAACAATGGGAAGACTGTTGTTAGTAAATTGCTCATCAAGGTTTTCAAGCACATTGGTTACAGTTAGGAAAACAAAGCGTGCTTTGAAGTAACTAGAAAACAAACAATGAGAAAAATTCAAAGCCAAGTTTACTACCCTTCCCTCCCCTCCAAGACAACTTACTTGGAGCTATTCTTTTTATCTGTCAAACGGAGCTGCTCAAAAATGGGGAAAATATTGCAAACACTTCACTGAATATTTTTCCCATAGGTTTTTTTTCATTGATATTCAAAATTGCAATGAAAATTTCCATTGAAAATTTGGAACAGTTGTACTATCAAATAACCACTCGTACAGCTTCTGGTATTCCTCTGAGAGCCTTATCGAGCCATCACTCCCAACCCTGCTTCAATATTTCACTTTGTGTGAGGTCTAAATAAAGATTTAACTCCCTGATTGCTGGAAGTCAGGGAGCAGACGGCCACAGGGGGTTTGAAATTCAGGGGTGATCTGCTAGCCTCATAGAAATCAATTGGAGTTTTGTCATTGACGTCGGTGGGGTCAGGATTTCACCTGAGTTCCAAATTTTGCAAATTAGACCTGTCTCTGGGGAAGAACAAATCTGACCTTCCACTGTTCTGATCACTGACCGTGGTCCTGAAATACTGATCAGTGGCCCTGGAACTGACAGTGAATGGTACAGGGCAGAAGAACTATCTAAGACGAGTTTGTATCTAAGTTCAATCCTTCCTTACAGGATTGTATTTGTTTTTATGTCTGTAGCAACACTTTCTTTAATGGAGGAGTGATTGATCACATATTCCTTAGATTGTGAGTTCTTTCTTCAGGGCAGGGGGCTGTCTCTTTGTTGTATATTTATACAGTGCCTAGCACAATGGGATCTGACCTGTAGGCACTACTTCAGCACAAATAAATAACAACAAAGAGGTAGGTCTGAATTCAAACTCCAAATGCAAGCACCCCCCATATTTGGGGAATGTTTGGCTCCTTTTCTGGACCTGCACGTAGTGGCTCCGGCCTAGATAACTCCCTCCTGAAATCTGTGTAGTAACATCTCAGTGAATATAGAATAAAACTGGTTTCCAAGATGTGTTTCAATATAGAACAATCATTAAGATGCTTTTTGCTAAATATTTTGTCTAAATGGCATCTAATGGAAAGCGTTTATAGTGCTTATGGGCTATAAAATGCTTCAGGGAAAGCCACTGATTATATTTTTCTTTGTATAAAAATGAGTTTGTTTTAAGTTAATGTGCAGTAGGTTTAATTAACCCCATAGGTGCAGGGCTGGGGTGCAGTTTGAACCTTCAGAGGCAGCTGTACCCGAAGCAGTTGAAGAGGAGGGGCAGTTTCAATTCTGGAGAGGAATACATAGTGCTGCTTACAGAGGCTGCCTGGAAGATGTTCTGATTTCACCGCATCCCTGCCTGCTTCACCCCATCCTGGCTTGCTCCACCCACTTTGTGGGCTGTGCTGGACCACCTGGGGAAGCAGGGTTGTAGCCCGCTGTGACCCTGCTCTGGGTGGACTTTCCATTGCTGGAGGCTACAAGCCTAAGTTTCTCCATCCTTTGCCAGCAGAATCTTGGCAGTAACGCTATACCGGTCTCTTCTCCTGCATTCTGGAGTTCAAGGGTATCTTTGCAAATCTCCCACAACACGCATACATGCCAACATCCCAACCCCTGCTTGGAATAGTATAGCAATATAATCAGTAATATATTCACAGTCGTGAATCAGGCTGTATTAAGCAGCAGTAATTCCTACCTTCAGGGTACTGCGCTGTTTTGAAATTGGAAGGGAAACCAGTTAATAGGCACTTTTGGAAAGATTAGGAATAAACAGTTTCAGACCTTTATGCATGGAAATAACTGTGCCTCATTTGAAAGATCCTCAGCTGAAATGCTTGATGTGAGTTTGGGGAATACTGGGTTATTGTTCTCAGCCCTGAAGGAGCCATTCCGTCTCCTACATGGAAGCTTTGGACTAAAGCGCAGACGCCTTCTCCCCAGAAGGCAGTGATGTGTATATGCCTGTTTAATGAGAAAAGCTGCCCATTCGGAGGGACGGAAGTAAAAGCTCGTATCCCTCCGCACAGCATGCAGGAAGGATGGCCTGGTGCTTTTCGCACTGGACTGGCAATCAGAGGCTCTGGGTTCAGTGCCTAGCTCTGCCACGGATTCCCTGGGTGAACATAGGCAAGATAAGCTGGTAGAAAGGGGCCCTAGAACTGGTGTAAACTCCGCAGCACCTCTGTGGAACCCCTCCCTCCTACCGCAGAGGTGGTCTGGGACGAGCTGGGGGGTCCAGAGAATGAAGGGAGAGAGTGGGATGGGAGGAGGCATGGCTGGGGTGATCCTGTGCCTGGGAGATGTGTGCCCGGCCAATGGCAGTAGGGCAGCCCCATAGTAGAAGAGATACAAGCTGCCTCCTGGTAGTGGCACCAAGGAAGGGTTAAATCTCAGCTTCCCCCACTGTGAAATGGGGATAGCAATACATGGGGTGCCTGAGGATACATCCACAGATCTTTGGGAGGATCCGAGATACTCGGGTGATGGGGATGCTGAGGCAGATGGCTAGAACACCTCTGAAGTTGCCTTGGCAAGATGCCGTTTCCCCCCTGTAGACGGTGTGTCTGTGGCAGTACGTTGTTGATTGTAGCTGGCAGCTGCTGGGAGCAGCCATTGTGCTAAGGGCAGATACGTAGGCACAAGAAAGAAAGAATTTGTGACTCTGCTGTGAGTGAATCGTAGAAATGCCGGGCTGGAAGGGAACCTCGAGGGGCCATGGGGTCCAGCACACACACTGAGGCAGGATTACATATACCTAGATCATCCCTGACAGATATTTGTCTAACCTGTTCTTAACCGCTCCAGGGGTGGGGATTCTGCCACCAGCCAGGTAACCTAACCCAGAGCTTATAGTTAGAAAGTTTTTCCTAATATCTAACCTAAGTCTCACTGGCTGTAAAGTTGATTACTTCTTGTCCTACCCTGGACGGACCTGGAGAACAATTGATCACTGTCCTTTTTTACATATTTGAAGACTTATGTCCCCACTGAGCCTTCTGTTCTCTAGACTAAACAGACCCAATTCTTTCAACCAGTTTTTCAATTCTGTAAACCAGTTTCCATTGTGCACAGATATAGCAAGCAGAGGAACTTTGCACTGCCTCTGTAAGTACTCAGCAATGTGGCTCCATCGCAGTAGCGAACATAAAAGATCCTGTAAACTTATCTATGGGGCTCCCACACCCCTCTGTACATATGTATTTCTATAGAAATGGCCACAGTGATGAATAGGCCAGTGAAGTACCCTACAGGATAGAATCCTGGGAGCTGGCATAAGAATAACCAGGGAAGGGGGAGATTATGCAGAAGAGAGAATTGCATTCAGCTGTTGTTTCAGTTTTCAATATGGGGCCAGCCAAAAGGCACAGGAGTGAACAGGCTTTGACTTTCTCTTTCCTCAGATTACACTCACCACCATCGGTTATGGGGACAAGTATCCACAGACCTGGAATGGGCGTCTCCTGGCTGCAACTTTCACCCTCATCGGGGTCTCCTTTTTTGCCCTCCCTGCTGTAAGTAAGCACCCAAACATTACCGTGAAAGCAGAACACAATCTTTTCTCTAGACAGTCCCACTTACATTCACTGAGGCTGCCATCTCGCTTGTACGGCTCTCTCCAATTTTTTTGATGATGTTGTTACCTTGGCAGTCATTTAATTACTTATTGCAGCAAAAGGATTTCAGCTCAATGGCCAAAACCTAGTACTGCCAGCACCCAGTGTTCAAAATTCATGAGTCATGCCCCAGAAGGTCGTGAGGCTGCCTTATGGAGTCATGAGATTGGTGGGGGGGCGGGGGAGGACACATTTTGGGATTTATTTGGATTTGCTTTCTGTTTTTTTAACGTTTAGGGTTTACATTTTTGAGCTTTTCTCTGCAATCATGAGGGTGATACACTTATTTTTGTTTTAAATAAAATCACATAATCACATGAATCCAAGAGCTGGGGTTTTAAGGAAAAACATCAACTATCGTGAGACTTGTGATAAAATCATGAGAGTTGGCAACACTGACTAAGAGGAGCAGGACCCTGAGATGCCCAGGGACTGCAGTGAGCATTGTGTCTGCCTGGTGCCTCTCAGGATTTAGTCTTCTTAACTAAAAGATTAGAACATCTCTGTCTTTTGCATAGATAAGATACATAGGGCTGGATTCTGAGCTGGTGTAAATCAGTGTAGCCACATTGATTTACAGCAGCAAAGGATCTGTTCCAAGGCTTATGCATGAAAGGAGTTTTTTTAATTAATCCTTATTTATGAGAGAGAAACACAAAGGGTTTGACTGAGCAACCCTTTCCCATTGGTGAGCACTTTCCCATTAGTTACAGTGAAGCCCTTCAGATTAGCTTTCAAGTGCCCAGCACCCATAACTGGAGCCAGACTTTCCAAAAACTCTCAGCTCCCACAAACTGAACGTTTTTTTTAAAAATGTGCCAAGCTCTCCTGAAAACCTGGTCCCAGTTGAGGGGGCTGCACATTTTTGAAAGTTTGGTCCTGTGTTTTGGTTTTTTGTTTCCTGCCACGAACATGGCATTTCAAGGAACATGAAAACAACCACATAATACTGAAGACTATTTGGGCTTACATCTCTGTGGACTGGAACTGATCAGAAAAAAACAGCCAAGTAACAATAGCGTAATATGTTCCTTGCAACTCTGTATTCTGGCTACACATACTCCTTTGAATCAACATAGAGGACAACACGAGAGAGCTACAGTTGTATATTCATACTGCATGCACTCACTGGCTTCCTTAGATATGAATAAATAAGGGGCATGATGGGAATTATAGGACAGGATAAAAATTCTGGCTTGTGTGCTGCAAAATAAACACCATTAAATTAGGCTTGAATAAAGACTGGGAATGGATGGGTCATTACACAAAGTAAAAACTATTTCCCCATGCTAATTTTCCCCTAGGTCATCCTGATTATCACTACAAAAGTTTTTTTTCTCCTACTGATAATAGCCCACCTTAATTGATTAATCTTGTTATAGTTGGTATGGCAACACCCATTTTTTCGCTGTTCTCTGTATATATATATCTTCCTACTGTATTTTCCACTGCATGCATCCGATGAAGTGGGTTTTAGCCCACGAAAGCTTATGCCCAAATAAATTTGTTAGTCTCTAAGGTGCCACACGTACTCCTCGTTCTTTTTACCAATATTTGGGCAACTGAAACCATTGGCCTTGTTTTTGTCCCCAAATAGTCACAATCCAGTGATAGTGCCATTTCTCGCTCCTGGGCCACTGGGGAGATTTTATTAAGCTATCACAATCATTTTTGCAAAAGTTTGGGAGTTCATTGCAGAAAATTGCTTTTTTTCTTGCTGGAACTGCAGCACTGGGTGAACTGCTTACACTTTATTGCAACACCTGAGAGAAGGAAAACATTTACCCCCAGACTCCATATCGCTCAGTCATAGCATTTTACAGTGGGTGGAAATTATTATCTTAGGGAGAGGGGAAGTACAAGATGATCTCAATGGGACAGAAAATGAGAAGAGAACAAATCAGAGGAGAAAGCGAGCTGTCAGGGTAGGGCTATCACAAACACAACCCTTTAGAGCAAGGCTAACGCATAGATTACTCCAAATGGTCTCGTTCATTCTTTCTTCCAGGGCATTTTAGGTTCTGGCTTTGCCCTGAAGGTTCAAGAACAGCATCGGCAAAAGCACTTTGAGAAGCGGCGAAACCCTGCAGCGGGCCTGATTCAGGTTAGCAAGCAGTGCCCCGATCCTGACGACAGAGATGCGCTGCGTGAACTCCCCTGATGCCAGCAGCTGCTCTGTCTCAGCAGAGATGACTGTACAGGGTGGATGGGTTTTTTGTCTGTTACAATACCTGGCTAGGAATGAACTGACAAAGGAGCCTGTCTATCTGGACCGTTTTAGCAGAATTGCTTCTGAGTAATTGTCTTTAATTAAGGGAGATCTTTTCACACTCATAGAATTGAGCGGATTCCTGGGCTGCCGGACAAGGCATAGTGCAGACAGGTGTTGTGCATGTTCTCTCCACCTAGCTCTGTCACTGCATCTCCACCTGCCCTCCTGGAGCCTGGAAATCGCACCCCGGGGGAAGTGAATATGTGTCTGCTATGGGCTAAGCTGAGACTGGCACGTTCATTCCACTCCTGGCCTCACCCACAGTTGACTCGACCGGCCAGGTCCTCGGACCCTGCTCTGACTGCTTTCCACAGCCTCAGACAGAAACCTCCCCTAGTGGGACAGCCGAAGATTCCTGCTGGCAAAGAGGCTCCACATCATCTACACGTAGGGGGTGTGGAGGGGCCGTGCCATGGCTGGGGTGAAGTGACCAGAGCTCTGCCTGGTCTTCAGCTGGTGCAGTGGTCCCTATGGGGCCATTTTGGCCCCACAGCCAGTCCAGAATTGGGGAACAAAAAGGTGGCATAAAGCCACCTCTTCTTTACCCCCCTCAACTCAGCTGATGGTTTAGCCCCATGTCTTCAGTGTAGAAAGACCACCGTAAAAAAAAAAAAAAGCCGCTTTGCCTCCTCCAGGTACGGATGCTGTTTCTAGGTAGAGTATTTGAAAGTCATTCTAGTGCAAAGTAGAGTTTCAGGTACACTTCCCTCTCCTTATAAGGTCTTCTTCATTGTGGGCCTTGCCTAATTCCCATCAAAATCGATGAGAGTCTTCCCATGGACTTCTTTGAGCTGTGGAAAAACCCTAACCCCTTGTAACCAGCCTCCTAGGAATGGACACATAGGGTCCATCTACACTGCGAAAATAGACCCGCGGCAGCGAGTCTCTGAGCTCGGATAAACTGAGGGGCTTTCAGGGCTCGGGCTGCAGGGCTCAAAATAGAAGTGTAGACGTTGTGGCTTGGGCTGGAGCCTGGGCTCTGAAATCCAGCAACCCTGAGCTCAAACATCTACACTGCTATTGTTAGCCCTGTTGTGCAAACCTTGTGAGCTCAAATCAGTTGACCTGGGCTCTGTGCCTCACTGGTGCCGGGGGAGGGGGAGATTTGCAGTGTAGACGTACTCTTTATTCTTGCACTGAAGAATACCGCTAAGGCATGAAACAGTGCAAGTGACACGTTTGAAGAACATTCCAGATGGGAAATGAACCCAAGGGACCAACATCTGGGACTCAAGCAAGGAACCTTTCTATTAAACTGTCTCAGACGAATCATTTCCGATTCATTATTCTTTGAGACTCTCTGGAGGAGGAGGGAAGGTGGCATTTTGAGGCAGCTCAAAAGGTGCTAGACAGCAGCCCTGAAAATAAATGCAAGGAAATCATCCACAGGATGACAGCAGATGCTGTCAGCCAGTCTGGGGGGAGAAAAGACAACATTCAAGCTGATTTCGTTACTACACGATGCAGACAATTCATTAATTCAGCCTGTTTTCCCCAAATGGGTTTTATGCAAAGAGAAAATGTCTCTGAATGTGATGCTGCAGTTGGAAGCATTTTTTGATGGAAACAGATGTCTGTGCATAAGACACTATTGTAATCTAAGTAACAGTCTGCTATTGCAGCAGTAAAGCCATGGACTGGCAGGTCTTCCAGGCTACAGAGACCCTGTTCTTTATAAATAAAACCCAGCAGAGCAGGAACCCAATGAGAGCTGCTGATTCAAGGCAGAGGGTCTGATTCAGGTCTCAGTCAGACTCTCATAAATCAGGCGTAGCAGCACTGTTGGAGTCGATGGAGATGCACCAATTTAAGATCAGAATCAGACTCAAAGGGTGGATCTGTGACAGACTGACCCGGTGGGTTTAGGAAGCAGAAAGGCTCTTCAGCTACTAGACTGAGCTACTTATGAGCCATGTAATCCTTTGACTTGAAAACTTTGACGTGTATCCCAGCTGAATGGATATTGACTATCAGGATGATGTTCTCTGAGAGTCTTGAAGGGGCAGATTTCCAGAGATGCTCCCCTTGACTCCGAACCGGTGCTTACAACCCCAGCGAAGACTTGTTTGTTTGTTTTATTTTGTTTTTAACGCAACCAGCCACAAAGCGAGGGCAGCATTTTCAGAGGCGGGTGCCATGAGCCAGGGATACATCTACAATTTTAAACTGTTTACTGAGCAGCAGTACTAATCATTACTGTATATTTTCATAGGCTCATTGTCTGGTCATCTCTTTTAAAAATACTGGTCTGAATCAACAGAAGAACCCTTCCATTAGCAGCTGGTTAGCACTCTGGTCCTCTGATGAATCTGCTGATCATATTTCTCTTGCTGTGGATTGGAGGGTTGGGGTGGGAAGGACAGTTATAGCTGTTTTTCACTCACATGTACATCTCCCTTCTCCTCCACAGGCTGCTTGGAGGTTCTATGCCACCAACCTCTCTCGAACGGACCTGCACTCTACCTGGCAGTACTATGAACGGACAGTCACCGTTCCCATGTACAGGTACCTGCTTTAAACCCCTTCTTACAGGTTCCTGTTTCATGAGGCCAATGACTCCATCCAGCCCATTAGTTTTTTATATTAATTAAATACATTTTTTAAATTTGATTTGAAAAGCTTGCAAGAGCTGGTGTAATTTTAAGTTTCTTTTTGGCTTTTTTTTTGGTATTTATTTTTTGCTTTATTTTAATGTCCATGATATTAATTTTCTTTTTTGTGTGTGTTGTTGTTTTCACCTTTATTTTTCTGTATCCATTGGTAGTTGCATTGTGTTGTGACAATTGCTACGGCAGTGTGAAGACTTCCTCCAGAGCAGCCTTGGAAAGTAGGTAAATGCGTCCTTTGCCTTGCCATGCAGATCTTTGTTCTGAGTTGCACTGTCATGTCGTTGTAACTGGATTCTAATGGTTCTTCTGCCTTTCAGCAAACTTCTGCTCCCATCCCTTGTCTGGTCCTGACATTCTGCCCCAGGGCAGCACTTTGTTTACTGCTTCCTTGAGTCGTGATTGGCATTCACAGGATCTGGCAGCCTCCTCTGATTCCACCTAGGCTGGTGGGGTAAAGAGAGGACGTTGATTTTTATTGTAATGGTTCTCAGAAATTAAAGAGAGCACACGTCTCTCTCCGTGGGGGTTGAATGAGGCAAAGCCTCCCCTTCTGTGTCTCTTCAAATATTGAGACTGGGTAATTGCTTGCAATAAGAGGGAAATCCTAAATGGCCCAAGGTAGATGTTGATGAAATAGTCACTGTAGCCTTCCCTGCAAGTGGACACTTTCTGACAGTCATGGCATCAGGGACACACGGCTCCCAGCCTGAAATCCAGGCTTGCCTTTGTGACATCGGATAACAGCGTCTCTCAGACGGATCAGTAGGCAGGACTGCCCCAGCCCCAGTGAGTTCTCCTGCATCTTCAAGAGGAGAGCAGCAGAAAAGTTTGTTTCCAGACAACTGGTTTGGATGCCCAGGCATCTTCCAGAGCTTTTACGCCAGGGGGGATACAGCTTATTTAAGACCTGAGGCTTGACCCCTGAGGCCTGCGGATAAGTTTGACCTCCCAGCTTTGCCGGTATCAGACCTATAGGAGAAACTGCTTGTGTATGTCACAGCTCTGCCTGCAGCCTGAACTGCCCCTGCGGAGGGGGGCAATCTAGGGCTGCCAGGAGCCCAGCATCTTGTGTGACTCACACATACACCTGGCAGTGCCATTGTGCTGTCACACAGCCCATCTGGGTCCCCATACACATCAGGCAGGGCTGCAGGTGCTTCTCCTGGCAGTTGGGAGGGGCTGTGGTGCCTGATATCCAGGCAGCCTCTCTGCTGCCCCTGCTGAATCCAGGAGGAGGAGGTGGCAATCGGCAGGGACTGAAGGGGAGGGGCTCAAGGAGGGTTACCATGCTCTCCCAGCCAGCCCCCACCTACCGCCCTCACTCTCCAGGCAACTCCCAGCGTCCATCTGTCCCAGTCAGCCCCCCAGCTGCTTCTCATACAGCTCTCAGCCCTCACCTCTAATCCAGGCCCGAACCCCACACAGCGCCCAGCCCACTTCACCCACCAGCCAGTCCCCACACAGCCCTCTCCCCTACCCCTCCAAACAGCCTCCATCCTTCTCCTCACAATCCCCAGACGCTGTCACTTCCCATACAGCTCTCAGCACCTACCCACCAGCCATCCTCTATGCAGCCCCCGGCTGATACACTGATCCTCAATCCCCAGAAAGCCAGCAGCACCCCGGCCCCACGGCCAGGCAGCACATGGGCCAGATCCCTCTCCCCGCAACTCATGTCCCAGAGGTGGAAAATTCAGATTTCCAGGTGCACTGCCCCTCCCTCCCACCACGAGCAGCTCCACACAACCGGGAAAGACTGAAGAGCTGCAAGAAATAAATCTGATTTGCTTGGCTACAGGGCAGCCACCACATTTGAACGGCATCCGTGTCGGTTTGGCATGGTTTAAATGGAATGACCTCTTGCTAATACTAAGGCAGCACTTGAAGCTTAAATGACCCCAGTTAGAGTGGGGATAGCTGGAGAGTGGCATTCCCTTCAGGGTGGGACTTGCAGATGCACTGAAATTCCCTAGGAAAATCCTAGGAAATCCCCAGGATGAGGCATGATGCCCTGAAAAGAAGCTCACAAAAATAAGAATCCTTTTCAGCAGTCCCTCTCTGTCCTCTGCATGTGGCGAAACAGACTGTGCTCCCCTGCCCCCACAGGCAGGCTCCACAATATGGCAATGCCAAGATGTGGGGGCGGTTACGGATTTCCCTTGATGCCAAAAATAGAAATGAGTGTCATTTTACACATCCAAGGCTTAACGTGCAATGCATCGCCAGGCAGCATTGTGCAGCCCTGTCATTTTAATGTGCTTACCTGGAGCTACACAGGACGCTCTGTGATTCTGAATGAATCAACCGGGTTAGTTCCACAGTAGGAATTGATTGATGGTGCCAGCCGTTGTCTTGTCATTCTCATTGTCAGGCATTGAGACAGCCCACGGATTTCTTTTTTACCCCACTAGAGAATAGCATGGTACAGTATTGGAACGGTAGGTCTCTTACCCCAGGGAGGAACTGTCAGACAGTAGAACTGCCTATTAGAATCATATAATGGAATCATAGAATACCAGGGTTGGAAGGGACCTCAGGAGGTCATCTAGTCCAACCCCCTGCTCAGGACCAACCCCAGCTAAAAGCAGCACCAACCCCAACTAAATCATCCCAGCCAGGTCTTTGTCAAGCCTGACCTTAAAAACCTCTAAAGAAGGAGATTCCACCACCTCCCTAGGTAACCCATTCCAGTGCTTCACCACCCTCCTAGTGAAAAAGTTTTTCCTAATATCCAACCTAAACCTCCCCCTCTGCAACTTGAGACCATTACTCCTTGTTCTGTCATCTGCCACCACTGAGAACAGTCTAGATCCATCCTCTTTGGAACCCCCTTTCATGCAGTTGAAAGCAGCTATCAAATCCCCCCTCATTCTTCTCTTCTGCAGACTAAACAATTCCAGTTCCCTCAGCCTCTCCTCATAAGTCATGTGCTCCAGCCCCCTAATCATTTTTGTTGCCCTCCGCTGGACTCTTTCCAATTTTTCCACATCCTTCTTGTAGTGTGGGGCCCAAAATTGGAGACAGTACTCCAGATGAGGCCTCACCAATGTCAAATAGAGGGGAATGATCACGTCCCTCGATCTGCTGGCAATGCCCCTACTTATACTGCCCAAAATGCCGTTAGCCTTCTTGGCAACAAGGGCACACTGTTGACTAATATCCAACTTCTCGTCTAGGTCCTTTTCTGCAGAAAAATCTGTTTCTGTTCTGTTTCTGTTCTCCCTGATTATTGGTACATTTTGGAATCCTAGCAGCCAATCCGAATACGTTTCCTAGGGTGGGTGGGCCTATCAGAAACCCTGCAGCCAGTCTGTTAATACATTTTCAAACTCCACTGGAACTCACATTACTATTATGGTCAGCAAGTTTTGAACCGGATTCATTCCCTATGTTTATTTCTTTCAGCTGAAGACATTTATGAACCACCTTCAGTGTTTTATTTAAAAAACCTGTTTCCCAATAGCATTGCACTCATTCATTGAGTCCCCATCCCTTCTCCTTGCCTTTAATTGAGGTTAAATAATTCCTACCGAAGTCAGCTCTCAGCGAGGGTGAGAGCATTGGATCTGATCCAAGGTCCGTTGTGGTCCGTGGCAGCATGGCCATTGATTTCGGTGGGCTGTGGTGGATCAGGCCTGGAGGCTGTTTGAAAGAATAAGCCTATGGACAGAGCCGGACATACAGTGAAACCCTTTTCAGTGACTATTTGCTGAAGCAATTAACCTGTTAAAATCGTTGCATCACATGGACCAAAAGCTGAAATCCAGGTGGAACACTAATCTGGTCAGTTAAATGAAGACCTTTTGGATGCATGGAATTGAAATTTAGCCTATGAAAGAGTAGAGCCATCTTAAATAAAACCCCCTCAAGGATGAGAGTTACTCATGGCGGGTGGGGGTGGGGAGTTGATGCAAGTCAATTAAGCACCGTTTGAGGGACAACTGCATGAGCTGTGGTCCCTGGAGGAGGTGTCACCACTAGTCCTGCACAGGCTGGCCCATAGGGTGGAGCTGGAGGTGACTAAGGGTTGGGGACATTTGAATACGTGGGTTCACTGGCCATCACACCCCTCACAAAGGACGGCCATTATTGTATCCCTAGGGCTGAAGTCCAATGCATTTTCCACGGGTTGGGGAGGGTAGATTTTGTCTCCAATTCACTTTCCTTTCCCACCGAATTTCACCTGCATAAACCCTGATTATTGTGCTATGTGCAGATACAGTGAATGTCACCCAAATGGTCAAAAGAAAACCATGTCCCACCAATATGTTACATATGGCCTAAGCCACATAGTTTGGAGCCAGATCTGAATGTGGAACAAGATCTGATGAACTTCCCCAAATGGCAGGTCTGCATGTCTAGGGATTTGGTTTGCACCTTGTTAATGCTTAACAGGTTTCTATTGTACTACAGTTTCTAAACGTAGCAATACTACCATTACTATGAAGTCTCATATAACACCATATCCAGGGAGTATGTATGATTGGGAGGTTATAGATATGGAAGTGGGAGCCAGGACAGCAGAGTTCTGTTCTCAGCGCTATCACTGGCTTGTGGTATGATCTTGGAAAAGTCACTTACTGTAACCTCTTCATAACAAAATCTCCCTGACTGTAAATGGGGGTAATAAACCTGGCCTCAGATGGGTGTCAGCAGTATTAATAAACGTTTGTAAACCATTGAAGATCCTCTTATTACAGTGGCTAAATTGACACAGGGAAAGGTGTGCCATTTAACCAGAATTACCATGATATAAATGAACCACCGAAGTGCTGCTGCATAATGTGCCCGACATGCTGGAGGAAACACAGTGCCAGCAATGCTTCATTTGTGCCACGGTTGAGCCCCAGCACCTCTCGTCTGGGCAGTTCAGAGCCCCCTGGCACCTCTGGGCTGGGCAGTTCAGAGCCCCCCGGCACCTCTCGGCTGGGTAGTTCAGAGCTCCCCGGCACCTCTCGGCTGGGTAGTTCAGAGCTCCCCGGCACCTCTCGGCTGGGCAGTTCAGAGCCCCGGCACCTCTGGGCTGGGCAGTTCAGAGCCCCGGCACCTCTCGGCTGGGCAGTTCAGAGCCCCGGCACCTCTCGGCTGGGCAGTTCAGAGCCCCGGCACCTCTCGGCTGGGCAGTTCAGAGCCCCGGCACCTCGTTCATTACAAATTGAGCACTGAGTGCCGGTGTCACTCATCCGATGTGGTACATCCTCCTGGCTGCCTCCAAGAAACATCAGTAGCCTTCCACAGGGAATGATTGACGGGATGGGGTTCGCTCTGTAATGTATCACCTCCCATGTCAATATCCCTTGGAATCCGTCAGGCTAAGCTCAATACAGATCGTTCCCCCCCCCTTAAAAAAAGGGGAGGGTTAACTTTATATTCTGGCTGTAGCTTTCATCACACACAGAGGCACAGTGTCCATTCTGCCCTCTTCTACCCACTTCCCTAAGGAATTCATATGATGTTTCAAACTGGCGAATGAAATAAGCAATATAAGTCCCTGATGGCATGTCCCATGTCCTGAAATGACACAGGATAGCCCTGCCGTGGGTTACCTCTGCTGTAATCTAGCAGATGAATAAGTCTGTTTTGAAAGTGGTTATGGGGAAGTGGGTATTTCCTCCACGTGATAAGTAAGTTGTGGTGACTGGTACCTTGGCACAAAGCAGGTAGGTTGGCATTGACTCATCTTTTGCTCACATTGTATTGCTTATTCCTCATGAAGTAGCTGTCAGCAGGATCCCTGTGACACGGGCTTACATGTCTTCTCGATGTTGCTCCCACAAAGAATGGATTGTTTCATACTGTAAAATTATTACGTACGCCTTGGGGGAACATCAGATTTCTCCGGAACCTCACTGCATTGACCTACTGCAGTAGAGTTAGGCCCACTTCTTTTGGGAGGATATTTTACTCTTAGAAAATCTAAAATTGAACCCTTACGCTCAAAGTATGTCAGTACCAAAGTTCAAGTAAATAAAATGTGTGAAACATATGGATACATGCCGATATTGAATCTGCAGCGAAAAGCACATTGTAATGGGCATTTATGCATGTACATACTTATACACCCAGACGTCAGAAACTTTTGGGTAAATTTGTAACCAGATTTGTTTAAAAGGACTGTGTCCATCACCACCAGTTATAATGATACCCAGCTCTCGACTACATTATTATCCCTGATGGGAATGCTCTCCCTGTGTATAAATCAATGGCCGCTAGAGATATGCTTATGGTATGGAATTAGTGTAGGTCCTCTGAACCTCATTCTTGGACACATTGAACCCAGGAGCTATGCTTCTGGAGAGGTCCCTCGTTAGTCAGCATTTTAGAGTGAGGAGATCATGTGATTCCAGGAAGAGGCCCCAGCTTTTTGCTGACAGAACCTCCGAGTGTAACGATTCCCCCAGGGTATGTCTGCAAAAGGTTGGAGGTTTCTACATTTTTGCCTCAATCTCTTTTGCCCACCTTTGCTTTCTGAGCAAACCCTAGACTAGCCGTTATTGAAGGCGATGCAGATATGCAGCAATTTGTAGTCCTACTGAGGTTGGGAATGCCGGAGCCAATTCAGGTTTGTCAGCCACCTGTAAGCCTGGTTCACAGTACACCTGCTCATTGAAATACCGGTAGCTCACATGCTAATTTTCTTTCTTCTGTTTCTTTTCTCCCTCCCTCCCCCCCTTTTGCTGTTTTTCTTTCCCTCACCCCTTTTGTTTTCTTTGGTGGAAACACATGAAAAGCTCGCAAACGCAAACGTATGGTGCCTCCAGGTATGACGCGCATGTGAATCTGAAACCGTGTGTTATGTCACTCCTTCCTCGTCTGGGACCATAACATGCTAAGCCTGTAATACAACCAAAACCCCGTGTTGTTGTTTTTTTAAAAAAAAAGCTCCGAAATCAACCTCCCCACTCAATTCCATGCATCTTCATCTACAGTCTAGCTGGTGGTTTGCACAAGCGTTGGGGATCTGTACATCTAAGTGGCAATGTCAGGAAGGAGAACAGGGGGTTTCTCAATGAGCTTGGTTTTCTTAGCTCAAGTTATGAGCATCTTCAGATTCATAGGACAGTTAACAAGAAAACTCCCTGTTCTTTTCTGCCCTTTTCCCATCCTTTTTTTCTTATGTCCATCTCTCAACTTTTCCTCTCCTTCACCCCTTTTTTCTCCTCTCCAACCCTCTCTTATCCCAATCCACTCTTTGTTGTAGCAGCTGTGGCCACTAGCTACCAATGAAGATATGTTAAATCGAAATGACCGTTTTTACCTCACCTGACAGCCCATGCTGGCTTTTGAAGGGGCAGTTTAACCTCAACAAGGTTTATGAGCGTTGTTAGCAATTCAGTAGGTGGCGCTTTTCCCTCTGAGTCAGAGCTAGAGCTGAGCGAACTGTTTGCAGTAAATAATTCATTCAGTGAGTCTAACCTTTTGGGGTCGTTCAGGTTGAAAGGATCTATATATGATACAGGTAAAAGATTTATTATGAATAGATATTTTCTCAGTGGCTACTAAAAGTGGATTTTCAAATCACAGGGATATGTTATACATGAAGGAAATCCCGAAGGAAAGTAAATATTTATTTTAAGAAGGAGAACAGTGATCACGTATTTGCTGCTTTGCATTTCAAAATTGCAGGCCTGATTCTGTTCTCTGTTACGACAGAGTAAATCCACATCAACTCCATTGATGTCAATCTGATTGAAGGCCTGTTTTTCCAAACCCAGCCTCAGTTTTTGCAGTTGCACGTTTTACAGCCACAGTGAACTGCATTGTCCCTGCAGTGAATTTACAGGAAAAAAGCAACAATGAACTGCAGGTACAGAGTTGTGGATATACTTCACTGCAGCAAAGAATGGAAGCTCGGTTTGAAAATCAGGCCTTTACCCTGGTATAATGGAGATAAAAAACTGGCCTCTTGTTTGCCGTCCATAAAATAAAGGTATTTACAAACTTCCCGAAGTTGGAAAATTTATGAAGAGTTGTTCAGGTCAGAGCCACACAGTCATACTTCAGAAAATAGTTTATTTTACAGGACACATACTTCACCTCGATTTTTATATTTTAGCCATTTGTGTACAGACTTACTACTCTACAATTACAAAGCAACTGCATGGTTAGTTCTGGCCTGAATGCCACCTAGGCTATTGACTTCATTGGAATAAGGATCAGGCCCCAGTAGCTACAGTACATAACAATTTTGCACAGACTAAGTGGAATTTAGCTAAGAAAACCCTATGCAAGTTAGTGGGCCCAAACTTCCGCCAGCCTCAAATTGGCCTTCAACTTTGCATGTGCACTTTTGCCTACCCTGACAACAGTGCCCAGAGTACCCATATTTAAGTGCAGAATGAGTCTATGCATTTTTGCAAGCAGAATCAGTTGCATACGCAAACATGGGCATGCAAAAATCAGGGACTGCAGCTGAAAATTCATATGCATTCAAAATTCATATGCATACAGATCCTCAGCTGGTATAAATCAGCATAGCTCTATTGACGCCAACAAAGATCTAGCCCATAGGGCCCAGTTCTGCAAGCCTTACCAACAAGAGTAATTCCAGTGAAGTCAATGGGACTGCTTGTGTGAGTAAAAGCTATAAGACGGGGTTCCTTATTATCAATTTTGTGTATATCATTCTCTGTCCCATAAAGACAAAACTACAATGCAAAGGAGGGTTCATTGTAAGTGTGGTTCCTCTCAGAGACAGGACTTGCAGCATCTTGGGCCTCTCAGAGTACCATGCTGTCCACCCAGCTCTGACATCCACGTCTTCTCATTGCTCTGTTGCTCAGTCTTTTTCACTCCCTGGGGCTGCATTATGAAATAATGACTATCGGTTCTGTGTGTGTGTGTGCGCGCACACTCCCTTGTCCAGCTGTTTTCCCCGTGTTGTGTTTTGCGATGGTATTGTATTTTTTTTGTGGAGGGCTTTGAGGCATGAGAACCCTACGGCCCTGGCTCTGTTATGCTTGAATATTTGTGCTCCCAGCAACAGTAATTTTGTGCTCCTTTTGCTGTGGCAGGGAATGCCGGATGCTAGTGTTGTGTTTCTTGTGATGTATCAACAAGAGCAGGGCGGTCAATTTACTGAGAGAGATGAGACGATTCACTCTGGAGCCACAAGTACAAACCAATGGAGCCTGTGCAGGAATTCTAACCTTTGCTGTGCCGGGTAGCATGAGCTATGTGTAGTACCGTACCTTGGAGTGTGCATCCTCTTGCCTTGCTGGTCTTTAAACATGCACCCTTCAAGCAAGTGAAGCGAATGTTGGGACGAGAGAGAGAAAATGTCAAACACCACAATCTCAGGTTCTTTTCCACTTCCTAGCACAAAACACAACCACACCCTACTTCACACACAATTCTCTGCCACCTGAGCACATTCAGGGGACTGCTATACTGCAGCTGGGAGCGTGCCTCCCAACCTGGGTGGACAGACCCACCCTAGCTCAGTTTGAGCTGTGCACTAAAAATAGACGTTGCAGCTCTGGCAGTAGCATGGCCTAGCAGCCCGAGTACAAGCCCGCCTGACCCTCTGGGTCCATACTTGGGTGGCTAGCCTGGATAGATCATTGTGCTTTTAAATGTGAGTTTTGTACATGCGGCACACATGCTCTTGTAATCATTTGTGTTCAGTCAAGCAAGACCACTGAAAATGTTGCCCTTTTGATTTAAACCTGCTGAAGAACACCGTCCATAATTATGCCCTGCTTTGTTCCAAGATTGACTGAGTAGGTGCATAAGAAACGTGGACCAGTGTCTATGACCAGTGTGATAGCTCATCTGGGAAGGACAGGTGCATCCAAGACAGGTGGAACATCTAAATGCTGTAATGCTTCTTGCCCTGTAATGACTAGATATCAGTCCTGCGACTGCTGACAGCTAATGCAGAATCTCCTTTACTTGAAGTGTAGAGCCCAGTTTTAGATCTGAACTGCTGGGTCATAGGTCAGCAAAGAGATCCTGCCCATGCAGGAGACACCTTCTTGCTTTTTTCGCCAGGAGTCTGGATGTGTCACAGAAGTGGTCACCTGAGAGAAGATGGTGGGGGAAGGTGCAGCTTGTTTTGATGCGCTGTCCTCCTTAGTTGCTAACTGTGCACTGATATTCCGATGTTAGGAACTGCCCTCCCCTACATGCGGTGAGTGGCACATTTGTAAGGAACCCAGACAGCTGCCATGTAGGAGGTGCTGTATATTTTGAGGAAGAGGCAGCAGTCCAGAGTGGGTGACTCTTCTTTGAATGAGCATAAATTCCTTGATGTGCTGCCTTAGGATGCCAAGAGCTGCATAAGGGTCTGGCTAGCTAGGGCTTGTCTACACTACCACCTAAGCCAAGGTAACTTACGTCGTTCAGGGGTGTGACGCTCTCCTGCCAACATAGCTTCCGCCTCTTGTTGAGGTGCAGTAATTATGTCGACAGGAGAGCACTCACCCAGCGACAGGGCGTCTTCACCAGACGCGCTTTGTCAGCGCAGTTGCACCATTATAGAGTGATAGTGAAGGCAAGCTCTTACACCCATTCCAGGCTTGGCTAGCTAGTATCTGGGCCCATTTATTTCGGGCAAGAGTATAAATATTTTGAGACTTGTCACAGGCAGCACGGAGGGTTATCTGTGCTGATTTCATGCCCTCCGGGAAGACATGCTGGAAGGAGCAGTTTCAGATATTGACAAGGACACATCAGGTTTGTGCAAAGAAAGTCTCAACAAGCATCTGGACCTGAGCACAGAGTCCCTGGGCAGACACTTGAGTGGATGCTGCTCTTTCCAGCCAAGTGTGGCTTTCACGGAGATGAATCCCATCTCCCGACATTTCCAGTCTGCTTCTCTCGCAGTTGAGAACTCGACTGTGAATATCAATGTAAAATATTTATAGAGCCATCCTCAGATCCCCAAAGGTTTCATGAACTCACAGTAGCACTCTTTCTGCCCTTTACATAAACGTCTCTCCTACACTTCTGCCAGCTGACATAAAGGTGGGCAGCACAGTTAATACCTGCCGTGCCATTGCAACTCAGTAGGTTTGATGTTATTAGAAAGATAAAGCCAGAGAGGCAGAATTTTTCATGAACCAATGGATGATCAGGGTGGTAGGGTCAGTCTCTTTTTCTGTAAGTCTCAGATCACAGATGAGGAGGAAACCTCAGTTCTACCCTAAAAATACAAGGTGTGTCATACATTTAGTTTGTCTTCGCCAGGACTGGATATATGAAGTATGAATCAAACATTCAACCAAATTCAAAGCTGGACCGAGCATTTGTTTAAAGTTTTCAAAACTGCTGCCAGTTTCCTTGGATACTCGCAGCCTCTGGAAGTCTGTCTCCCCTCACACTGGAAGGTTCTGCCTCTTCCTCCAGGATACCCCCAATTTCTGGAGTTCTGCCCCCTGGCAACAGGATCATACTACAGTGTACTTTGAGTTCTGCCAGCCCATGTCTCTGGGGCCTGCACGGCACCTCTAACAAAGTAGGACCAACTGCTAAATAACATGCTGTAAACACCTGCCTTGCCAAGCGCAACAGTGCTGTATAGGAACACTGGCCACTGCTCAACTTCGGAGAGTTTAGAGATACAAGAATGCAGACGAAATTTCTCTCTCTCTCTCTCACTGTCTTGCTATCTCTCTCTCCTGCACCTACCTTTGGGCACTTTGAAAAGTGGCCTTAGAGGTCCAATCCCTGTTCATTCTCCCCAAGCCTCCCAGTGTTTGCAAACCCCGACACGAAGCTCAGGTTGGTTGACAGTAGGTGGGTGGGGAAGTTCCCGCCACAGGAAGTTGTGATGTTGTCTCTGCCTGAATGTCATTGTCTCTCATTTTCTCACTTTAGACTCATTCCGCCTCTGAACCAGCTGGAACTCCTCAGGAACCTGAAGAGCAAATCGGGACTGACTTTCAGGTTAGCAACAGAGCTGGGAGAGCTCAGAAAACACCCAGCTGGCAAACCAATTTCCTTCCTTCCTTCTTCCTTCCTTCCATGATATGTGCACAGCCCTGGAGAATTCTGTGTACCTGGATGTTGCCATATCATGGGTTATGTGGTGCCTTGGCTCCCATCCCTCTCCCCAGGTGATGCTCGTAAATTCCTTTCCTAGATCCTTTCCTACATCATCTTCTATTAAACATTCTCTGGGTGTGCAGCTGACAACAGAAAGGAATATGTCACGAGGTAAAGCCTGGAGTTGATTCCTGGAGTTGATGTAGATAAGAGATACAGGGCCTGATTCTCCTCTCACATACACCAGGATAACCCCATGACTTGGGGGTCGTTACACCCGATTTTCACTGGTGTGAGAGGAGTGTCAAGCCCAGCCTGGGGTCAGTCCTTACTTAGCATGCTGCTCTTTCTGCAGCCCACTAAATCCCCCACCTCCGCTGCTCCCCCAGAACCGATAAGGTTGAATTAGTAACCCAGCAATGGAAGGGACGTTCACTGGGGTCTGTCTTCCCCCAGCCACAAAGCTTGGACGCTATTTGCAGATTTCTTTTTCTTTCCTTAACTAGCCAGATGAAAAACACTGGCCAATGGATATTAATCAATGTAAATCAGAAGCATCCAACTCATTTTTGATAGGCCCTCTATGATAAATTAGAAATGACCACACCTGGAAGGACTGTCCCGCTGCAATTTATATCTTCAGAGTGAGTTTTTTTTTTTTTTTTTGGGGGGGGGGGGGGGGCGGGGCTTGTCATTCTTTTTTTAAACTAACAAGGCTCCCTACCCCAGTGGACTGTGAACCCCTACGGAGGAGTCATCCCTGGAAGGTGCAGTACTGCACTTAATAATAGTGGTTCCCGCTTTGGCTACCTGGCCAGACTGAGCAAAGTGCTGAAGGGGGTTGGGGCTTTTCAAGACCTCTGGAGTTATCTCATGTTTCAGAAAATTTGCTAAAGCCTCAGGAGTTTAACACGCCTGACTAAAGGTCTTTACAATTTGTATATTTAATCCCAGGATTGGGCCTGGCTCCTGGCTTGTTTGTAAATGGCATCTGTGTTATGTTCCCCCAGGCCGTGTATCATGGCTGCTCTCCTTCTGCTCAGGGGAATTTAGATGGGACTCTCTTCAGAACTCATCAAGACCACTTTTTAACTACCTAAAATGGTCACTGCTGAGTAGAGCCAGGCCCAGGAGATCTGCATTTGTATTTCCACTAGAGTTTTAGGAAATCTGTCCCTGGATTTGCCTCTGAACTTCCCCAGAGAAATCTGGTGTTCTGGCTCAGGCAAATCCCTACTCACTGGGGGATGTCGTGTCGCTCCCTCTCTCCCAAGGACTAAGTGAACTGCCTTTGCAGGATTCTCAATCCCTGCCAGCATGGAGAATGGGAGATGGGGACCAGAAATCAAATGAAGCTCTCCTGGGTGGAAATGCAAAGAACAGCCACTAGGCCGCCAGGCCATTTTTCGTTATTTTTTTGTTGGGGGAGAGAATTCCTGAATCGCATATGAACCCTGGGTGAGTTTTTCAGCCTGGCCTTAACTTGGCCTCTGGTTTTGTGCCTGAAATTGTAGAAATGCCATTTAGTTCAATTTGTCCTCTATGCCCTTGATTTACTGGGGCAATCGGGTAGACATCTCAATGACATTCAGCAGCTGCATCCCCAAATTGCCAGAGTTTGAAAACATGGCTCCTCTCTCTCTCTCTCTCTCTCTCTCTCTCTCAACGAGCAGTTGCCAAAGATAATTTTTCATGTGGAGCCTTTAGCCACAGCTGAGGCTCCTGCAGGAGCTGGAAAAAGAGTGATGTGCACCTTTCAGCCAACCCCGCCCCCCAAACTTCTGCACTACTCACCCACTGCATGGGGCAGATGCATCGATGAAACAACATCTCCTAGAGTTAGTGTAACAGGCCCGCATGAGCCAGGGTGTCCTACAGAACTGACTTGCCTTAATTTTACAGAAAAATAAATTAACACAACTCAAAATGGCCACCTGGACATTAAAGATCATGACATAAAAAAAAACCCATCCCTTTGCTGAGCCAGGCAAAATGGTGTGAGAGCGAGGTCCCTGATAGGCCAGGTTTCTTAAGTTTAAGAGAGGGAGAGCCTGCCTTCCCTGTCACAGCTTCACCCAGCACTGGTCCTTGAAAGAAGCAGCCAATTCTTTTTATCTTCCTTGCTGAGCCCTGATTGGCTTCTGCCGGCTCCCAGCCCTTCTAGTTGCAGGAAGACCAAGTCTCATTGGTTCCACCGGCAGCTGATCCTGGGAGATCTCTGTAGATAATTCCTGGAGGTCCAAACTCACTTTTTGTCATTTCCAAAAGGACCACTTCGTAGAGAGGGGTGTGCAAAGGTTGGGCGGGGCCTCTGGTAGGGGCAGCAAATGCCGGCTACACCCCATCACAGTCAGTTCTATGCCTAAGAGCTGAAAGGAAAGTTTATGAAAGGTCTGTGAAAGTCCTGGGGAGTTGTTCAGAAACAAACTCAGGGGGCCAAATTTTCAAAGGAGCATGACCATTCACTGTCCCGCATTTGCTCATGCGAGTGGTGTAACCGCGGGGCTCCATAGTAAACTCTGTGCACAAAGAGGTGGGGTTTTGCGACTTTTCGACCCTGTACGTCTCGTGTCTCCTCCCAAGGTGGTGTGAGTCGGCGGCTATCTTCTCTCCAGTCCGGAAGCCCCAGGAGTAAGTGCTCCATGCCCTCCCTTCTATCCACCTCACTTAGTTGTACTGTTTGGTACTGTCCTTTCGTTATGTTTTAACAGTGAATGCAGCAGCTTCCTTCCCACCTGACACCACTGATCATGTACTATTGCTTCTGTTTAAAGGAAAGAGCAGCAGCCTGAGCCATCACCCAGGTCTGTATCACTGCCCACATGCCATTTCCATGCTTTCCATGTCCGTGAGAGTGCGCGCACTATGTATGCCTGTACCAACAAGGAGCTGAGCGCCATTAAAACCAGCCTAGCGGGTTGTACGTGCTTGTTCTGTGCTGTGGGACATGTCTCTGTGTGTCATACATATATGTAATGCTGGGCCTTCAATCAGATTTTCCTTCTTCGCAGTATACCTTGACTATATTTTGTAGCTATATGGATAGTGTTTATGGGGGTTGTGCTGGCAGCAGATGAAGTTTGAGGTGTGTCAAATTTGCCCTCAGAAATGTATTGTCACAGGCGGATGTCTTCTGAGTTTTTGGCAAATGAGTGTCCAGGATACATGGGAAAAGGGGACTGTTTTATGCCTCTCTTTCCTCCGCCTGTTTCCAGAATCCGGGAGCTGAAATAACAACGCAGACCCAATTTTAACACTTCATGTTCTGTTCCCCTGCCACCGCATGTCCCATGACTGAACCTAACCCTGGCTTCTTTCAGTCCCTGTACCAAAAAACCAAAGCACGTTCAGCCAGACACCCTCAGAACTCTCCCAGGCCATGGAGTTAGGAGAAAAGTAGCATTGCCTACGTCCACTGGCCCTCCATGCCGTGCAATCGCTTTGTACATCAACAGCTCCAAATACCTCCCAGCACTCCCCTGGCTACCCCTTCTTGCCAGAACCCATTGTGCAATAACTGATTATACTCTATGGACTCAATCCCATAGTCTTTACTCATTGACTTCAGGTGGAGTTTTGCATGAATAAGGAAAGCTTCAAGATTTGGCCCAATATAATTAAAGAGCACGGGCATAATATTTTATACCTGTTTCAAACCATCACTGCAAGATACAGAGGATGCTATTAGCATGATTGGCAGCAGGTACTGGAACTGAGGAATCACCTAAAGTAAGGTACGCCTCATTGGATCACAGATCTCTCTGCCTTAGAGCTCACTGAATAATGTATGCGACCGATGTTTTTGCATGCTAGCGGTCAACTAGAGCTGCTGGAAAGTTTTAGCTTAAACAGATTTTCCAGTGAAAAACGGGCAAGAGGGAAATGCTGATGACAATTTTAGAGACAAATGTTCCTCATTTTCCATGCAGCTCAGCCTAGTTAATTGCATTTCCGTATCCTACCAGTTCTACTTGGAAGTCATTTCAGGTTGAATTTCAAACTGAATGTTTTTAACCCTCCACCCCACCCAACTTAGTTGGTGACCTAAATATGTTAAGAAGGAAATACTGTTGGATCTAAACACTTCTTGCAGTTCACGAACATTATAAATATAGCAAGACAGTTGTTAGACACCCAGAACTGTCTAAGGATGGTGTTCCTGTATTGGCTGTAAAGGTCTGCTGCACCTTTCAATCTAAGGGGCTAGAAACAAGTTAACTTTTCCCTGGCACAAAATCCAGTAAAGGATATTTAAGTAGATAAGGTGCCAACTAAGAGGATTAAGTGCCCAGCTTTACTATTATTTCCACTTTATCTCCTTCCTGTCACTCATCTGAGCTTTTCTGTGCATGTAGGATCTCCAAAGTGCTCCATCCACAAGCTGCCAAATAAATCTAATCACCAACATCACGTTTTCACAGTTCAGACCTTATTTCCTCCTGCTTTGAGGCCTAACCTTGTGCAGTGAGAAGGAATGTAACCTCCCGTCCTCCAGTCCACTTCAAATATCATCAGCAGCGGCGGCTCCAGGCACCAGTGCTCCAAGTGCGTGTCTGGGGCGGCAAGCCGCGGGGGGTGCCCTGCTGGTCCCTGCGAGGGCGGCAGTCAGGCAGTCTTCAGCGGCATGCCTGCGGGAGGTCCACCGGTCCCGCGGATTTGGCGGCAATTCGGCGGCAGGTACGCTGAATCCGCGGGACCGGGGACCTCCCGCAGGCAAGCCGCCGAACGCTGCCTGACTGCCGTGCTTAGGGCGACAAAAAAGCTAGAGCCACCCCTGATCATCAGCAAGGAAAACAACACAGGAGTGTTTCCTGGAAGAGACCAAGCATGAAATCTTGGCCCCAGTGCCAGTGGGTCCAGTGGAGCCAGGATGTCAGCCCAAGAATCTGGCTAATCTGGTATCCTGTCTCTGCCAGTGGCATGTGCTGTATGCTTCAGAGGAAAAATTAAGATCCCCAGACTGCACCTAACTGGGCCATGTGGAAGAATCTCTACTTGGTCTCAGCCAAGGTTCTGTTCAGACCCTGAAGTCTGAGGATTGATAGCCCTTTGTGATTTTATATTAGCCTGTGTAACTGTAACTGCAGATGCTATCCTCAATCAGAGAAGCATTTTTCTTTTAATCTCACTAACATCCTGCAGCAGTAAGCTCCACAGGTTAATACACATGTTAACATAATATTTTTTAGTGGTTTTAATTTTTTCCCTTTTAATTGTATCCAGCATCCTTTTATTCTTATGTTAGGGGAGAGGGTAAATCGGAGTGGCATGACTGGCCTTTCCTATTCATTATTCTCTATAACTTCCTCACCTGTCTCCTTTCCAAACTAAGTTTTCTTAGTCCTTATAATATTCCCCTCATGCTTCTAATCACTTTTGTTGCTCTTCCGGGACAGTGGCTACAGGATGTGCTGTTGACTTTTATAATAGCATTAACATATTTTTCATATCGTTCTCAACAGCCTCCTTAGCGCAGCCAAACCTTTCCCCCAATATTTTGGTGGAGCAATAATCCTCCCTTCCACCCCATTACTCTGACACTGCTGCAGAACTGATGAAGGCACTTGACAAAGATCAGCACATCTTCCCGTGTGAGGGCTGAAATTGCCAGCCTTCTCAGTGCCCATAAAGAAACTAGTTCCACTCAGATAGACGTCCGGACCCTTTCAGAACAGACCCCAATACCCTTACATTGAGTAGCACCGGAAGGTCTAATAGAAGCCAGTATATACTCTGCAGGACCACATCCCTAATTTCATATGCAGTGCCCTGAAGCCCACAGGGGTTCAATTATTAATTTATTATTTGTATTATGGTATAAGGGCTCCAATCATGCATCAAAGCCCCAATATGCTAGGGGCTGTACAGAACTGACAGTCAAGGCCCCTTTACATATAATGCAGTTACACTATTTGGGGTTATCCTATTACTGTGTAGCACTCTAGTATCTTTTTTTTAATTACCAAGGGAGGTAGTTTATTTTGCCTTGGATTTGAATTAGGCATCGCAGCTTGGAGATGGGTTTTGTCTTTGCCATTTCTCTGTTTTGTTTTACTCTCAAACTCGTCTGCATTCATCCCGTGACCAAGCTCTGTGAAGTTGTTTGCTGATCAGCTATTAAGAAACATAAGCTCATTTCTCTGTGACCTGCAGTGCAGGTTGTGATGGACACAAACCATGTTGGTATTTGGCTACATTTTTTTTTTAAACTCCTCATAAAGTCTGCTCTGTTGCAAAGTGCTTTGGGTGCTGTCTGTCCATCTGCATCGCAATTGGCTTATGACAGGGGTGGGGAAGCAGCGCTGTGCATGTCCTGATGGCTGACCTATACAGGGTAGCTAGCTATGATCACTTCCTCTAAAAAGGAGGAGATGAAAGTATGGCCGGCGGAAGCAGAAGGGCGTGGTGTGACTTTTCTCACTACTCCTACTAAGCAAGGCTTACCATTCAGATAGGGTAATGGGATGTGATTATTCACGTACTAATCCGGCTGAAAATTCAGTGTGGCAAGTTGTCTCTGCTTATTTTGTCTTCTGACCAAAGTATTAAGGGGCACATGTATGGCTTAGCTAGGGCTGTGGAGATTTCTATGTGAAATATATGTCAGATGTTCTTTAAAAATGGTTTGTTGAACATCTATAGGCACCTGTGATGAGATTTATGCCCTTCCTTTTGTATTTTTCAGGACAGGCAAACTGAAAAAAAAAAATCAGAGTGCAAAGAAACAGGAGAATTCTAGGGAACTGTAGAGTTAGAAGAAGCAGATTACATGCTCCAGCATGAGTTAGGGTCACCTGAGATTGTGTAAATAACCCTAGCAACCAGTTTAAAAGGTCATCTTCAAGCTGTAGATTGTGGTTCCCCATCTCAAGTCCATTGAAATCAGAGGGATTTTTACCATTAACTTGAATGGGTGCAGGATTGGGTCCCTCTGCAATATATTTATTTTAAAAAATATGTGTGTGTGTATATATCTATATATAATATTAGACTGATATTGTTATTAAAACTGGTGTCAGATATTCATGCTGTGACTGTGTGTAATCTGGGAATAATCAGTTGCCATAATGGGGACTGATTATTTGAAAATAAGGGACTGCTACTTTCTTTAGAGACTGAAAAGGAGATTAAGAAACCGAGTAACCAGTGTGTCTCTCCAAATCTGTGCATGCTGAATATTCTCTGTCTATGATGTTATCTACAGAGCCCAGCGGAATGGCTATCCAGGCAGCTAACCTGTCACTTGGACTCTATGTGGGTGCAGGGTCTGTCTGCACTGAACTTGTTGCAGAAGCCTTCGGAGTCCTAAAGAAAGAGAGGGTGGATTCCATTTGAACTTGCCCTGGCTGCTACAGAGCAGAAAGAATTTTGCAAATTCCTTCTGTTACTAAACACGAGCTCCTCAGGCTGCCAAGTTCAAATTTAAGAAAACGGGGGGAATGCCAAATAGGGTTTCCCCCCCCTTCTGAAATTTAAATGTATTTGCAAAGTCGTCTAGTAATACTTGAGCACAGCTGTCTGAAGCATTTTCAGGTTATGTCAGTGGGCTACCCCGTAACCTTTTTGCAAAGAGAAGACAGCTCCGTATCAGGGGAACCCTATCTTGGTGAATGGCTAACAGTATGCAAGTCCCTGAACACAGAAAAGAGGGTGATTCGGGTCAGATTCACGGGAACTTTATTGATTCATTAACAAGCCCATAACTGCCTCCCCCCCCCCCACACACACACTTTTTTTGGTCCTGATTTGCAAGTGACACGAAAAATGGATTTTGTGAATTTTGAAATTCCAATTCCTTAGCGTGGGGGGATTTGCCACATTCCACTGGTGTGGGTTTTTAACACCTAATTTCACATAGCACTGTGGCAAGCAGAGAAGGAGCAAATCATTAATAACTAAATACTTGGAAAAAGAGAAATAAACCCTTTGAATGGCTTTGGAGGAAACAGTTTTTATCCTAGGACATTAACGTGGACTCCACATGCTCGGGGAACTGAAAAATCAGCGATTAAATTTATTTACAAGAAATTAAGGAGGGACTACTTTTTTTCCAAGCAGGTGGTAAGATCTACCTGCCGGACTCATTTTTTTTAGTAAAGTCAACAGTTGGTGAAGTAATGCAACCAACTGAGTGCAGAAGGGGTCATTCCTAATAGCGGGTCATTCCTAATTTACTACAGAGCAATTCCTTTCATGAATCTCACTGCAACAAATAAACCCCCTTTTTTATTAAATGGTCAGATATTAATATCCCATCACAAACGTAGCCATCAAAACAGCCTGTCTTTTAAACCTAGAAACGATAATCAAAGTTTCCTGTTTGGCATTTGCTTCCGGGTCTAATCTTTACTCTCCCCTCATTTCCAGTAAAAGCAAACCATGCAGAGAGTCACTATGTGGATGCTGCTCAGGAAACTCTAGGTACCACGGGAAATGCGTCGCACGGAACTAATCTAAAGCTGCACGGCTCATTCTCTCTCTACCCTGCTACCACCCGTTCTGATCACTTCCCTGCTTAATAGAGGTACTAGATGAGTAAAACAAATTGAAGAGCCTCCCCATGTCCTTCTCCGAAATCAGAGGCTTTCTTGTTTTCCAATAATGCGGCGCACAAGAATCAACAGAAGCTGGGGAAATGTGTAATGCTGACACTGGATATGGGCTAGCAAGCCAGAGACTGGTAGCAATGAAGGAGGCCAAGAACTGAGCTTAAAACAATGATGGAAAATAGAACATAAAAAAAAAAAACGTTCATCATCTCTCTACCCCACCCTAAGCTACAGGGAACCCTTGCACAGTTAATTATATATTATAAAACAATACAAATTTAGTAACAGAAAAATCACCTGCTCTCCACCTCCACTAAACATTGTTCCTTTGGCTCTCTGAATCCCTATGAATGGGCCTTTCCCAATCTTGTGGCATTTGGAAGCATGGCTTGCCTATCTAGCACCTCTACTACGCAGCTAGAGAAGGACTAATCTTCAATCTATTGTAATCGACATAGGGGATATATTGTCTCTCCTATTGTGGGCATATCTCCTATTTGCATTAAAAGTGATCCTGCATAAAGGTCGAGTGGGGAATAAATAGATAGACTTTAGAGTCTGATACACGCAGTTGACAACTTGACTGCAAACCATCTTCAAAGACTTCTCCCAAACTTGTGTTCCTTGACACACTTGTCTGAGGATCATAAGGAATTTCCAGTGTCCTTTTTCTTTTCTTGACATATAAATATGTCCATTATTCTCCTGCTCACATTAGATTCAACTGCCCCCCTCCCCAACACTGAATTTATAGGCAGCCAACAAGCGCCTTGTGGTTGAACAACTAATCCCCAGCATTTGCATGCTTTGAATAGTGACCGTGAATTCTCATTTATTTCTTGCAATGAGTGCAGGATCACCGGCACAGGGGCAGCAGGGAGCTGAGTGATGCAGCATGATTGTGACATGGGATTTATGCATGCTCTTTTTGGAATCCATTTTAATCCTCAAAATCACGAGTCCTTGTCTCTTTGTTAGAAAGCAGCTAAAGTAGAGTTTTAACGAAATCTCTCTGGTTTTCTCAATGAATTATTCCACCCTGTATATTTTTTTCCTTTATTGCTATTGTTTTTTTATATATATAACTCTACCCTGTTTCCCCGAAAATAAGACATCCTCCGAAAATAAGGCCTACTTACAGTTTTGCCTCTCGTTGTATTATAAGGCATCCCCCCGATAATAAGACCTCCCCGATAATAAGGCATCCACCGATAATAAGGCATTTTTCATTTCTGAAAAATAAGACATCCCCTGAAAATAAGACCTAGCGCATCTTTGGGAGCAAAAATTAATATAAGACACTGTCTTATTTTCGGGGAAACAGGGTATATACCTGCCATGAATGGGTAGCTTCTAGTTTATCTGGGAATATTTTTATATACCAGAAGTTCAGAATCAGAGGTAAATCCGATGTCTGAATGGGTGACAAAGGGAAAGGTTCACAGAAACCAATTCTCCATAGTGAGATACTTCTGTAGCTAAACGAATAGCCAGAATCTTCATATGGTCTCCCGCTGTATGTTCTGGCCGTGCTATGGCCCCCGTGGAGTTTATATTAGGAATGTCTGACTTAAATATCATTGGCGCATGGTGAGTTACGTAGAGATTACTTAAATAGCTCACAAAAAGTCTGCTTCAAATTAGACATATTATTAATATATTTCTTCATTCAGAACATTTAAATGTTATCTTATCTTCAGTGTTCCCATCTACCAGTGCAGACTTTTCTATCCTTGGAGGTGTATGTTTCTAGCTGGTGAAAGCGCCTCCCTCTTGCACATTGATGGTGTCAGCTGTTTAATTTTAGGGCTCTTTTTGGCACATATTAATAATATTAATAACAACTTCTTTCTCGCCTGTCATTACACAATACCACCTCCTGGAAAACTGGAAACTCTGATCTTCCCTTGTTTGTCTTCTGACATTGGTGTCAGTGGCCAAGTGAATTTGTATGACTTCCTAGTAATGGATACTTTCTTATATACAAAGGCAGTATAAATCACTGTTCACCCTTGCTTTCTTTAGAAGAAATCTAACTCCTTCCTTCCCACTCGGCTTTTTCTTTTATTTCCCCCTTCTTGACTTCTGCTGGAGGAGGAAAGGAACCAATTCATTAACTGAGGATCCTTCCAAATCTATACAAGATCTCAAGAGGGAGTCTCCAAGAATTGGGGACTTAGAGCCATAAAGGAATCTTGGTCTTTGGTATAGCTAGATCTTTTTTTATTATTTGCATCAATCATTGATGCCATATTTTGTTTTGTAGAAGGGGAAGACGTATTTGGAGTCTACCCTGACAGAGTGGAGCAAGAAAGATGTTCTTACCAATCATAGGAGGAAATGATGTGTGGACTGATAATGGACAAGGGGTGTTTGCAGAACAATGGGGTAGCATGGGGGGATGCCTGAAATGGAATTTAGGATTTTTCTATACAGTAGTTTAGGTGATTCTGGTTGAATAAAGAATAGGTGAGATTTGCTGATGTGCTCTGAAGGCTTATCACTGTTCCAGCAATGCAAAACAGGCACAAACCTGGCTTAACTGGCAAAGAGCAGATGGTGTCAGGACTTTCTAGAAGATTCTCAGTCATGCAATAGTGCATTCTAGAATGTCCTCTCCAATACTAGTTCTAGCTGCCAAAAAAAACACAAGGGACAAAAGCTGTGTGCTAGAAACCGCCGAGGTGGAGAACAGCGGAAAAAGTCAGCAGTATTTTAAAAATACCTAACCACAGGGTTAAATAGGTTTCCTGATTCACTACAAGAGCCAGATGCATTTCTAGAGTGTTTCTTCTCTGGCTTCCCTGCTCTCTGTCTGGTCTCCAGGGCGTAGGTAGCATTGTAGTGACTCTCAGTGGGATTTTAGCTCCTAAGTGCCTAAATCCCTTTTGAAAATGAGATACAGGCTCCTAAATCAGTGAGGCCTTCTGGCACTGAGCGCAGCAATGCCTAAATACCTTCAAATATTTGGGCCTCAGGCACCATTGCAGCTCGAGCATTTTCAGTTATTTCAAACTCAGCGCTGTAGGTATGAAGATAGTCACCCCAGTATGAGCATTGCCGCCCGCTCAGGTTATAGCAGGGGAAAGGGTGATTTCCTTCCACATTCTACTTGGAATTTTTACTCTGTGAGCCCTGCTTCTCCTCTGTTCCCTGGGCTATATTCACCCCTGCTCTAACTCTGTGGAAGCCAATGGAGATACTCCAGGCATGAATTTTTGTCCTCTTTTGAATTCTAAGCCAGCCAGGGCAAGCATTGTGTACCCACGTCTTCTTTCTTTGATCTTTTCAGCAGTTGGCTTCTACCCATTATTCACACCAGAAACCTGGTGGTCAACAATGGCTATTATTTCAATCTCAGCAGTTCTGCCTACTTTTAACAAACTGGTCTGACAGGCCGTGAACTCGGCACAAACTGTGGATTGAACAACCGCCCCATTTCCAGCAGGACAATCTTCCTTGCTCTCTCTCTCCCTCCCTCTCCTGGATATACTGTTCAGTAGAACAAATATTATTGCCAGCTGAGTTCGTATATAAATGACTATTTAGTCCAGGATGGTATTGGAGAGGCAAGGTGGGTGAGCTTTCTTTTATTGGACCAACTTCTTGTTTCTCTAACCAACCAGAAGTTGGTCCAATAAAAGATATCACCTCACCCATCTTGTCTCTCTAATATCCTGGGACCAACATGGCTACAACAACACTGCATACTGGATGGTATTGATCAGTTTTGCTATATGCAGGCAAAAGGAGAAAATGAAGCAATTTCAAATACTTGACAAAAACAAGTAGGTTGTCATTTTTATTGATCCAAAATTACTGTGAATCAGGAATGAGTAAGGGAATGCAACAACAGAACATCAGGAGATTGCTAAGGCTATGAAATGAACCCACAAAACCCAGGAGATTTCCAACAAGAACTTAAACCATCAATATCCATAAACACATTGTGTGTCAACCAACTGTTCTGTGTTGTGTATGTACACAGAGGGTTAGTTCTTAACCACTTTTCTGGTGAATGTTGTAACCATCACATGCCAGACGGTCCCAATCCAAAGCCTGATGAAGTCAGTGGGAGTCTTTCCATTAACTTCACTGGAATTTGGATTGGGCCCCTAAGTGCGCTAGTGAGGTATGAACTTTCATTTATTGGAGTAGATGTTTGCTAGGAATCTGCCTTAGAAAGTAAAAGCACATTTCAGTAGCAGAGAAAAGGTAAATTATACATTTCCACCCTTCACTGGATTCAGGTTAAACGCTGAGCAAATTCTCATTTAAGTCCGTGCAGTAATGCTGTAGGATTTTTGTTTTAATAATAAAAAAAATGGGTTTTAAACAAATATTAACCAAGAGTAGCTACCTCATTTTGATACAGGAACCAACCAGACCATCTGATTCTATTATTATTTCCCATAGATTTTGGTAAAGGTTACAAAACCTTGTGATTCGCTTTATCCTCCCTTCCCCTTAGAACAGGCAGAACGAATGTCCCATTCTCCCTCAGTTCATGCAAGTGTCACAGTTACAAGCCTCCTTTCTTGCAGTTGTGTGTGTTGGGATAACTATTCCTTCCACTCAACGCACATACTGTACTACCAAATAATGTCCATCTACCATCTGCGTGGTTGGCATCTAGGTATCACTTCTCTGACACACTGCACCTCACCTTGCATGACGTTCTGCTTGGATGAGGACATGATCTTAGATTAGCTGAAAGCATTTGCTTTTCTTTTGCATTCTTCCCTCCCCTGCTCCGGCCGCCTCTCAACTGCATTTTCCACTGCAGGGCCTGTGTCTGCATGCAGATTCTAGTCAGCTTTTACATTGAAAAAATTGCATGGCAGAAGGAAAACCGTAATGGATTACCAATGTTGTCTTTATTGTTAATGTTTGTTTGTTTGTTTAATACAAAGGAATGTTGGAGGCATTCCAAATGTCGAGAGTTTGAGTACTCAGGGATCAGACCTGAATGGATTTAAATGTTCCTCAGATTCATAAGTGATATTTTTAATGAGTAAAATATTGCACCTTGTGATGTCTTAATATGAAATTCCTCTCTCTCATGTTCTGTAGGAAATTCAGTACTTTCTGATTTGCCATCCTTAGTTCATGGAATCTTTTGCAACACATTTACTTGGGAAATGGGATTGGGGCAACCAGAATAAAGGCCCAGTTTTATTCAGTGATGGATAATTAAATCCCAGGCAGACTGCAAAGAGCTATAAAAGGATCTCACAAAACAGGGTGACTGGGCAACAAAATGGCAGATAAAATTAAATGCAAAGTAATCCACATTGGAAAACATAATCCCAACTATACATATAAAATGATGGGGTCTAAATTAACTGTTACCATGCAAGAAAGAGATCTTGGAGTCATTGTGGATAGTTCTCTAAAACATCCACTCAATGTGCAGCGGCAGTCAAAAATGCGAACAGAATGTTGGGCATCATTAAGAAAAGGATAGAAATAAGACAGAAAATATCATATTGCCTCTATATAAATCCATGATACGCCCACATCTTGAATACTGCATGCAGATGTGGTTGCCCCATCTCAAAAAAGATATATTGGAATTGGAAAAGGTTCAGAAAAGGGCAACAAAAATGATTAGGGGTATGGAACAGCTTCCCTCTGAGGAGAGATTAATAAGACTGGGAATTTTCAGCTTGGAAAAGAGACGACTAAGGGGGAACATGATAGAGGTCTATAAAATCATGACTGGTGTGGAGAAAGTAAATAAGGAAATGTTATTTACTCCTTCTCATAACACAAGAACTAGGGGGCACCAAAAGAAATTAATAGGCAGCAGGTTTAAAACAAACAAAGGAAAGTATTTTTTCACACAGCACACAATCAACCTGTGGAACTCCTTGCCAGAGGATGTTGTGAAGGCTAAGGCTATAACAGGGTTCAAAAAAGAACTGGATAAGTTCATGGAGGATAGGTCCATCAATGACTATTAACCAGCATGGGCAGGGATGATTTCCCTAGCTTCTGTTTGCCAGAAGCTGGGAATGGGCGACAGGGGATGGATCACTTGATGATTACCTGTTCTGTGCATTCCCTCTGAGGCACCTGGCATTGGCTACTGTCGGAAGACAGGATATTGGGCTAGATCAGGGGTCGGCAACGTTCGGCACGTGGTTCGCCCGGGTAAGCACCCTAGCGGGCCGGGCCAGTTTATTTACCTGCTGACGCGGCAGGTTCGGCCGATCGCGGCCCCCACTGGCCGCGGTTCACTGTCCAGGGCCAATGGGGGCAGCGGGAAGCCACGGCCAGCACATCCCTCACCCGCGCCGCTTCCTGCCAACCCCCTTGGCCCGGGACGGCGAACCGTGGCGAGTCGGGGCCGCGATCGGCCGAACCTGCCGCGTCAGCAGGTAAATAAACTGGCCCGGCCCCCTAGGGTGCTTACCCTGGCGAGCCGCGTGCCGAACGTTGCCGACCCCTGGGCTAGATGGACCTTTGATCTGACCCAGTATGGCCGTTCTTAGGGATAAACAATCTTTACATGCTGAGCATGCACAATTCTCAAGAAAACCAATTCAGGTATGCAGCACCTCTCAGGATGAAGCGCTAAGAGATACGATTGAATTCTGGATTTTAGCTTTTGGCAGACTTTGTCAGATAAAATATTTAAACAGACCTTGTAGAATAAAGAAATTCGAACTGTACATATAACACAAATGAGCCTTGCAAATGAATAGGCTACAAGAACACCCTTCATTTAGGATCAGATTTAAAAAGTAGCGTCTCCTGTGCCTCTAATTTAGGGCACCTGTGTTTTGCTCTTAGAATTAGAGTTCTAGTTAAGCATTTTGATCAGTCTGTACAATGAGGTTTCACACTATAAAGCGACTATGTAAAAATAGCACAACGGATCTGCTCCCTGTGTCTCTGGTTCCTTTACTGACAAAACCAAATGCTCCTGGCAGCGCAGTGCAGCCGATAAAGCTGTCTCACATATCCACAGCTATATTGTAACTGCAGATTCTTTATTATTAACGATGAAATAAGAGGCAGCTTATTTCTTAGATCTGAGGTGGCGGCACTGACAGCTAGAAAAAATAAATCTTTGCTACTTTAACTAAGCAAGTTTGACCTAGAAGTCATTGAGATAGGATAAGTTCCCACAATACCCTTCTCTCTGAGTCACTTTCCTAAGCATAATCAGCGCCTTGATTCAGTCAGTTCATTGCACCTCTGCTGCTGAGTTTGTAAGATGTTCCAGTGCAGAATGTTAACTGTTATTGTGGTAGAAACCACTTGGAAATTACGTCTGAACTTTACTCAGGCTTGAATTTACATTCATATAAAATATTGGATAAATGAGGAAGTGCTTTATAGTAGTTATCTATTCTCAATAAATATCTTCTGTTAATAATCAGTTGGCATTTGGCAAATATTAGGTCTATGCAAAACTAAAAATATTTTCAGTTTTGTTCCTGGGAATGTTGCAATTATCAAGTTTTGTCCCTTTCATAAGGTTTCACAAAATCATTTTTTGCAAGTTTCATGTGAAAATTCATCATCTTCATTTGAAATTTCAGAATTCATAAATTTGAAAATAGAGAGGTTTGGCTCCACAATAAGACTGTTTATCAACGGGAATCATCTTTACTCCAAAAACAGGATGGTTTTCAAGCAAAAACCAGAATATTTTGCAATAAAATTGGATCATTTTAAAGAAATTGCAATTAAGTGCAAACATCTCAGATTTTGAAGTATTCCAATTTTGCTGCAAATATTTGAGCAGCCCTAGTAAATATGCAAGTGCTTTTTAACCTCAAATCCTTATTAGGATTTTAATTCACAACTGTGTTGTTAATATTCATTATGTGAACAGAAAAAGATTTTTATTTTAACCTGAGGATAGAAAAGGGCTTGAGAACTTTTTCAGTCGGTAGAAAAGATGGCGTGAGCGGAAGGGGAAAAGAGACAGGTGACTGGCCTGAAAAGGCATAAATAGCTTTTTAACTTTACTTTGAAACATTTTTGGTAAACTTTTGTTAATATTTTCTTATCGAAAAAGGATTTTTGATGGAAACTGTGGAAAAAAGCATCATAACTCATGATAGGAACCAATAAATGATGTAAGGAACCATTGACATCATTGTTTCATGCCATTCTGTTCAGCAAGCCCTCTAATAATAGGAGGGGTTTCTGTTTAAACTTCCATTATTTTTTTTCCTAATTAACGATCCCTCGCATTTCATTCACGATGATGGAAACCATTCTGAAATGCTCTAAAAAAATAAAAACTGGACACATCTCACTGCTGCTTTGTAATGCCGTGGGTTTCTAAGGACTGAAGGGGAAGGGACGTGCGGTTTCTAGAGTGACTCCCCCTGCTGTCTCCTTTTTGTCTTTGTTTCAATTTGTTTCCATGAATAGTCAGAAGGTCAGCTTGAAAGACCGTGTCTTCTCCAGTCCCCGAGGTTCTGGAACTAAAGGGAAAAGCTCTCCACAGGCTCAGAGCCTCCGGAGATCCCCCAGCGCTGATCAGAGCATTGAAGATAGCCCGAGCAAAGTGCCCAAAAGTTGGAGCTTTGGAGACCGGAGCCGAGCCCGGCAAGCATTCCGGATCAAGGGAGCTGCATCTCGACAGAACTCTGAAGGTGAGAGCTTCTGAGGGCAGCCATTTTGCCTTGTCACCATGGACTGCCATCCTGTTGGTTTCCTCCCAGGCTAAGTGGGGTCAGGCTGGGTCAGCGCTTGGGTGGAAGATCTGCATGGTGCTGCCACAACAGGAATTTTGCTGGCAGGTGTGAATCCAGCAGATAGTCAATAAGGATGTCTCCATTACTTGGTACAGTATAAGGCATTCAGCTTCACATAGGAAATATGGGGGTTTTGATCCTTAAATTATTTACCTTCTGATTTAGATATTTAAGCTTCTCAGAATAATTTGATCAAGAGTTGTCTTTGGATATTCTGTGCATATCTCTTTGTCTCCAACCATCTATGTGCCCACCACGAAAGGGATCAGATACCGATTACCCAGTAGCAGGGGAAGTTGGAGAATCTATATCCAGTGATTCTTACTCTTACTTGAAGATTTTAATAATAGGCAGCTCATTTAAACAGGATCCTTACTGGCTCAGCCAGTTTGGAGGAGGTGAAGGGGATTTGAAACATCAAGACTTACTGATCTGTTTCGTTCTCTCCCTTATTAGCACGTCATAAGGTATTGTTTTAGCCACATGAAGATGCTGGGGTGGGAGAGGAAAGAGGATTCAGTTATGTGTTGCCCTTAAAGACAGATAGGGACTGAAACTGGTGGTATCAGATGTCGTCTTAGCCTAGCTCAGAGGGAGAGAAAGCTTTTGTTAAGATGCAAAGGTAACATGCCATTTATGTCTTCCATGTGCTCACTTCTGGAGTCTGACGCTCCCATTCCTCCTGCTGCAATGATTAGCTGTGGATTCTCTTTTTCTTTCTTTCTTTTAAACCCAGAAGCAAGCCTCCCTGGAGAAGACATTCCCGATGATAACAAAAGCTGCAACTGCGAGTTTGTGACGGAAGATTTAACGCCAGGACTTAAAGTCAGCATCAGGGCAGTGTGGTAAGAAAGGAAAAGGAGGAGGGGAGGAAGGAGGATGGAGAGGCCTCCCTACATGGTGAAATGTTAAAGGAAAATAAATAATAAGGGTATTTGTAAACCAAGCAGCATTGAATAATGCACAAATCCCATTGCTGCTGGCTGGATCCCCCCCCCCTCCCCCCGGTGCTCTGTTTTCCTTTGTATAAAGCTAAGCGGGGAAAACAGTTTTTGCTTGGAGGAGGAGTAAAGGGAGAAATGGGGAAACACCCCAACAGTGTTACTTCCAAATCATATCGCTCGCTTCGTGGTTAAATGCTGACATTTACAAAACCGGATGGAGAGAGGACACATGAGTCTGACGGACCGAAGGGCACCGGGGTTATGTTGTCCTTTTTAGCTGTCAGAAGTATGGACACAAAATGCTTATCTAAATCCCCACTTACACTGGTGGGTCCAGCTGGCCTACCCCTCTCTATAAGCCACACACTTTGAATTTGGATCCTAGGCTGAACATCCCCAAAATCTGGCCGTGTCTAGCACTGGTATTCCTCCTCCTCACAGAGCTGGAGGATTCAGCTACACTCTGGATCCAGAGCCAAACTTATTGTTTGGGGCCTGGGTGCTAGAACCAGTGTTCATCTCCACTCCTCTCCTGTGTGGTTCAGTCAAGATGTCGGTCCGGTGACCTACGCCCTGGCAAACAGAATTGCCACCTAGAGGATCCAGGTCTTATTCTGAGACCCAGCCTCCTCTTGTTGGAAGGACTGTGGGAGTAGCTTTAGAACAGCGCCTTGGGGGCACCTCGAGAGTGGCAAGGTTCAAGAAGTGAAAACATTGGAATTCACCCACCATGTTGCCAATGGGCCATTTGCACAGATCCAGACATAAGAGTCATCATCTACAACACACACGTGCAGCTCTGGGGAGGGGACACAGGCCCCTGGGCTTCAAAACCATGGGCTCCTCTGACTCACCCTAAATGATAATCTCTATTAGCTATAGTAATAACAATATTAAGATAGCCTCTAGTCATCTGGCACCTAGAGATCAGTGAGGTAGGCATGCACACTCAGACAAGATCACCCAGTATAATACATGCCCTCCAGCTCAGGAAGTTTTTTTCTGAGCCATTGGGAACCACTGGAGCTCATGTCCTAACCATCTGGCACCCTTTGTCACTATATCCTGTCTTTACAGGAGGCTTCCATCAGAGGCTGAGGAAAGCAATCCAGGTCAGGAGGGGATAGCCATTCCCTTTCTTTCCCAGAGGCCCCTGCCACTCCCACCCCACACAGGCCCAGGTTGCTCCATTACTTTCAGCCATTTACTGATAGAAACCTAGTAGCTGTCTGTCCCACTTCTCTCCATTGCCTTAAATGAGGAGCCATTTTCCCGCAGAATTTTCTGGGAGGGGTTGAAAAATCAGTCTCTCCTCAGAAAATGGCTAAAGGTAAGCGCAGAAAGAGAAGCACAGGGCTTGTTGTTAGGAGAGGAAAGTTGTGTGGCTAAGGGGTGGCCTATTATTCTTATTCGGCTCATATCTGAGATCTAGACAGTATTCAGATAATGGGAACCCCCACCTAACGTGCACCATCCAAATACCAAGGGCTTTGCCCTTCTGTACTGCTTGGATTATGAGTGGGCCCTTTGCTGTGTTGGGGAGTTGAGCTTCAATCCTCGGTGAGGCAGGGATATATAGATGCCGTTTCCCCGCCCCACTAAATGCATTGCTGCCCCGCATGAGGATTGAAGAATAAGCAGGAAAAAATACACACCCACCAGAGAATATTGTCCAATTATTAACTTTTGGGGGGGGCTGGATCTGTGCTTCCTGCTGGCATCAGCATGAAAGGCATAAGGAGGATATTAAAGCAAGCACAGAGCCTCAAGAAAACGCTGACCCTTTCCCCGTCCTAGATACCTTAACCCACAGCATAGACAGCTTTGAGGCATTGGGGATTACCATTTGCACACCTCTGGGCTGGGAGGGTTGACTGCTACTATGGGACTTCTGCCAGGGGGAGCATCTTTAAATTGCTGTGGCCACCTAGGAGAGGCACTGAATCAGCACCTTCTCTGTGTGCCCCGATCGAACCCTATCCTTGGTCAGCTGGGTTGGTCCAGTCTGCCCCCAAGATCTGCAGTGGGGCAAGCTGGGGGTTGTGGATGCTGCGCATTATTGTGGCTCCTCCCCTACCTGAAAGATTTTCCACCAACCTGGCTAGTGAGACCAGCAGCCCTGGAAGCGTTTGGAGCCCTACAGCTTGAGCTTTGGTTCTCTTTGCTTTATCTAAAGTAGCCTCAGACAGTGTTAGCTTTTCAAATGTCTTCTTCCGCTCTGACTCCCAAGTAGCTCTCTGCAGCATTGGCATGCCTGTCACTCTACAGCACACGGCTCCAGCATGGGGAATCTATTTTTTCCTTTCTCTCTCCCCTAGCATCATGAAATTCCTTGTTTCCAAACGGAAGTTCAAGGAGAGCCTTCGGCCTTACGATGTGATGGATGTCATCGAGCAGTATTCAGCCGGTCACTTGGACATGCTCTCCCGGATTAAAAATCTCCAGTCCAGGCAAGAGACTCCACTGTTTGTTGTGATAGCATCCCAGTGGTGGATGATAGGAGTGAGGGGGTTAAGATAAAGTCCTTTCTTTAAACAGCCACATCCTATTTTTCTTTCTAAGAAAAAGCGTAATGGAAAACAATGGATTTCTGAATGACGTCTGGTTGTGAGGTGGCCACATGGGGTGAATTTTTGGCACAGAGTGCCGGGAGGACAGATTAGTTTTATAGTGCCCCTTATTTCTAGTGTCCAGTCTAGGGGAGGGAGCTGTGCATTCTGGGTAAGGGTGCTAGACAGGCTCCAGAAACAGCCTGAGGCTCTGTTATGAAACAGAAGCAAACTCTGTTCCATCTCCTTGTGCCAATAAACCTGTGTTACTTCCCATACCATGGCACCACCAGAGAATCCTTACTGAAGGATCCTGCCCTCTCCCCTTCCCCATCCCACTCCACACACACAAGCTGGTTGTTCACATTTCAGCCATTACCAGAGAATATGTGAAGAACTTCCCTCACTGTGGCCCAGCATGTGGTCAAAGAGCAGACCGGGGTGTACGTAAATCTTTCAGAAGCATTTTGGAACATACGTCTCAGTGCTTTGTTGTTGGATACTTAAGATTTGACATCACCATTCAGGGGGGCTGTGTGGCATATCGGGTGTCCTTTCCAGCAATGAAATAAAATAAAGGAGCTACCTTGAAAGTACCATTTTTGGCCCTCTTGTTAAGAATAAAGGAGCTATTAGAAAAATGGCTCCAGTATGAGAGGCTCTTGTAATTATTTTACAGCTTCTGCCCTGGGAAGTGGGAGGAGTCTGACCTCTGTTTGGATTGGGTGGGAATGGGGGAAGAATGTCTTAAAAATATGGGAGTTTAATATATCAGCCCAGCTGGGTAGCCTCAGTGAAACAGGAACTAAACTGCATCCGCTGTATAACCGTCCGAGGGTACTGAGTTGGTTTTGTAGACGAGGGAGTGCATAAAGGGGATGCACTAACACAGGACAGGATCGAGCTCCTTGTGTTTAAACTGTATGGAAGAGGAAGCATTAGGAAGAGTATAAAAGGAGGGAGAGAGAGAGAGATACTTTAAACTCCACCCTTCCTCTCCAACGCCCAAATTATTTTACCTCAGAAAAAGTTTGAATTCAAACCTATGAACCGTGGATGAGAGAAGCCATTGACAGTAAGAACTCTACCCTCTCTCCTTACAAATAACCCTCAATCGTGTCAATTAAGAAAACCTGCCCTTTGCGGCCTACAATGTGTAGATACATGTAACTCAAGGCACCTTAAATTACTTTCAGTCAAAGTGAATGTCACTTATATGCCTAACTAACTGCTTGTGCCTGTGTATCAGGCAGAGACAACCAAGTAACGTCATGTAACTATTTGCCTCTGCAAACTTATAGATGAAAAATGGGTGCTCAAGTGGATGATTCTCTACAGCCTAAAAGGGTCTTTCTCCAACCCCCATTGAAGCCAATGGAAATTTTTCCATTGACTTCAAAAGGAATTAGATTGGGTCCTTTGCACGAATAAGGCATATGACAGGAAACAGTGAACATTGTCCTTGGTTCTTTAATTTCAAAATCTAAATGATGGAGCCACAATTGGAGATAAATCAATGTCTGTTACCTCATATCCCCCATAAAAGTACTTGTGTTGCCAGAATACTGTGTGTTACCTATATTCCCAGTTAATTCTTGATTCGTCATGTCATTGTGAGAGTCATTTGAAGAGCAGGACTGAGCTTGGTATCACAAACCCACTGTGTCTAGCAAAGCACTTAAGCCCAGGCTTAGCTGTAAGAGTATGAAATCACTTGAGTAAAATCTTTCCTTTTGAGATTTCCAGCCGAGGTGTGCACAGTAAAATAGTCTGTCTAGGTTAGGGAAGATCTAGATAGGCACCCATACTTTTTGGGATCTTCAGCTGAACCTTGTCCCTGGCAAGGTTCTCCAGTCCTGCCTCCATTTTTCTTGTTCTGAGATTGTGTGTTCCAAAAAGAAAGTTGTGCGGCTCGTTGATTTTTGGGTGGAACAGGGAGTGGCTGTTTTGAAAGACAAGGCCAAATGCTCCTCTCAGTTGCATCTGTGCAGTGACATGCAGTAATCATTGGGGCAGATTGTGACGTAGACTATACTTCCTTCTATCCTGGGAAGGAAGGAAGCAGTAAAACTATCTCCTTGAGCCCCATGTAGGCTACCTGGACCTTCATCTCATGCACGCACCTACTCCCCCGTCCCCAGAACAGGTTGGTGGAGAATGAGCAGGGCATGGCTGGGGAAGAGGCCGAGACTTGGGTGCACCCCACAACATGCTGATCAGCACAGTGGAGCTGGTATGGGGGGCAGGGAAATGGGACAATGCAATTTGCCACCGGTGTAGAGCTATGATAGATTAATACTCCCTGCAACAATGAGGGACCCAGACAATACGTTCTCTCTCTGAGAGAGAGAGTGAGTTTGTGATGATGTTTAACATTAGCCTTCTGTGGCCAGTGTTTTGTTGGGTTAAATCTTTATTCAGGCAAACTTGTGGGGGTCTTTACATGCACTTTTCTCTTTAATCATTCATAACTCTCTGTCACTGCTCTTGTGACGTGTCTGTAATTGGTTCTTTTTGGTATTCTGTCCCTGGCTCACCTCCCTTTCCAACACCTTTCCAACCATGGATGCATTTCATTCACTGAGTGTACAAGTCCACAGTCTACTTCATTTACACCTTGCTGAGGATGTTTTATCTATCACTGTAATAGAAAGGAGAATATATATTGTCTTATATCTGACATTTCCAATGGGACATTGCCACATATATGCAAATATATTCCAGTGTGTACAGTATGTTGCCTAATATATGCAGAGTGACTCCCATTTTAAGCAGCAGTGACGTTCTTTTGATGCCCAGTTCCATGAATCTTATGTTTGGCCAGATAAGATTTGGCATTAACCACGAACGATCAGGCAATATAATGCTGCATTCTGTTTCGAGCAGAATATATTTTCCAATTCTCTCTCTCTCTCTCTGTCTTTTATTTTTTATTTTTTTAGTTGTTCCTTATGTTTCCGCAACTTTCCGACCAAGTTTTTTCTACGTGTTGCTTCATTATGCATTTTGCTGGTGTCTTTTTTCTTATTTACTTTGCCAGGATAGATATGATTGTGGGTCCCCCGCCCCCTTCAACTCCCCGGCATAAGAAGTATCCAACCAAAGGACCCATGCTCTCTTCTAAAGAGTCACCCCAATACTCGCCTAGGTTAGGATTAACCAAAATGGCGCTTTCTCTGGATTTTTCATTTGCTTAATGTCAAACCCCTTTCATGCCAGGTATATGACGGCATGTATCACTTAATAAGGCAGCTCGCTGACACATATAACTCAAAATCCCTTGGATGTACTTTGGCGATGGGTTTTCACACTAAGACAAGTCTAAGGAAAAAAATTGTACAACCATTGATTTCTTCTGTGAGCATTATTCAGTCTTCCTCAAGTAGTTGTTTGGGATGGTAAAATCATAATTTGTTGTGATATTGCAGCCAATTATAAAAGACTACAAAAATACCTTCAAAAGCAACAAGATTTGTTATTTTCATCTAGAAGAAGAGGTAAATTAAGATTAACTAAAGAATGGAAAACTTCTCACTCTGTGTTGTGTATCTACCCACCTATATTCACTGAAATGAACATATTCCATGTTTTTTTCAGTGGGCAACATTAGAATCAAATGTGTTTCATATTTATAGGGAAGGAAGTGAATAAATACACTGAACCATTTTCACCTCTGGTCGAACTCTATTGACCAGAGTAAATGTATAGTATCACTAAAAATGTTACATACGCTGGGCCGAGTGTTCAAAAGAATCCTTAATTATGTGTACAAAAATAAACTCTCTGTCAAATCCTTGCCTCATTTAAATCAATGGGAATTTTACTATTGACATTACTGAGGATTCACTCTAGGTAAAATATTCAGTGATTTTGAAAATTTTACTCCTGTATGTCTTATCAGTGAAATAAACAACAGTGTGTTCTCAGTTACATGCACATTTTCAGTTGGAGGGAGGTCTCGCCTATGTGAGCTTTCACCAACAAAATATGTTGCAGGCACAAACACGAGTAGTTACCCCAATGAGATAGTTCAAAGTAACTACTCAGATTTAGCAACAGAGGGTCCTGTGGCACCTTTAAGACTAACAGAAGTATTGGGAGCATAAGCTTTCGTGGGTAAGAACCTCACTTCTTGCATCTGAAGAAGTGAGGTTCTTACCCCGAAAGCTTATGCTCCCAATACTTCTGTTAGTCTTAAAGGTGCCACAGGACCCTCTGTTGCTTTTTACAGATTCAGACTAACACAGCTACCCCTCTGATACTCAGAGTTACACTCACAGGTGAACTGTGGGTTTAAGAATGGGGACAAACATTTTGACCAAAATATTCCCCATTTATCTAGAGCATCACACCTGAATACATATGTATATATTTGGTAGAAAGCCATATTCTGTGCACAGGTGGAAGGTGCTTTCAAACACAATTATGATATTCCTTCAAAATATTTTTCCAAATATGCTTGCCCTCACTTAGAACTAAATACATAGATACATGACAGATCTGTAGTTTTCCATATAAGCTGTTTTGAGTTATCTGTGCCTGAGAAATGTGTGTGAATTTTTTTTCAAACCTATTTATTCACACTCTGCTAACTCAAAGATGGAAAAAAACCAGTTGGATTGCACCTTGCAGAAACCTCCCACTTTGAACTTAGGTCTAGCTTGAGAAATTTCAACCCAAAAGGTAACAGTTGTTTCTGAAAGTTCAGGACCTGAAAACAGCTTTTAAACATGAAATTGTTTCCTCAGCCATAACAATATTTTGAAATGCACTTTAAAAAAAGATTGTATAGAGTTGTAGCTACGTATTATGTGCAATGTACAAAATATCTTGGCTAGAGTGGAGGTTAATACACTAAAATTACTGCCTTGCAGATTGAAAAAATGACCAACAATGGGAGAGGATGCCCAAAATGCCAAACTGAGGGTATTTATATTATCCTTTCCAGGTCACTCATTCAACCCAAGGCATAATATTATCTCCCATATGTTAAAAATTCTATTTTGTATTAGCCTAATACTGCTCCTTCACAAGCATATAACTCCTGCAACCGAAAACAGGATGTTTGTATGCATAACACTATTATACCCTTTGGGAAATATTTTTTTTATAACTTGCTTCCATTTTTAGCTTGCAGGGAACTTTGACCTCCCTCAGTTGACTGCAGAGCTAAAATTAACAGTCACTGTTTGGGGTGATTTTTTTTCCTGCTATATAAACAATTTCTGACCCTTAGTACCAGAAAATAATTCCATTCTTACCTGCAGCATTATGGAGCTTTACCCTCTGGGGCTCCTAGGGGTATTTTGTATTTATTGCCCCATTTTCATTTAATTTTCCCCATCGTTTTTATTTACTAGGGTGCAGCTGACAACCTTAGAAAGCAGCAGAGGAGTCCCAAATGGACCCTAGGACCAAGAATCATAGAATCATAGAATATCAGGGTTGGAAGAGACCTCAGGAGGTCATCTAGTCCAACCCCCTGCTCAAAGCAGGACCTAATCCCAACTAAATCATCCCAGCCAGGGCTTTGTCAAGCCCGACCTTAAAAACCTCTAAGGAAGGAGATTCCACCACCTCCCTAGGTAACCCATTCCAGTGCTTCACCACCCTCCTAGTGAAAAAAGAGTTCAATCCTGAAGGGTACTGGGCATTCTGGCCCCAATCCAGCATAACTCTTAAGCACGGGCTTAACTTTAAGGACATGAATAGCCCCACTTATGTGAATGGGGACTGCTTAGATGCTTAAAGTTAAGCGTCTGCTTGAGTGCTTTGATGGATCGGGGCCAGAGTTTTCAGCACCCTGCAGGATTCAAGCCCCAAATCCAGACATTCTTATTCAGGCAAAACTACAGCAAACATTATAGCTGAGTAAGACCTCCCAGATTTGGCCCAAAGTGGGTGATAAGATAATCACCCCAGCTCTGAGGTGGTTTTGCCCTAAATGTGCCACAGCAGCCGAGCCACCCTGCATTGAGCTTCTTCTGTTTTACATCACATGTCCTCATTTCAGCCAACCGATGGCCAGACAATTACAAAAACATGAAATAAAATAAAAACCACCTTTTGGTCAGCTAGAAGAACAGTGGTTCCAAACTATTGGAAGTCACATGAACTCTCTTAACCGACTGGATTGTATTTGGCAGCCCAAGGGTGTGTAAGTACCACATTCTGCCTTCAGATACATGTATATAGCTCACAGAGAAGACAACGGACTGCTAGCATGTATCTGAGGGCAGAATTTAGCCTATAGTATATAGCACATACTGTATGCTCATGAACTTCAAATGCTCAGCTGATTCAAGATACAATTACTTTAAAATCCAGGTAGCCCCAGCTATATTTTTGAGCAGTATAGACATGCGTAGTTGGTATTATTAGATTAAATATGTCTTGTACAAATACTATTAACCAATCAGAAGTTAAGTAGCCAGTCATGTGACATGGATGAAGGGGGTTTGGTGTCTGTGCCTGGATTGTGTAAAAAAAAAAAAAAAAAAAGAAACTGAATAAATATTTCCAAACTTTTCATTTTTTCCTCATTTGAGCCGTTTGACCTTTGATGTCTGCTTCTGGCCGGAGGGTGGCATTCGACACACCTCTTTGCATGAACTGTAAGCATGAAGCATGAGAAAAACTGCACCATGGCTGATGCAAGAATTTTACATTTTTCTGTATCATTCAAAAGAAGGAAAGATATTATTTAAAATTTAATAATAAATAAAGCTTTTTCAAACTAAAGGTGCAGCAGGACCAGGCAAACCTAGCAGGTGATACCGTAGGTCACGTAGCATCAGCAATCTTTTGATCCTCTTTCGTCACAAATCTAAAGCAAGGGACAGATTTTTCAAAGCTGATGCCTAAGACAAATCCCCAGGAATTTGTGAGTGCACCCACTTGGGACCAGATAGTGTCTTTATGGCACAAGCCTTTTCCCTGGGGCTAGTGCAGAAGCACACTGCTCCAGGGGAACTCCCAGGAGACATTGTGCACCTTAGGTTAAGCCTGAGGCCTCCTGAATTCCCCCCTCTCCCTGCAGCAGCAGTGAGAATGCTCACCCTGCATTGCCCCTTAGGAAAGTGTAACATGTTCTCTACTCCTCTTCCTGCCCTGTGTGGGGTGCCCCAGGGATGCTGGCAACGGAGCCTTTTCTGCACTCACATGACCACAGGGACTGCAGTTGTGCCTGATTCCTGCACAGGGATGTAAGAGGGGGAAAGGTGCCCCCTTAAGCACACACCCATGCTCACACACACACACACACACACACACACAGCCCTTGGCTTGCAATCCAGCATTTGCCCAGACATCTGGATTGCTAGGTACATAATTACCGGACTTGGGTGTTGAAATGCTCATTTACTGGAAGTGGGGTGCACAAAGGGTTGGCGCACAACACTTTGGGTCACATCTCTGGCACCTGCCTTTAGGAATTGATGCCTTTGATTTTATTTTATAGCAGGTTTAAAAGAAGACCTAGCGTGCTGGTTTATCGTTGAAACTTTGTGCACATCTAGTTTCCCATGGAGTTGAACTGAAAAAAAAAAAAAAAAAAGCAGCAATACAAACAATGAAAAAGGGGCTTAGTGATACGTAAGTGAAGGGATTTTCAAAAGTGCCTTAAGCATTGGGGACTAACTCCCACTGAAGGTCAGTGGGAATTGGCTGTCTAATTTCCTTATGTGCCCCTTTAGAAATCCTATCCTAACACTAACTTTCATTGCTAGAAATCTGGGTGAGAAAGCATTACACAGAAATTACTATGGTCAGGCTCAGTTACTTCCCAGTAAAAACACCATGCAACGGGGAGAGTTAACAATCTGGGCCCTGCAAGAGCCTACAGGTATGTCTACTCTACCCGCCGGATCGGCGGGCAGCGATCAATCCAGCGGGGATCGATTTATCGTGTCTAGTCTAGACGCGATAAATCAACCCCCGAGCGTTCTCCCGTCGACTCCTGTACTCCAGCGCCACGAGAAGTGCAGGCGGAGTCGACGGGGGAGCGGCAGCAGTCGACTCACCACGGTGAAGACACTGCGGTAAATAGATCTAAGTATGTTGACTTCAGCTACGTTATTCACGGAGCTGAAGTTGTGTAACTTAGATCTATCCTCCTAGCCCCCAGTGTAGACCAGGGCTAAGACTAGACTAGTAAAGGGTGCTGTAGGCCAAGGATGTGTACATGTAAGCAGAGATGTATTTGGGAAATTTACATAGCAGCCAGCCTGCAAAATACCCTGTTAATAACCAATGCTGAAAGTCCCTGATGGCCATTAGTAACCAAATTCACCAAATGAAGCCAAACAACGTTTCTAAAATGGAAACGAAACACGAGGGCTATAAAATAATTCTCTTTTCCCTTTCATCAGAAATGTTCAGATGTAAGGGCCACTTTAAAAAAAAAAGTGGAGGCTCACTTGTATGCACAAACAATGCACGTACAAAAATACCATTGGGGAGGACAAATATTTGTGCACACCAGCTGGGAAATAGTGCATTCATTTGCTTGTGTGTTAAGCCCTTTTTTGGTAAGCTGGTGTAGGCAAATGCTGGTTTTGGAGGAAGTTGCAGGCTTTCCCCTCACTCCCTCCTTTGAACAGTTGGCTAACTTAAGTCACTTGCATCGAAGTCAATAGGAGTCTTACATTGTCATCTGTGAATTCTGGATCAGGGTTATAAGAGCAAAAGAGTATTTCTAGGGTTAGCGCATGCTCTGAGGCACCCCAGTGGGGCTGCCTTAATTTCCTCCATACTACAAATTGTTCTCTCTCATTTCCTTAGTTGGCAATTATTATTGAAGGACATTTTGGTTTTGGTTTCAAATAAAATAATAAAGGTCTTCCAGTACAATGACTACATCAGGATGTTACACCAGGACAAGAAAGCAACCTCTTTCCTTGACCTCTCCAAATAATCAGGAGTGATTAGACTTTTAGCTTCTTTAAAGACATGCCCCGACTATTGTTTTACTGGGTCTCCATGTTTATACATGCAGGGAAGGAGATCAGAGTGTGACTTTACTACATCATGGCCTCTGATTCCAAATCAAGGTAGCCCCAGTTTTCCTGTTAAATGTCTCTTTGCTTACATGGTTACAACATTTTTGTAGGATTTTACCATGTTGATAATTACATGCTTCTGCTGAAGATTTGGTAGTCTTCATAAATGTAAATAACGTGCACTTTGCATACGACACAGAAATAAGGCATGTATGTTACTCACCCTTGTAATTATAGCGCATGGTACTCACCATGTAAGTAAATGGTCAGACGTTACTTTATAGATGAAGCAGTAGTACCGAAAATTTCTGCCTAAATAAAGGATTACCTAAGTCAGTTCACCTGGATCAAATATTTTTTGCTTATATATATTTGCTACCTTGGCTATGAGGTGCTCATCTTCCCTATCTCCCTGAGCCAGATCCTCACCTAGTATAAACTGCTGTCTCTCTAATATGGTCCAGGGAGCTGTGCTACTACATATCAACTGATGATCTCACCCTCTATTTAAAAAAAAAAAAAAAAGTATAAGAAGCTAGCCCCCGCCCCACACACACACAAAAGCAAAGCCAACTAGACTGCTCTGTTGTTGGAAATGGCCTTGTGTCTCATCCCTTTCCTTGTGTTTTGTTTGTTAATTTTCCTTTGTCTGTCTGCGTTCAGCCCATTTTTTGTCTCATACTGGTGCATGGATCCATTGCCCACACCGCAGAACTGCATAAGAAGCATTTTTTATTCCTGCTCAAGACAACTAACTTGGTTTCAACCAGATTAATTAATCTGTTTTTTGTCACCTACACTTCTGGCACATTATGCATGAGTAAAGTTTGCCAGGATTATGTTTAGGGAGATGGCTATATATCGGGTTAAGATTAAGAATATGTCCCGGCTTGGAGATGTCTTATTGGTTTTTATTAGATCAGGACATGCCCGTGTTTAATTACCTATAGAGCAAATTTAGGTTTGATGCATTAAATATAATTAGCTTGTGACTTCCTATATGGACTCCTCCGCCTTCCATGTGGAGCCTTAAATTCTTAGACAGGGGAAAAGGGATTACAAATAAGGTATGTAACCATTCCAGTGCTGAATTATAGACTCTTATCTCGATGGACATGACTATGTGGGGGGGAGGGATAGCTCAGTGGTTTGAGCATTGGCCTACTAAACCCAAGGTTGTGAGTTTAATCCTTGAGGGGGCCACTTAGGGATCTGGGGCAAAATCAGTACTTGGTCCTGCTAGTGAAAGCAGGGGGCTGGACTCCATGACCTTTCAAGGTCCCTTCCAATTCTAAGAGATGGGATATCTCCATTAATTTATTATTATTTATTATAGAGGCAGAAGATTCGGCTGTAAAGATGTGGAAAACCATGAATCTCATCTAGATAAAGCAGGCAGACAACTTTATTCACAACAAAATTATGAACAGTAACAAATACAATGCTATTTAATTTGGTAGAAACCCTGCTTAGAGTGAAATTCTTCCCTGTGGGCAAATTTACTGAACATAACGTGCCAGATTATATCTATAGAAACAGAATTGATAGATTTCAAACTCTGCTAATACTACTGTGAAAATATAGCGACTTGTTTACATCGAAGATAACACTTAGCTGCCTCTCCCTGGTTGTGTGAGTAATTTTGAGTGCTCGTTGGGAGAGAGGTTGTTGCTTTGTCCACAAAGAGTCAGCAGCTAGCAGAGTCCTGTTTCCTTGATGTATCTGACTAACTCAACGGCCTTTTCTGGGTGGGGGGGTTGTTTCTGTTCCTGGTAGAGTGGACCAGATTGTTGGACGAGGGACATCAATGACCGACAAGGATCGAACCAAAGGGTCAGCAGAGGGGGAGCTTCCAGAAGACCCAAGCATGATGGGCAGGCTTGGAAAAGTTGAAAAGCAGGTATGGGGGGGATGTTTCTTATAAGGGAAAAGTTCATGTTGTGTGTTGAGATTTTAAAAGTAGTTAAGATTAAGAATAGATGAAAGATTTTTCAAAGGTGCCTAAATAACTTAGCAGCTTAAACCCTATTTGTAAAAGTGATCTTTCGGTACTTAAAGCCCAGAGACTCAAAGGTATGTCAGTACCTAACTCCCCTGGGAGATAGGCACCAAAATACTTTTGAGGATCTGAGCCTTAAGGGCCTAAGACACATTGAAAGTCATAGGTCCTTAGGAGCCCAAATCTCAAAGTCCCTTTTGAAAACAGATCATTGGTTCCAAAGTGACCTCGGGGCCTTTGAAATGTTCCCTGTCTAACCTAAACAACTTCAAGTGAGGCCGTGGGTGTGATTTTCATTGCCACAGGATCCATGCCTCGTTCAAGGTGAAATTCACTCCAGAGCACAAGGCTCACACAAAGTCCCCATACACACACTGTAAGGGCCTGACCCAATGAAGTGCTGAGCACCTCTGGCCTGGGGCTGAGTGTTCTCCAGCCCCATTGAAATCGGTCACATTTCACAAGCATTTACGCTTGCTTAAAGAAAACACAAAGGGCGTTGCAGAAACAAATCAACGCACTAACTGACGATTTTGGAGTACAACAACTTACAAATATTTTTAAAAATCCATCTTCCATAAAAGCAGAGAGGCCCTTGCCAAAGTTCAGACTGGATTTGGATCCCAGCTCTCTCTCAAAGTTCAAGGAAGTCCAATTTGTGCCAGTGTAGGAAGGGGTCATCTATGAAATTCAGATCCCCATTCGAGCATGGACAGGAGTGGAGCTCTTTGTATAGAGGGTATTGGTCCACAGACATCACTCAGCACAGGGAACTGTGTGACATTTTGCAGGTTCTGTCCATGGAGAAGAAGCTGGACTTTCTGGTGAACATTTACATGCAGCGGATGGGTATCGCACCAACGGAAGCAGAAGCCTATTTTGGGTCCAAAGAACCAGACCCGGCGCCACCCTACCACAGTCCAGAAGAAAGCCGGGAGCACATGGACAAAAATGGCTGCATCATCAAGATCATCAGGTCCACCAGTTCAATGGGACAAAAGAATTTCTCTGCACCACCAGCCCCAACAATGCCAACCAACACGTGTCCCCCTTCAACGTCCTGGCAGCACCAGCCATACCAGCGGCATAGCCATGGATCCTCCCCAGTTGGAGATCCTGGCTCTTTGGTAAGAATCCCACCCCCACCTTCACATGAGCGCTCCTTGTCCGCTTACAGTAGCGGGAATAGGGCCAGTGCTGAGTACCTGAGGAACGAAGACATTACAGCTAAACACCATGACAGCGCCTTGAGAGACAGTGACACGTCCATTTCCATCCCATCGGTGGATCATGAGGAACTGGAACGCTCCTTTAGTGGATTTAGCATTTCCCAGTCCAAAGAAAATTTGGACGTCCTTAACAACGGTTGCTATGCAGCAGTGGCCCCCTGTGCCAAAATCAGACCCTACATTGCAGAAGGAGAGTCAGACACTGATTCTGACCTCTGCACACCTTGTGGCCCGCCTCCCAGATCAGCCACAGGTGAAGGACCTTTCAGTGACATGGGCTGGTCAGCCCCTAGACAGTGAAGCATTTTGACATCTATTGAGCCAAGTCAGCGCACTGGCCAGCCGCCCACTTATGCCGTCCCCACATCGAACTTCTGGAGGAGATCTACAGCTAAGGTTTTATGACTCCAGAACATACTTAGCTTGTGGATATTTTCTTACAGCTTACTCTGGGGACAGACGCTGAGCCAGCATTCAGTAGAAAGAGGCCACTGTGGTGAATAATTCGGAGCCTTGAAGTGTCTGGATTTCTTTCATACTATCTTTCTAAGATAATTAGGTGAAACGATGTCACAGTACAGGGTAGGCAACCACATTTCTTGGTAATCCTTTAGGGTACAGGGCACAAATATCACCTGCAAGGTTTTTTTGGGGGCAGTGGGGGGATTAAGTGATGACTGAACGTATCTTTTACATGGTAATTACCTTACCTTGACACTGGGTGATTACACAGTCAAATACTTTGGAGTTGCACCGCAAATACATGATTATTTCTGTCTTGTAAAACATTCCAGGTTACATGATGATTACTTTTGAATTTATGGAACGTGATCCTCCATTAACCGTTCAGGAATGTAGTGTAATTACTGTATAATACATGGAAGCCCAGTTGGCTCTTGTCAAATTGGGGTGTTTACATTCACGTTACGGTATTCCCTAAGACAGACGTATGCTGTCAAGATGAGTCGAGGTAGAATGTTAGCAGGCACCATTTGGAACCAGAACGATTTTCAAATTAAATTTGTCATGGGGCTTAGGTGGAGGAGGAAGGTCAAAGACACAAAATGTGTTTTTGAAGGCAAAGAGGAACACCACATAGGACTGGGGATAAGGCATTTTACATTTAAACCATGTATTATATTTAATAATGTATCTGCCAAAATGTACAGAAAGGGAAGCCATAATTCCACCTACGGGGGTGTAGTAACTTGAAGTTGCTCTCGTAATTTTTTATATTGCCAGCAGCACTGTGGTGAACGTACAGCCACAAGAGACAGAGCTATGGGGAGAGGGACGTTACTCGAGATCACGGCAAGGAACGAGAGCACCAGCAGCGGCCGGGCCCTGTAACTCAAAATATTGCCCATTTTGTACAGCGTTCTCATTATGCCTGGATGTTTTTGCATGCACCAGACTCCCAGCAAAGTTCCTTCCTCCTTTCCTCCACTACCCCATCCCGGATCACAAAGCTATGACTTCTCCATTGCTTTGTTTAGATCCTTCATGCTGAGACCCGAGGTGCTTCCTTGTTTCCTCCTGTTTTTTTTTTAATACACCTGTGATCTGTATTTATCCATAAATGCAGGCAGCGGAAGTTTTTCTATTTTTTCTCTTTCTCTCCCTCTTGAAAAGCCAGATCATGGCATCGTTACTGGTGCATAAAGCTGGGGGAAAACTGATGATGCAGAAGGTTTCTTTCAGGACCAAAACAAAGTCACAAAGTGGTCCTTTCCTGTCACAGAGCTTGCAGGGGTCGCTCAAGGGGATGGGTCATAGGAAATCTGCTGGTGCATTATGGGATGCACAGCTAGGTCTGCTACACAACAGCCGTTGCCATGTCCACCAAATCCACCCATTTAACTAGAGCCCTACACCTTGCGTGTTTTCTGAAGGGGAAAAACTGCAATTGAGTCAGGACTGTGCCAGCTATTTGTGTCCCTCTCTCCCCCCTGCCAATGTCAATGGGCAGTTTTCATGATATTTCAAATATATGGCATGCCCCCATTTCCCTTAGGCCTTGCTGCACCTAATACAGATACAATCCCTCCATTTTGCAAGGTTGACCTGCTGGTGGTGAAAGGAGAAACCTGGTGTATTTGTTCCTTCTGGTCATTAGGAGAAGCAGCCTGGGAAACTAAGGAGGGAAAAGACAAATTTAGGCATATCACACTATATTTCAGTGGTATCAGTGTGTGTGTGTGGGGGGCGGGGTTGCACACAATCTGGCAGCCATAAAACACCACCTAGAGGGAAACATACAGCTCTTGTCCAGGAACTCAATGTGATTCCATGAGAGTCTCTATAACGTGAAGTCTTTCAAATGAGATTTGAGGACTTCAGTAATTCAGTCAGAGGTTACCTATTGCAGGCATGGGTGGGGGAGGTTTTATGGCCTGCAGTGTGAAGGAGGTCAGACAAGACGATCATGATGGGTCTTTTCTGGCCTTAAAGTCTCTGAATCTGTGAGATTCACCCACCAGGGCAGGAAATCCCCTACTGAAGAGGTGGGTCTTTACGGCTTCTGGAGGGAAAATAAAATAATTCTTGTATACAGCTAATCAGGGGCAACATGCAGCACTTGCCTGGGCGTGGTGGGGGGAAATGATGTATAATCTTCAGATCCAATTAGCCTCAGCATATGAGTGAGAGGAAGATAACCTGCTCTTTTTAGGGGGTCCTGTGCATCTATGTCTCCAAGGATAGAGAGGAGGGACCTTTGCAGGTCCAGAGCTTCCTCCCCATTCCTGCCATATTCTGCAATTCTTTCTTCCCCACTCAAGCTGCCTGGAGCTTTCCTTTGCTTCTAGAATGCCGAATCCTGAGTAGCTCCTATGATGTATCTAACTAAAAGCAATTATTGTATGATACACCTAACCTCAATAAGAGTGTTTGCTTTGAATTTGGAACTATCATACATTAAAATCCATATTTATAAAGGGCAGCTTCTTCCCACGCTCTCTCTAAACTCACCTGGCCTGACTTTCATAAGATGTGGCCCACAGGCTACATTTACATGGAAAATTGCTGCAAATGAATGTGTAAATCTGGCTTTTGCACCTGCAGCTGTATTTAAATGTGCAAAAAAAGGGTGTAGATAGGGGAGCACAAAAATGTTGGCAAACTCCAATGGGGCTCACAGAGATGCATTTTCTAATGGACCACTAGAAATGCACCCATGATATTTGCAGGTGATTCCATTTACTTATGCAAAAATCTGCATTTGCATAGCTGACTGCTCAGCTGTAAACAGTTACCCAATGCGAGGAACACATGTGCTTTTGCACGTGCAAGTAAACCTAGGGTACGTCTACACAGCAAAGAAAAACTCGCAGCTCAGTTTCAGTGGATTTCCTCCATATTTACACTGGTGTAACTCAGAACAGAATTTGGACCTAACTGATGGTTTTTTTGCTCATGCACCTACATAGTTTTTCTCATTGCAAATTCCAGTCTAATCCTCCCCGTGACTCCTCACATGATCCTTCTATCTCCATTCCTTCCCCCACTCCCATTGTATATGCAGTTGCTGGAGAGTCAGTAATGCAACATTTTCTCAGTTTGATGGTTGAGAAACATTAATTTTTTGGAGAGAAGGTTTGATTTTTGGCTCATAAATGTCCTCCACTGAGAAATGCAAAGTAAACCTTCTCCCCTCTGCCTCACTGCTGCTTAGCGTGTGTGTAGCATCAGTTGCACCTCTGTGTTTCTAGCTATATAATCTCTGTACACTCAAACACAGACACTAGTTTTAGGATATGCTAAGTTGTGAACAAACCCAAGAAAAGCTAGGAAATTCAAAGTTAATGACACTGTTCCAGACAAACCGTGAGCCAAATTTTCAATGGCCCTTCTTACCTGCACCTGTGGTATTGGCAACCGTGTCTGTTTGGGCATACAGAAGCTGTGTGTGTGTCCACATGGATACAGAAGAAGAAATGTCCTTAAAACAAAACCCAGGATCTGAACCCCAGGAAACTTTGAAAGTTTTCAAAATCTGGTCCCAGATCTTGCTTTGAATGTTGCAAAGGTCCCCCATCTTTGTAATGGGCCAGTTAAAAAACTGGGTATGAAACCATACTGAATTTGGGGGTGTTCAAAGTCCATGTTAGAATGCAATTTTTGCAATTTGTGCACATCTGACAAAGAACTGAGGTTGCAGACATCACAAGCTCAGTCCAGAGCAGGCCTTTGGAGACTATGGCCCTGCGATGTAAGAGCGGAGGCACCAGCCCAAAGTTGAATTTCCCAACATTTGGGAAAGGACTTTAACATTATTTAAATGTAGATTTTGTATGTGAATGTCCTTGCTGGCTTATTTTCTTAACATTAATTTCTAAACAAACAAAAAATGTCAAGGAAATTAATGAAAAACATATTGTTTGACCCAGAGAGCCATTGTAGGTACTTAGGCAAATCATGTAATGAATCAGATATGTAAAAAATATTTTTAAAGCAGCTTCATGGATTCAGGTATCTTCAGCAGGGTCATTTCTATTTGCAGGATAAATAGGGATATTTAGACATTTTAAAAATGATTTTTCCCCTACCAGTCAATTAGAAATAAAAAAAAATACATTAAAATATTTAAATAGCATTGAAATTTCTGGCATAATTGGAACAAATGGGGAAATCTAAAGTCAGGGCTGAAACATCAGCTTTACATCTTGCTGGAATGACTCGGTGGCAGCTATGGGCTTGTCTACAGGAAGAATTTGCTCTGATTTTAGCCATGCTTCAAGCAAAGGGAAGCCGTGCCAGTGCAAATCATGGCTCTTCATGTTCAGTGGCTGGGATCAGGGTAAATTCCCAGTGCAGTCAAGACTGGTGGGCCATAGTCTGCTCTGAGATGTATACCAGGCAAAGTCAGTGACAAATAAACACACGTTTCAAAGATAGAATTTGGCCCTACAATTTTGAATGACTTGGCTTTCAGTTTGGTCAGAAACCTAATGTCATTAAAACAAGATCTGGGCACCGCATTTCAAGAAAGATGTGGAGAAATTGGAGAGGGTCCAGAGAAGAGCAACAAGAATGAGTAAAGGTCTTGAGAACATGACCTATGAAGGAAGGCTGAAAGAATTGGGTTTGTTTAGTTTGGAAAAGAGAAGACTGAGAGGGGCCATGATAGAAAGTTTTCAGGTATCTAAAAGGGTGTCATAAGGAGGAGGGAGAAAACTTGTTCACCTTAGCCTCTAAGAATAGAACAAGAAACAATGGGCTTAAACTGCAGCAAGGGAGGTCTAGGTTGGACATTAGAAAAAGTTCCTAACTGTCAGGGTGGTTAAACACTGGAATAAATTGCCTAGGGAGGTTGTGGAATCTCCATCTCTGGAGATATTTAAGAGTAGGTTAGATAAATGTCTATCAGGGATGGTCTAGACAGTATTTGGTCCTGCCATGCGGGCAGGGGACTGGACTCGATGACCTCTTGAGATCCCTTCCAGTCCTAGAATCTATGAATCTATAAAACTTTTAACTTGAGCGTGTTGTTGTGTTTAGTTGGAAATTTGATGGGAAAAGGTCAACAGAATTTCTTAAGAGTCATAGGTTACAAAGTAGCAGCCGTGTTAGTCTGTATCCGCAAAAAGAACAGGAGTACTTGTGGCACCTTAGAGACTAACAAATTTATTTCAGCATAAGCTTTCGTGGGCTACAGCTTCACTCTATGCATCTGAAGAAGTGAGCTGTAGCCCACAAAAGCTTATGCGGAAATAAATTTGTTAGTCTCTAAGGGTACATCTACACTACAGCGGGGAGTCGATTTAAGATACGCAAATTCAGCTACGTGAATAGCGTAGCTGAATTCGACGTATTACAGCCGACTTACCCCGTTGTGAGGACGGCGGCAAAATCGACTTCTGCCGCTTTTTGTCGGCGGCGCTTACTACCACCTCCGCTGGTGGAGTTAGAGCGCCGATTCGGGGATCGATTGTCGCGTCCCGACGGGACGCGATAAATCGATCCCCGAGAGGTCGATTTCTACCCGCCGATTCAGGCGGGTAGTATAGACCAGGCCTAAGGTGCCACAAGTACTCCTGTTCTTTTTAAGAGTCATAATACTTAAACTATTTAAATATGCTAATTAAAATGTAAGAATTGTAATATTTATCCAAGAGAGAAGAGAATTGTTCCACAGCTTCCTTACACCCCTGAATGAAGATCTTTGAATTACTTGTGGTGTTTACACTCCCTACTCCATGATCCCTGTGTTTTCAGCTGTCCAAACAATGTTAGTGTTCTTCCTGAATCAAGCAGAGATGGTGCTGTTCAGAAATGTCAGTTATTCCCGACACCCCACAAAGAGGTTGAGTGCCCTACCCTGCAGAGATACTGTTGTCTCACGAAAGACCATAACAAAGGACTGAAAGGGACCTCCAGGGTAATGGAGCCCAGTCCCCATCACTGCAGACAACCACATAATATAATCCCTTTCATAAATGTATCAAGCTCCAGTTTAGAACCAATTAGGCTTCTTGCCCCCCCTACTTCCTGGTGATCAGAGACACAGTTGGAGTTATTGTACCCTAAATGGGACATTCATTCTTAGGAAAAAGCAGGTGCTATTTGCAAAGAAGGGCAGCTTTAGTTTTCAGATGGGACTTCCCTTTGGCCAAAGTCCTATAAAATGTAACAAAGAATTCTGTCCTTCCTTTAGGTTTCTTTGTTTTGTTTTTTAACTATCCTATAAAGTTACCTAGCAAGGATATAAATTCTCTACTACGTTCTGACAAAGGTCTAAAACTCTATAGCTAGGCTAGCTTGTTCTATTAAACCCTGTAGGACTTCTGCATAAGTGTTCCCATCAGCCTTCCTTGCGGAGTTGCCCAAGGAGTGCATTGAGTGAGCACATCTCCTTAGAGTGTGCTGGCCACACTACCTGCTCCATCCAGCACCTCCCACTTTTAAGCACAACCTCAGTCCCTCTGCAATCCTCCCCGAATTGACTTTCCACTGCACCTGGGTTGTAATGGCAGCCAGTTAAAGCCAGAGCCATATTACTCTCCCTTTGCCTTCTCTCTCGGGTCAATAGCTTTCATTTTATACACTTCATTTAACAAAAGTGAAACACGGAAATCAGATACAAAACCTCTTACACAAGGCAGAGACATAACAATAATGTTCAAATGGAAACCAACTCCTCTACATCTTGGTCCCGTTCTTGTGGGGGTCATTTTATTACTCAATGGTGAGAAAGGAGAACTTTTGCCTTTACAGTCAACCTCTCTGACTTCTCCACTTCATATCACAACCTGAACATTATTTAAAATGTCAGGGTGTGGGTTGGTGATTGGTTTTTTTTTTACAAGAATTAATATAAATACATAGGAATCTTTAGTGTATCTAGTGTTTGATTCTCCACTGGCACTATATTGCTTGCCTTATATTATGTTAAGAGGGAAAGGACGTATGCAATATTTTGATACAATAGTAACCAAGCTCAGATTTTAGATATCAGCCAGAGTCACTTGCGGCCCCCCTCCTATCAGATGAACCAAGGAGGGGCAGAGAGTTCATTTTCAACATATGAATGTGCTTTCTAGCCTATGTCACATACCGTACTCTCGATTTTGCCTGCTAGTGCATGCTGTCTGAGATGAGTAGAAATTGATACCCTTATATCTGTATCTGAATTAGAATTGAAAAAGTAATTGCAAAACATTTCTTTTAAAAACCAAACATGCTGTCAGTTATACATTATATAGGGTGTCAAAAGTTCATTAACAACCCAATGGGTTTTTTTAGGTAACACTACTATACCAAGTGGCTTTGATACTGTGATTAATTTATTTATGTCTGGTATGACATGCATAAATTCTGGTTCTACTACATGTGACTCTGAGGGGTGCATACATGCGTCATGTGCAGCCACTGGTGAAGAGGTCTGTAGAAATATGCATATGGAAAAAAGAATGGTGGTTAGCTGTGCATGAAATCTTGTGGATTTCACGCGGGCAGAGATAACAGGAGCATGCTAGAGAGGGAGTAGGGGAATACCCCATCTGGAGGGCTGTGGAAAGCATTGAGGAGGAGGGATACTGGGGTACATATGTTAAAGAGCTAAGGCCTCCACTTTAGTGGATGCAACTTGAAACCACTGAACTGGCACCTGCATATTTTTTGCCTGTCCAATTCACTGCGGGAGGAGATGAGGAGCATTCTAATGTCACCATTATCTCATTGGGTAATGGGGACCACAGGTATTTATACCCTTGTGCCTGCAGTTCAATTGTGGGCGCAAAAAGGAGAGTACAAACTTTTTGAATGAAGATTGGGCCAGTGGCAAGAGAAGCCACCCTTGAAAAGCCACCCTTGAAAAGTTTTTTCTACCGTGCAGTTGATCCTTTTTCTACCCGGTCTTGCAAGGTGCTGAACGCCCTCAACGCCCACTAAATGTCTTGATGCTATTTCCCACAGAGCATCACAGTACCCCTTCCAGAGAGTGTCCTTAAAATTTTACCATGCTCCTTAATTCTCAGTCCCTGCTGCATTATTTCTTTGCTAGTGTGATTCTAGTCCCTGTTTGTGCCCACCGGGTCCCTTGCTGTCAGTGTTCCTAGTCCAGAGCATGTACAAAGGAAGCTACTGCCTTAGCAGAGCTGCAACCCTATTCTTGAGTTTTGTCACGTGACTACACCCCACAGTAACCCCTACAATCTCATACATATCAGTTCGTGGATGGGTGTTTGCTTTTCGTCAGCTATTGCTTTTTCACCCCATGGAGCCATCTGTGGGTCCAAAATGTCCCTCGTTTGTTTAGATTGAGCCATTTTGCCCATCTCTTCAGCACCCAACATGCTGCTGGTATCACGTCAATAGCAGATCATGATAAAACAATGTGAGAACTGGTCCCCTGAGCTCAGAGAAAGAGCATGTGGCCCCTAGCAATGTGGCTGCTTCTGGTCCCCGAGTGCAAGTGGAGGCTTTTTAGTGCACCCAGAATTGCTCCATCTCCCAGAAGTTGCATGTCCGTGGCCAAGCACACCAGGAACCAGCTTGATAGTGGAGAGCCAGGCTGGGTGGATAGCACAAGCTATGCTATTTTCAAAGGAGGCTAGCAAGCATGCTCCTGCTGCACAGGGAAGCATTTTGCCTGCTCCTAAGTCTCCATAGTCAAAGCACCAGATTTATCCTGGCAGTCACAACTTCTCCCCTTATTCCCGGTGAAACCGGGGCTAGCTGCGACATGATTCAGTACAAAGCTCAGGCAGAATTTCGTTCCAAGCTGGGTCTATTTTTCAGGTGCTGGGGCAGGGCTGATGGTTTCGGGTAGAAACCATGCTGATCTCTACAGTTTGGATGGTTCCGGTCTGAAACCAGGTGAAAACGTGGTGGTAGCAGTTGAGTTTCACTTGGAAATTCAGGTACATTTGAAATTAAGTTGAAACTTGGGGGACAATCTCCCCTTCTGTCCACCGAACAAGGAGAGGTGGGCAACCAGTCTGAACCCAGCCTGGCTAATTTCTCACTGCTCTAGCATGCAGTGGACACTTTCTATTACAGTATAAGTAGTTTTTTTACTGTAATGTTTTAAAACTGACAAATACACTGACTAACCCACCCTTTGGTGTGTGTAACGCATCTCCCTGTGTGCCTGATCCACATAGGGTACCAATCTGCTATAGCTGCCAGCTGGAAGGCTTTGTCCTTTAGTTCAAGCTGTAGCTCTGGATATTCCAGTTCAATCCCTGGTGATGATGGTCATTACAACTCCTCCTGGTGTTTGGGCTTTTCTGTGCCAGCCAATGAGCAAGCACTGTTCCCTTCGCTGGCTTAGCATCTGTTCTGGAGATTGAGACCCTCTGTTCTAGGACCAGAATGTGGAATATTCCATGATGGTTACGCTAACTACCTTACCCTCTTCCCCAAGATTTAAGCAGAACATTCTCTGCTGGTTACACAGCTTCCAAAGTCATGCACTGGGTGGAGAATCTGAAGTTTTCAGAAATAAAAAGTATAACTGATCATTTACAGTGGGGGTTATGATGTTCCTTGTTTTGATCTAACAGCAGGTTTTTAAATAGTTGCCATTATTCAGGCGTATATAAAATTGTTTGGGAGATGAAATAAATTATTCTTATAAATGTTTCATTCTTTTCCCAGTAATTCAAATATGCGGACTTCACTATACATTACTTTAACAGTAATGCCCCATATACTATACTCTTGTGTCATCAGCAAAGGCATTGTATTTATGAGATTTCTGGTTAGTATCACTTTGGCACAGTAGCTCTCTGAAGCACACAAGAACTGCACATTACATGCCAATTGCTGATAGATATTGTTATATGTAATTAGCCTGTATGTGTTCAATAGACACCAAATATAAAGTGTTACCTGCCTATTTTGTGATGTTACTCAAAGTACCGGGGGTGGGGGGGAGGAATCCTCATTTGTTAAGAGAGACGCTGCATCTGAATGCTTCTAAACATATTTCACCAGAAAGCAAAAATAAGTGAAACTGTTTCTGGAGTGTTAATTCTTTGAAATACCTAAAATACTGTATTTCTATATATTCTTCATGGTTATTCATCTGAGCTGTAAATACTGTACAGATCAAATGATGTATTAAGTATCTCAGTCATGAACTGCAAGATAAAAGGACAACATAGCTTTGGCTGCAAAAGGTGGTGTGTGTGTGTGTTTGTACACACATGTAGATATATACATGTATCTATATTTATGTGTGCATATACATATACACTGCATGCTTTGAAGTCGAAAAATGCATATAAGATGAAAAGAAAGTATGTTATTTTCTCATCTGAGGATGGAGAGTAACTATGTCAAACCAAAAGGAAAGACTATTTTGATAAAATTTATATCAAAATGGAACACTATTCTGGTTTGTAACAGGACTGACACAGATTCACATCCCTACTAGGAAGTCTAATTTGAAAGGAATCACATCCCATTTAGAAATTAAAAAACCGCCATAATATATTTGATTTGGTTTTCTTTTTTTTAAAGCAAATCTATTGGATCGGCCTGTGACAATTCTTCATCCAAAACTTGCCACAACCAAGATCAATAGCCAACCTCCCATTGACATCAATGGGAATAGAACATTCCTTAGAGAGTGCCAGTTTCAGACATATCTATCTACATGGGCAAAACTTCTTGATATGGGCTCAATCTTTACTAAAACAAAGTGTCAATTTCCGAGATTCATGAGAAAAATGTCTTATGTCTCCATGGATCTCAGCAGTTGACTCCCATTGACTTCAATGGGTCATGAATCTTGCCCTTAACTTCGGTTTCTACATATGAACTTCAGTGCCTAAATTTAAGCACCCATTTTTTAAAACCTTGGTCTAGTAACTGCACAAACGCCACTCAATCTCTGAAGGCTGAGAAGAATAAAGCAATGAATATTGAGCAATTAAGGACCTAATTTTCCAGGTTGCTCGGCATCCTGGCCTCCAGTCTGAATCCACAGAAGCCATCATGTCTCAGTACATAGGAAAATCAGCCCCTGTGGTTTTATTAATCTTTTAAAGTGTTGCCAACACTCTTGGCCCTTGTAGTATTTGTCTTTCTTCCAAAGACTTAAAGTAAAAATAAAACACCCGAAGAAGAAGAATTAAGATTTCCAACAAAAGACATATCTGAATGAATTGTAATTGCATTTCTTCTTTGGCATAAAATCTGTCTCTCAGCAGATGGTTTGCAGCAGACTTAGGTACTACTGAAGTCCCACATAAGTCCTCAACATAGGGACAGATGACTTTGCTCATGTAAATTGCCATAGTTCCATTGTAAATCTATGATAGCTTACATCTTCAGAGATCTGTCCGAATAGGGTTTAACTGGAAGATAGATAGCACATAGACTTTATGCTGGCTCTCTGCAAAGAGATGAATTTCACCTTGCTCCAGGGTTTTGACTGGGTGATAGTGTATTCCCTCTTAAGCATGTTTATAAAATTCCACAGACACTCAACTAAGCATTAAAGTTTGGTTGTCCTTTAGAAAGCAAAGACAGCTGCTTTGCTTCCTTTCATTTGCTCTGTTGCCTTGGCTTTTTTGCACTTTTGTTCCAGCTCCAAAGAATATTTCATAATGCCTTTCGTACGTATGTACAATTTTAAACATTTTGTATGTATTGAATGGTAAACACTTCTCTTGTAATATAGCAAATTGACTTTTTTTGTGAATGTGTAATTTCCTCTGTACATTTTGATCATGGATTTTGTGCACTGTACATTTTATAGGGATAGATTCCAAGGAAATGACCTATAGTTTTCTATTAGAATAGCTACGATATCAAATGACACAATCACCGATCATTTTACATTATTACCACTGAAGAGCTATGTAGCACAGACTTTTACATGGAAACATCGAGCATGAAACAATGTGTACCTTCATGTGGATGAGAGACAGCTAAGAAAATGTATATGTGTGAAATTAAAACAAACAAAAATAGTTGCAATCTTAAGGGAAACGGAGGAAAGTTTTTAAAAAAAAAATTGTCTCAAAGCATCAGAATGGACAACTTGCATCCAGTAAATATGCTAGAGACTTAACCTTTGTGAGATGAAATACACATTTATTTTTCTTTGCACTTCTCCTGCAGTTCACTGTGTTTATTTAAAACCGCTATGTGGACAAACGTGTATTATTAACAAGAAACGCAGATGAGAGGCCAGTTACTGGGGTGGTGAGAGAACAAACACCAAGCTAGACAAAGGCTTCTCTTTCTGATGGGCAAATCAAGCTCAGGATATTTCCAAGTTCATAGTTTCTTGGACTCTAAAGACATTTCTCCATGGGAGCCCTTTCAAAACAATGATTTGCTTATGTGAGACGGCACAGAGCATCAGTCATTGCCTGACAGATAAGGGATTTGACTGAGAGACAAAGGAACAATGTATAAGGGCCATATCGCTCTTATAAATAGTGGAGGCGGGTAACATCTGAAAAAGGGTAGGCTCAGAACCAGTCTATAGAACTGGGAAAAAGTCGTATGGCTTAAGAGTTATAATCTTTACCAAGCATAAGCCCTAAACAAAAATGTGTCCTGGTTTTCAACATTTCTGTTATGCTGTTGGGTTCTGAACTAGAGTGACAGTCTTTTCCACAGCCAGATTGGTTGAAAGAACACTGATATTGTGCAAAACCAAAAAAACTTTTATATTGAACCTTTTAAAGAGATGTGAGTTAGAACTCAAGGGAAAAGAAAAACAGCAAAATGTGCTAATGAGATGATTTTATACCTCAGGTCCTGGTCTCATAGAGACCACCCGCACTGAGAACAACCGGAGGTGCTGGTTGCTGAATGGTTTGGAAAATCTGGCTGGCTTTAATGTCACAAAGTTAAAAACCAGTTCCTGACACAAGTTTGGATCTCAGAGGGCAGCATTTTCAAAACACCTAAGTGACTTAGGACTCGTAACTCACATTTTCAGAAGTGACTCAGGCACATAAGAGCATAAGTCTCATTAAAAATCAGCAGGATTTAAGTTCCTAAATTATGTGTTTTTGAAAATTATACCCCTCGCCTGAGAAATACTTAGACTCCTAAATTGCTTAACTGACTTCGGAAACATTATCCTAGGGGATAGAAACTGAAGTGTCAATAGTTTTTCTGAAGCACTTTTATTTCAGAGCAGGCACTTAACTCTTGATCTGCAAAAGGACTGCAAAGCATTTTTCAGGCCTTAATAACAGATTCTGGGGCCTGCTCCCGGCAGAATATTTCAGTGTACTGTTTTTAGCAGCTTTTAATTTTAAGACTAAAGACTACCTTTAACAACACAACAGGCTGTCCTTCTCGAGCACCATCCATCACAGGGTCTCGTAGAGCTTTGCACACATGATCTAGTAGGTAAATATTATGTCCATTTACATGGCAGCAATGTAATGCCCTGGATCTATCCCATCCAGAACTTTATAACAACAAAATACACTGTCCCCCGTGAATTCTTTCCAAATTTGCTATTGAGCCCAGTGCATTCTGGGACAGTATTGTGGAAGCTTAATCAACACTGTGTGTATACTCAAGTAGTACAGACATGAAATTCAGAGCTCTTAGTTACGTTTCTTACTACAGTGTCTGTAATAGAAAAAACATTGGCATGGGCTAGGGTGACTCAGGACCAGGAGAAAGTGGGTGGGGGCTCCATTAAAGTCAGTGGCAAAGCTGTTGATTACAATGGGGTCAGGAATTCACCCAGTAGGTTCAGAGTACAATACACTATGGGGATTCCAGCTGGTGGAGCTGTATCTAGGGGACTATTATCCATTGGTGCAAGTTAGAGCAGTCTTCAAGCTCTAACTTGCAATGGGGCACAGTGGTAGAAAGTCACCTGGGCTGGCCTCCCCCTTCTAGTCCACTGAGCACTGCTCTGGCATACCTGGAGATCCAATCCTCCGTGCACATAAATACAGACATCCCGGGCAGCTCTGGACACTGGAGATTCAAGCTGAAGTGCCAGAAACACAGAATTCTACCTAGAAAGCTAAAGAACTGTTATCCAAGTACTGTACATATCAGCAGAGGGCAGCAAAGCATATTCATACTTCCAGGACATGGAGGGGAAGTTACGCTTCGACCAGTTCTACTTACACCCTTCTGCAGGCTTTTCCAGGGTAACTTACATTGCAGGACATGAGAATTTATTTTTTAAAAGCCAGTTTCCTGGAAATCACCACACCTGGCAACTTTGCTGAAGCTCGCATGGTCAGAAAGCAAAAGGTGAGACTATGCACGCCTGACTAATGTAAATATTGTAATGTCTTCTCAGTTTCCTCAAGCGTCTCAATGCTCTCCCACAAGAGGACAAGGCAGATAGACTGACCACTCCCCATCAGTGTGTGGAACTGCACGTAATGCTAACTGAAAATAAGGTGCTGGCTTCTGAGAATAAGATAGTGTTAAGGTGAGATTTTCAAACTAAAAAGCAACAGAGAGTCCTGTGGCACTTTTAAGACTAACAGATGTATTGGAGCATAAGCTTTCAAACTAGTTAAGTCTGCATTTGCGCACACAAAATGCCCAGTTATCTTATGCATGTATTTACTGTGATTGCACACACAAACCAGGTAACTAGGCAAAAATAGGTAACTAGCCGCATTTGCAGTTACTCAGTTCCCATACACAGCCACAACAATCCAAGTGCAAATTTGCTGTGCACAAAATCAGTTTCTGAAGGTTCAAATCAGGTTCACAGACCAAAACCTGTTGAAATAACAGACTTGAGCATCTATGCTCTGATTTGGGAAAACCTCTCTCTATTCAGAGAAGCACAGGCTTAAATCAATGGGATTTAAGCGTGATCTTAAAGCATAGCACGTGCTTAAGTGCTTTCCTGAATTACAGTTTATTCTATGTATAGTTTTGAGATTAGGAATGTGCATATGAATGATAATGCATGAATTTCTCCTAGATATGGTGGAGGTTATTGCCAAAGTCAGAGGCTATTCAAAAGACAATTTAGAGACTTACGCCACCTTGCACAAATAAAAGATTCAGTGAGCCATAGAACATGAAATTACCACACTCCCTGCCATACATGGAAGTCATCCACAAGCTCCTTGAACCATTTGCCCTTGATACAACATTGTTCTTACAGTAAAAAGCAGGGAATGCATACAGAAGATTTTTTAAATATAAGCAACATACTAACTGGGTTATGCTTTAAAACCACTGATTTGGTGCCAAGGAAATTAAAAAAAAAACAAAAAAAACAAAAAAAACCCTTTTTGGAGCATCTTTTGAAGATCAGGAATTTTTCAGCTTCAATTAAATTAATCCCAGTCCTAGAAGAACCAACAGCAATTCCCCATTGTCTACATCAGTAAATTATACATTCGCTGATTATTTATTTAACAGATCTTTTTAGATGCATTGGCACAGTTTACTCCTCCAGGTCTCAGGTAGTTAAAATGGGTATCAATTCAAGTAATTAATAGAGTCTTTCTCTCCTTGTTGACAATGACACTATCAGAATTAATGAAGAACAGCCGTGTTACCTGTTTGATTCTTTTTGTTAATTTCCTGTTTCATCTATTTAAAATATAAAATAATGACTATACCTATAGTAAAAGCATCACACTTGGGTACAAATATTTTCCCAACACTCCCAGTTTGACAGTGAACCATTGATAATTACTCATTACACCCACCTGACAATACTTTCATTAAGACCACATTCTTCTTTGAGTGATTGCTCATATCCATTCAACTTAGGTATGTGTGCTCGCCATATGCACCGGTGCCAGAAATTTTTTCCTCAGCAGTAACCATAAGAGACCGGCTCTGGCGCCCCCTGGAGTGGCATGCACATGCCACAGTATATAGGGCGCCGCCAGTTCCCGCCACCCTCAGTTCCTTCTTGCCACCAGTGATGGTGCTGGAACTGTTGCTGCTTCAGTTATTGCTGTAGCTGCTCGTTCGTACGAACTAGTTATCTTTTGTAATAAACACTATACAGTTTTCTATTAGTGTTTATAAATCTCTTATTTTTGCCAATTGCCTTTCTCCTTTCCTCCCTGAGTGGGCATCTATAACATTGGACTGATAGGTCCTCAGTATGGTGGCACGGGGTTACACCCTTTAGTTTTTTTTCTACCCCTCCTAACCCCCCACCCTGTCCCTCTTCAGGGAGCCTTCTCATGAGAGTCTCCTCACGCAGGAGGTAGAGGGGTTACTGCAGCTAGGCACGGTGGAGATTGTTCCTCCAGAGTTCAGGAACAAAGGGTTCTATTCCTGCTACTTTTTAAGGCCAAAGGCGGTCTACAACCTATCCTAGACCTGCGAGACCTGAACTGTTTCCTAGCAAAGTTGAAGTTCCGCATGGTCTCCTTGGCCTCCATCATCCCTTCCTTGGATCCGGGAGACTGGTACCTCGCCCTCGATCTGAAACATGCGTACTTTCACATTGCCATCTTAAGGGACACAGACTCTTCCTCCAGTTTACGGTAAGTCCCAACCACTATCAGTTTGTGGTCCTCGCGTTTGGCCTAGCGACAGCTCCATGGGTATTTACCAAGTGCATGTCGGTGGTGACTGCCTACATCAGACGTCGAGGTGTCCAGACCTACCCGTACCTCAACGACTCACTAGTCAAGGGCAGAGCCATGTCCCACGTCCAAAGGGATGTCACAATGCTGTTAGCCATCTGCCATCGCCTTGGCCTGTTGGTGAACGACAAAATATCTGTCCCTCTGCTGAGAGGCACTCTGTCTCTGGGACTTCTGCATCGACCACGGAATCCATTTAGAGGCGTGTCACGTTCCGGGTGCCAGGAACAACTAGCAGATCACCTAAGCAGGGACTTCTCCTCTCACCACGAGTGGGTGCTCCACCTGGAGGTAGCTGGCATGATCTTCCAGATATGGGGAACTCCCCAAGTGGATTTGTTCACCACCAGGCATAACAGGAGGTGCCACAGGTTTTGCTCCAGACGGGGCCTGGGCAAGGGCTTCCTCCCCGATGCCTTCCTCCTGCCGTGGGCAGGAAGCCTGATGTACGTGTTCCCTCCAATTCCGCTCATCAGCAAGGTCCGAGCGAAAATCAAGAAGGACAAATCACAGGTTATCATGATCGCCCCGGCATGGCCTTGCCAGCACTGGTTCGGGATGCTGTCAAGCTTGTCAGCGATCCCTCCCTGGCCACTGCAGAATCGACCGGACCTGCTGTCACAGGATCATGGCCGACTCTTGCACCCCAACCTCATGTCCCTCCACCTCACGGTGTGGATATTGCATGGTTGAACCCGGAAGAGCGGGCCTGTTTAGACAGGGTCCAGAAGGTCTCCTCAAGAGTAGAAAGCCCTTGACTAGGCAGACCTACCCTGGCAAAGTGGATGAAGTTTTCCTGCGGGGCAGCCGAAAGGGGCATCTCCGCTTCGCATTCTTCAGTGCAGTCGATCTTGGACTACCTGCTTCATTTAAGGAAGCAAGGCCTGGCACACTTCTCTATCAGGGTGCATCTGGCGGCCATTTTGGCCTTTTATCCGCCAGTCCAGGGGCAAACGGTGTTCTCCCATGACATGATGGTCATGTTCCTTAGAGGCCTCAAGAGACTTTGTCCTCAAGTCTGGTCCCTGGCCACTCAGTGGGATCTCAACTTGGTTCTGTCCAGACTCACGGGCCCGCTCTTTGAACCTTTGGCCTCGTGCTCCCTGTCTGACCTATCATGAAAGGTAGCTTTCCTGGTGACGGTGACGTCAGCGAGGCGAGTCTCAGAGCTGCGAGCCCTGACCTCAGAACCTCTGTACATGGTCTTCTATAAGGACAAGGTCCAGCTCCAGCCCCACCAGGCCTTCCTTCCCCAGGTGGTGTCCGCTTTCCACATGAGCCAGGACATCTTCCTTCCGGTCTTCTGCCCCGAGCCCCATGAGACTAGTGAAGAGAGGCACCGTCACGCTTTGGACATAAGAAGGGCTCTGGCTTTCTACCTAGATTGGACAAAACCTTTCTGTAAATTGACTCAGCTTTTCATCTCTACAGCTAATAGGATGAAGGGCCTCCCAGTGTCCACGCAGTGGATTTCTAACTGTATCACCTCTTGCATTCGGACCTGCTACAAGTTAGTTAGAGTCCCTCCACCGCCAATTGCCAGAGCCCACTCGACCAGAGCATAGGCATCTTCGGTGGCTTTCCTGGCACACTTCCTGATCCAGGACATCTGTCGAGCCACAACGGTGCACACATTCACAGCCCACTACGCCATCACTCAGCAGGCCAGGGATGACACTGGGTTCGGCAGAACTGTGTTGCAATCTACAGGTCCGTGAACTCCTACCCACCTCCAAGGGGTACTGCTTGGGAGTGACCTAAGTTGAATGGACATAAGCAATCACTCGAAGAAGAAAAGACAATTACTTTTTCCATAAGTGGTGTTCTTCAAGATGTGTTACTCAGGTCCATTCCACAACCTGCCCTCCTTCCCCACTATCAGAGTTTCTGGCAAGAAGGAACTGAGTGGGGAACCAGCAGCGCCCTATATACCGCGGCCACTCCAGAGGGCACTGGAGCCGATCCCTTACGGATACTGCTGAGGGAAAAACTTCCAGCACCAGTGCACATGGCAAGCATACGCACCTAAGTTGAATGGACATGAGCAACACATCTCGAAGAACACCAGTTATGGAAAAGGTAACTGTCTTTTTCCCTAGTTTGCTTAAGAGAATATCATGTGGGACTGTGTCAAAAGTCTTATTAAAAGCAAGATATATCACATCTACTGTTTCCCCCCATCTACTAGGCCAGTAATCTTGTCAAAGAAAGAAATAAGGTTGGTTTGGCATGATTTATCCTTGACAAATCCATGCTGGCTGTTCCTGATAACCCTATTATCCTCTAGGTGCTTACAAATTGATTGTTTATCATTTGTTCTAGTATCTTTCCAGGTATCAAAGTGAGGCTGACTGGCCTATAATTCCCTGTGTTCTCTTTATTCCCCTTTTTAGAGATAGGGATTATTTTTTCATTTCTCCAGTCGCCTGGGACCTCACCTCTCCTCCATGTGTTCTCAAAGGTAATTGTTATCAGTTCCAAGATGGCTTCAGCTATATGTTTAAGTACCCTGTGATGAATTTCAGAAAGCCCTGCCGAGTTGAATACATCCAACTTATCTAAATATTCTTTAATCTGTTCTTTTCCTATATTTTGGCTTGCGTCCCTTTCCCCTAATTATCACATGAATCCAGGAGCGAGAGCTTTTTGCAAAACACTAAATATCATAAGACTCCCTATAAAGTCACAGGAGTTGGCAACATTTTGTTCTCTAAAATAACAAGGCACCCTTCCTCTGTAAAACTGTAGACACCAGGATGTCACTTTAAATCACGTACATTATATCATAAATGAAGCACCTCCATCACTCTTGCCTCTTATTATCCAGCCCTAATCAAATAATTTTGTTCTGGGTTTATACAGTGCCTATCACCCCGTGGTCCTTGTTTATCATCAGGGAACCTAAGTGCCACAGTAATACAAATAATAATTAAAATGGCTCCTTTTGCTTCACACTCTCTCTCTCCTTCCTCCGCAGATAATCAAAGCCCAAAGTAGCTCATCCCTTTCTAATCAAACCCTTCACCATTCCTTTGTTTACCCAGTGAGGAAATCAGACACATTCTAAAGCTGCAAGAGCCAGCCACCAAGAATGTCCTCCAGATGGCAGAGCTAACACGCCTCAGAGGGAACGCTGGTGCAAGAGACAGAAGTCTCTTGTGCTGCTGGACAGAGCCATGCTTTCAGAGCTGGGGCTTCAAAAGCCGATTGATTAAATAATAAAAAATATATATATCTTGTTTTATTTGTTTTAACATAGTTCACCAGCAACAAAATCAAGCCATTCCTACGCAGTTAAATGGTCGTTTGAGCTATCTCCAGGGGCTTGCCTTACCCTGTTTGGGGACGGGAAGCATTATTCATGGCAAAGTCAGAACACCACCAGCATGCAAGCTCGGGATCTGAAAGTATTTGCTTTCTCTTCTGATTTTTATTTTTATCAGCTCAGACGAATCCAGAAAGCCACCTGGCCCTGCTCAATAATTTAAATTAAATGACCAAATTGCCAGACTCAAATGGATTTCCTTGGGAATTACCCAGCCCACTCAGACCTTAGAATTAATGTTTGCGTGGGAGATAATGACGAGATCATAAAGAGAGGATTACTCGTGAATTCGGATTGCACATAAATTGCAGGAACAGATGAATCCTTAAGGAGCTAAGAACCTGAATTTCACAAATGCACCATTTTTAATAAAGGAGGAAACAAAAGATAGTCTCTGATGTGGACTTCTCATTTACATCAATGGGCTGGAGTTAAACAGGAGGTTTTTCAAAGAGATATCAGCTTCATTCAGAGTAAGCAGTGGTTGATACTATGATCTTTTGCCTTGATATAAATGCTGCGAGGGAAGTCACTATATTCTTGCTTTAAATTACCAGTAAACATCAGCAGTATGTAACTACACACTGTTACTCTTTTGCTACTTACACATTCAGAAAAACAGCCTTAACCTGGCAAAAAGGCACAGATAGAGAAAAAAAAAAAAACTGATTCCCTAAAAGGAATGCAGTTTTTGCATTAAAAACAATCAATATTCCCTCAAGGATGCGAGGTTGCTCCCAGGTTTAAATCATGGGCCTTGCCTTTCCAGAGATTGGGGTTCCAATCCTGCTGAGATCATGTCTGGCTGTCTCCGTGTGGTTGCTTGTGGGCATTTGTCCTCTTAAAACCCACCCCATGCAATGGAATGGAAGCAAACCTGAGCTCGGGATGGCTACATGGACAGGAGTCTTGTAGGCTCCTAGGCTTGTGTGGAGCCCCAGATTACAACGACAAGGCAGGGTCACAAGCTAGTCAGTGCCAGATGTAAAACAGTGGCCTGTGGCCTGTCGAGGGAGTTGCAGAGCTTATACACACAGGCCACGTTGCAGACAAATGCTTTGCATTGGCCAAGTTGTCACTCCAGTTGGGCCCATCTTTGTTTATTTTTTTACAGTGCACTTTCAAGGTGGGGTTATTTCCATGGCATGAAGTCAGTGGTTGAAGTCAAGTGACATTTCTTCCTGTGTCCTGATTGGCTGAGCCCACCCTTTGCGGCCAGCTGCGTTCAGTTACTCAGGGTCCAGGAGAGGCTGCATTTTGTGGGAGCCTGTCGGAAAAGAAGGGCGGTGTCTCTGTTCATTTCCCATAGGCCTGGGGTTTCCTATCACCCCCCTGATGATTCCCCTTGCCTGGGAGGATGGGGAGCAATGGCTCTAAGTCTTTTACTTTCATTCGATTACCAGCTCTTTGGAGCAGGGGCCAACTTTGCATTGATGAATGTCCGTACAGCACCTAGCACTATGGAGCCATGACCCCTGCCTACAGCCTCTAGGTGCTACGGCAAATGTGTTGGGGCTCCCATCTCTGGCAGCTAGTCCCAAATTCCCACTCTTTGCCTTGCCCTACAGTTTTTGGGGAGGCAGGAATTCACCTAGAAAATTCACATGGAAACAGTCCAAGTGCCCCCCAACATCCATGCCTGAGTTACCCATCAGGGCACCTCCTTCCCTTTGGGTGCTGGCTGATCCTTGCGTGCAGCATGGTGCATGCTCATACATAGCAGCCATGCAGGCAGGCTTTCCCTGGGCCTGACCCCCCCCCCCCCCCCCAGCCCTCAACAGCAGCAGGGGCCTTCTCCTGCAGCCTGCATGCTCCCTTCTTTAATTGCATCCCCATCCTCCAACAGGAGGAGAGCCGGCGGGAGGAAGAAGGGGTGGGATGTCCTACTGGCTCTAGCCACCCATGACCCTCTCAGAAAGTTGGCAGGTGAAATGTGAGGATGATAACATTTATCAGATTTATAACAACATACCTCTGCTCAATGCAGCTCCTGCACTAGGGTGTTCAGCTAACTAGGTGCAGGCTTGTCATACTGCCAGGAATTAAGAGACACACATACACACACTCCCCAACTCCCTAAAAGTGCTGGCCAAACAAACTAGCTGAACCTGTTTTCTGCATGTTCTCTGCAGTGGAAAAAAGGCCTCTCCCTCTTTTCAACTCCTCCAGCACTGCCCGCCTGACCTCTCTCCCTTCAAACCAAGGGCAAGGGTGGGAGATAAACACCATTTTGCTTTTATTCGATGATTTATTTATAGCGCGTGCTGTATTATTTAAAGCCTCCTCCTGAACTGTGGCGACCTGCTTTCCAGTTCCACGCCGATGGAGGAAGGGGGTGGGAACCAAACCTGATTTTACTCTAAATGCCTTTATACCTCTGTCACTTTCGGACACACTTCACCCTTGAACATCTCTTAAACAAAAGAGCAATTCTCTGCAGGTTTGTGTTAGTGGCTAGCTCTCATTCACCAGGGGGCGATGTGAGCTTCAGGCTGCTGTAACTCCATCGGTATCCATCCGTTTACTCCAGTCAAAACCACAAGTGGCACAATGTGAATTAGGCATGTTGCCTGGAAAGAGCCCTCCTGTACGAAAGTAACAGCAGCAAGACAGACAATGTGGCCTAGTGGAGAAAGTACTGGCCTGAATTCTAGTGCTGGCCTGAATTCTAGTGCTGCCTCTGCCACTTGGGCAAGTCACCATCCTTCTCTGTGCCTCAGTTTCCCCATCTGATCACTGGGAATAACAAAGCTGACCTTCTTTGTAAAGCATTTGGAAATCTACAGATTAAAAGCAAAATTACTAATATTGTGCATTGTACTTGCACCCACCCCTTTCCTCCAACTCTGGGAACTTTCTGAAAGCCTGGCTCACCTCTTAATGGACAACTGCGTGTGGCCCAACTTGCATTCCCATTCATAGCATGCAGGGCATCGTCCCTCCCATGGGTGATTCAATGATTTCCCTGTGGCAGCTGTCACAATTGCTTACACGATGGGAGCCATGTTCTTAGCACATAACTCACACATCTTCTGTGAGACGCATTCTGATGGGTCATGGCAAGACCTATTCCCCTGAGGGGGGGAAATGGAATGAAAGTTGCTACCTGATTTTTTCATTTGCTTCCATTGGGCTGCTTGGTCACAGTGCAGTCACACTGCAGAGAGGAACTTGGAGCTCCACTGGTTTAGGACACAATCAGTCTGAGCTTTTGGAAGTTATTAGCATGTCAGACCTCTCCCCGCTGACAGTCTGCTCCCTCGCCCAATTTTTAAATCTCCAGGGGATTGTTTTTTGTGGCTGCTGACTCATGAGATAGAAGCACAATAGGGCTTCAGGGCACAGTTAATCAGATAAGTGTATCTTTATTTAACTAGATCATCAGGAATTAAGCTTGCAATAGATCCTTTTCTGATACAGGCTTTAGAAGCTGCTTTCTTATTCTCAGGGTACCGTGCAGAGCCTTCCAAGATTTTTCATTAAGAGTGCGGCGAGACTTTTAATGAAGGGATTTGGTTTTAATTGTGTTTAGGGCCTGATTTTCAGTGATGCCATAACCAGACTCTGTTTCTGCTTGGATAATTCTGCGCACACACACACACACACACACACACACACACACACACTTGTGCATGGCTGAGTGTCCCCAGCACTTGTGTATGTGGCTGTCAGCATTTGCAAGCACAATACCCAAGTCTTTGATCTGAGCAAGTGCGTGTGTAGATGTTAATGCGAGTGCAAAGGTGTAGGCCCAGAGCTGGAAATCAAACCATGCGCTTCACACTGTTAGTTCCAGACAGACCCATATGTGCTGCCCCTGTACTGGGAAGCTTAAGAAGAGAACAGAAGGGGGAAATCTGGGCTCCTGTGTCCCCAGTGCCAACTTGGAAAAAGAGAGGAGGAGTAAAGCAGGATGAAATTGCCCGGCACAAGCTTCAGGGAGGGGTTTGCCCCGACTGGCTGGCTGCATGCCAGCTGATCCTTCTGCAGGGCTTTATAAATTGGTTCCAGACACAGCTGGAGCCAGAGTGTGGGAGAAACATGTCTGGGAGGTGCTGCTGCTGGTGGTGGAAGGCATGAGCCGGATGGCGAATAATAGGAGCTAGTCCAACAAAGCCTGGGTGACTTAGACCTACTTATACAAGTTGCAGTCTTTGCCCTGTGTATCTGTTGCCTGGTGCTCCAGCGAACTGTTCCTGAACTAAATGTCTTGCCTTCTGGATTCAGTTAACTGAGACCTGCCACTGCCAGCTCACGACATAGCTGACCGCCTGCACGCACTGTTGCCCAGTTTAAGCATGCAGTTGAGTTAATTGCTCATCTAACTGCTTCAAAACCTAGCTCTGCCTCTTTTGTGCTGCTGCTGACCCTCCTTTCAGTTTGTCCAACTACCCCTACCAGCGTTCTTTAAACTTCACCTTCCTCCTAAGCTTTATTCCTATGTTGGAAACTTTGAGTTCCCCCAGCTCCTGTCTCCCAACCCTTGACTTAGCGCTCTTTAATGTAGTGTACACGGTTTCTCTAGAGACACTAGCCACCTAAAGATGGATGATTGAGTCTGTAAATAACACTGCTCCAGGCAAACCCTCAGATTAGAGATTTCTTCAAAAGTTGTTGAGGTGGTGAACCTCTCCCGTTAAAACCAGGGAGATAGAAAAGGATGACTGGTCTGGGAGTAAACAGAGAATAGATTCTCCTTCTGTCTGGATGCTTCTCCCCTCTGTTTATCTGGGATACTTAAACCCATTTTGAAGTGACACACAGTCACATGACTGTCATTCAAGTCAGCAGGGGAACTGAGAGCAAAAAAGCCTTGGGAAAGCTCTAAAAATCGACTCAAGGTTTTAGTCTTTGCAGCATGCCTGGTGATTTGCTGTTTCACCACGCTGGTTCCAACCTTTGCTTTTATTTTAGAGCGCATCTACCTTAAAAACAAAATGTAATTGGACCCTTGTTGCTTTTAAGAGAGGGTGAGGGGTTTTTTTAGGGTTCCCTGTATATTTCTCTAAGGCACCATTTAAAGTGGATCTCTTGAAGCATTTAATTTAAAATCATATTTGAATGCTGCCTTTTTGGAGCAAAACTGTCAAGGGGAGTTTTCCCAAATTCATGTCAAATATATGATAGTACATGGTACTTTATCTCTCCATGATATCTTGCATCCAGGGATCACAAAGAACTTTATTAACATGAATAGTCAAAGCCTCACCACATCCCTCTAAGTGTAACAATTATCCCCCTTTTACACATATAAGGTAAGAATATATCACAGATAATGGATGTGTACAAATCCCTCCACCAGGAGGGGGAGCTGTCACTTAATTTTAGGGTTTCAGTACAGTCTCACTTGGCGTGGCAATGTTATTTAGTAGGGTTACAGTTAACCAAAGCCCTATTTCCGCTACAGCTGCTTGCCTCTGGTCCTGAAAAACAAACTCAGGACAGTCCCAATTTCCTTGTTTGCATTCCAAGACTTGCAACCCTGTTTTGCAGGATATGAAAGAAAATTTCTAGACCAACTTAACTTTGATACAGGCAGGTAATCTGTAGCGCACACAACAAAGATCTCTCCCCCTGCCTGTAATAAACAGTGCCGTTTAGCTAATGGACAAAGATATCTTTGAGGTTGCAAAGCACTTGTTAAGTTCTTAGTATGATTATTCTGCATTTCAACCACATGACGCAAAATTCCAACACAATATCACAGCATGTTGTACAACTGATGTAGAATTTGATGACCTATAGGGCATGCTGAAAAGCTCATCTGTTTTCTTGGTCTCTGGCTAATGGAAAGGGGTTTGGTGGATTTGAGATGGTCTGTAGGGGAGAGCTTATTATTTTATGAGGGTTGCGTTAAACTGATGACTTATCTTTGGAGAAAGGGGGTGGTTTGGGTGAGAATGAGTAGGTTTGTGTACATCAACAACGGCAATTATTTAGGACAAGATGTGCAGGAGGATGTTTTGTCCAGCTGAAACTCCAGGAGAACGTAAGTGCAGCAGGGACATGGGGGCTGACACCCTTGCTCCTGCAAAAAGCAACTATGGCTCTTTAGTGACCACTCGTGGAGAGAACACTGTCTCATGTCGCATCCAGAACGGACAATTCCAACAACACAGAGCTCCATGACGTCGTGTTGGTAAGTTGGTTCAATATGGCCTCAGTGCAGAGCAACATTTGCTAAAGTTGCAGCATCCCTTCCTGTAACACCTTGGGCTTCCCTTGGAGATCCCAGGCCATCTTGTGAAATTGGATATGATCCCACAGCCCAGAGTGAAACAGCTGCAGAAGGATGAGCCGTGACACCATAGGTAGGGCCCTACCAAATTCACGGCCATGAAAAATGCGTCACGGACCGTGAAATCTGGTGTCCCCCCATGAAACGTCATCTGTTGTGGGCTTTTACCCTACACTATACAGATTTCATGGGGGAGACCAACATTTCTCAAATTGGGGGTCCTAACCCAAAAGGGAAGTCACAAGGTTATTTTAGGAGGGTCATGGTATTGCCTCCCTTACTTCTGTGATGACTTCAGCGTTGGGTAGCCGGAGAGCGGCGGCTGTTGGTCGGGTGACCAGCTTTGAAGGTAGTGCCCTGCCAGCAGCGGTGCAAAAATACGGGTGGCAATACCATACTATACCAGGCCATCCTTACTTCTGTGCTGCTGCTGGCGGCGGCTCTGCCTTCAGAGCTGGGCTCCCGGCCAGCAGCTGCCGCTCTCCAGCTGCTCAGCTCTGAAGAAAGTGCCACCACCACCAGCAGCAGCACAGAAGTAAGGGTAGCAGTACCACAACTCCCCTACAATAACCTTGTGACACCCTCCACAACTCCTTTTTGGGTCAGGACCCCTACAATTACAACACGGTGAAATTTCAGATCGAAATAACTGAAATCATGACATTTATGATTTTAAAAATCCTATAACCGTGAAGTTGACCAAAATGGACCATGAATTTGGTAGGGCCCTAACCATAGAAAATAAATGGATGCACCTGTGCGCAATAACTGGTTGGTGAGTCAGCAATGAAATCACAGCAGTTTGTCCCATATTTGTTTTCTTTACCCAGAAAGAAAGGTAACTTAAGGAGCTAGTCCATAAAAACAGAGACCCTCAAGGAAAACCCCAGTACCTTGCTGAGTCAGTACTTCAGATTTGGCAGCGTGTCATTCTCTTTCCCAAGCTAAAGAGGAACGAGACATGCTGAAGTCGAGATTTATCAATATCAGCTGAGTAGTGGGAAAGATGCCAACCACCAGATCTCAGACATGGCATCGTCGTACCATTTTGTGATTTTATTTTCCAGCAAATCATGGATGGATTTTTACAAACCCTGTGAATGGCTGATATAGTTACAAGGAAAATACCCAGAAAGTTTCCAACAATTTCAATAGGGGTAAATTTACCATTGGCACAAAGGACCCCAGTGAAATGCAGCAGAACCATGGAAATACGTGCTTCTCTGTGTCCAATTCTGACACCCTCTAGGAAAATAATCCATTACGATCGTTATTGTATTACCATAGCACCTAGGAGCAGGATCCCAATGTGCTAGGTGCTGTACAAACACAGAACAAAAAGATGGTCCCTGCCCCAAAGACCTTACAATCTAAGTTTCACACAAGAGACGGCAAATAGCTACAGAGAGGCTAACAATACAAGGAAACCAGGAGCCAGTTTAAAATGACATGCAGTAGATAAGGGGAATCAAAGTAACAGGTGCTGTACTTATGACCCTCAGAACTCCTCGGTGCCATCTGGCAAAGGGTTCACTATTCTGCAACAGCAACTCCTATCAGGCCTGACAAACTCACTACACCTAATACACCATGTTCATGGGTCATGCTTCTGGGCGAGCACTTTCATTTAAATGAATAGATTCCTAAGTGTCACTCACGCCCCTGCCTGGAAACACATGTCCTGCATGTTCTCCAGTACATGGAGTGTGTCAGAGGTTGTGTGTATGGGAGGGAGAACGGAGTAAACCACTGGACATAGTAATGTTTTGGTAGAACCTCCGATCAAGGAGGCTGATCCAGCCAGAGTCCACTGAAGTCAACATAAAGACTCCTATTCAACTGGCTTTGGATCAGGTCTTAAAAGCATGAAGCTAGTCGTGTAAGTGCTTGTGGTGCAGTCAAAGAGATTCCCATGTGTGTCAACTAGAGAGCCAGGCCATGATGTTTGATGTGATGCCTATCAGAGCACAGAGAATTCAGTCGCATGAGCTTCCATTTCTGTGCAATGCTTCATTCTGGCAAAGCAAAACAAAAAAAGCAATTTCTAGGGAGGGGAAAAATGTTCTGTTCTCTTGCCTTTGGCCAAAATGTGCTAAATAACAATGGCCAACAAAAAAGGCAGCTCAATCTTTGGTTTTTGTATAAAATGTTTTTTCTTGGTTCTAGCAGTTATAAAATGCTGCTTACATTAAGGGGGTTATTCAAAGCATTTAATTAATTTTCTATGCAGAAATCTGCAGCAAACAAAGAAAAGAAAAGAAAAGAAAAGAAAAGAAAAGAAAAGAAAAGAAAAAAGAGGCATCATACTAGCTTGGCTTGGCTTGATTGTGTTTCTTAGGGTCAAAGCATTTTTTCCTAACATTTTTTCCATCTGATTGATTAAAATATAGAGAATTTTCCCATTCACTGCCCAACATACCCATTCCCCTGCAGCAGAAGATATATGTATGCAATATATTTAAATACCTCTGTGTCTTCTGATAATTTCATATACAATTGCACTCCGCATCAGCAACTGTGTCTGCAGAAAACCAGGCATAGCTATGCTGAGCAATCACCCCAGGTAGACTAGCCCTTAGCTAGTTTACCTTATTATGAGAGATCTTAGAGACCCACTCCTGTGAAGTTGAAGACAGTCTCACTGGGTCATTATCATACCATTACTTGCCAAAACAGTCAGTTACTTGCCAAAACAGTCAGTTAGACGTCTATAGCTGATTATGGACATGCAACAGAGCTATCTAAGTATTTACATGACTACAACATAGTCAGTGCAGGGCTACACGGATTTCTCATGATAATAAGTTTTGCGTTCACATAAGTCAATCAAAAGCCAATTTAAAAAATAATTGGTTTGGATTTTCATCTAACGTCTGCTTCGGTAATGAGTTCATGGATATTTGGTTCTTTTACAGAACAATTTTAAGCAGAGGTTTAATAGGCAGCAGGTTTAAAAGAAATAAAAGGAAGTATTTCTTCACACAACGCACAGTCAACCTGTGGAACTCCTTGCCAGAGGATGTTGTGAAGGCCAAGACCATAACAGGGTTCAAAAAAGAACTCGATAAATTTATGGAGGATAGGTCCATCAACAGCTATTAGCCAGGATGGGCAGGAATGGTGTCCCTAGCCTCTCTTTGCCAGAAGCTGGGAATGAGTGACGGGGATGGATCACTTGATGATTACCTGTTCTGTTCATTCCCTCTGGGACACCTGGCACTGGCCACTGTCAGAAGACAGATACTGGGCTAGATGGACCTTTGGTCTGACCCAGTAGGGCCATTCTTATGTTCTTATGTTATGTTAAAGGTTATCCAGTGCCTCTAGTCTTTCCTCAGTATAAATCATGTACCTAGTGGGATTTTCAGAAGAGCCTAGGTGTGTAACTCCCATCTAAGGGAGGTAGTTGCTTAGGTGTTTTTGATGTCCCACTCGGTAGGTGCCCAAATAATTTAAAATATCTGGTCCTTAGACATCTAGGTGCCTAAGTCCTTAAGGTATAGATTTTTAAAGATATTTGGGCTCCTAATTCCCATTGAAATACTTTTAAAAATCTCGCCCAAGTCACTTTTGGAAATGGGGTCTTAGGAACCTAAGTCACTTAAGCACTTTTGAAAAAGTTGCGCACTGTGTTACAAAGAGTACAAGCATGAAATCCTGTATCAGTAATTTTAAAAAATTGCATTAAAAGAAATTGAAGCAACAAGTTGCATACAGAACCACTAAAGCTAACTCATGATCTTGTATCTATAACCTTTGCCCTATTCTTTTTTATATCTCCCCCCTGCTAGGACTTGTCCTCACTTGTCTAGTATAGTTTTCAGACACCACACTGGATAGCGAAAATATGGGTCAAATGATTAATAATTTGCATTTTATTTTGATTCTCTCTCAAATCATTGTCTCTTTCCAGTGAAAAGGGATGCAATTTAACTAACCAGATCAGCAGATTTAACCCCCAGGATATCTGGACATATAATTTGGTGCCAGTTTAACCCTGGCTTTTATGGCATGGGAGGACGGCTGAGTATAGGACAGAGAGCGCTTAGGATGGATGGGCATTCTGGGGGTAGGACAATTTTTAATTAGCCTGGATTGTTGCATTTGCTTAAAGGTTTGTTGATATATTTTGACACAAGTCTGTGGGAACCTCAGCTGGTGTAAATCGAAGGGAATGGCACCATGCTACTTCACCTCAGCTAAGGACCTGACTCAACATTTCTAACTTGCACGATGCTCCTTGAGCATGTGATAGGCACAGGTGCCATCACAATAATAAACAAACAGCCTTTGCACTGACATTGTTGTATTTCCTGCTAATAAGCTCTGTAGGTGTTCTATGAAAATGGTAATGTTCTTCCCCAGACAAGGCTTTACTGAAGAGATTTTACCGATGGGAAGCAAACATCAGAAAAAGACACACACTAGGTCTTATTTCTTTAAATGAACTTTGGGTCCTTTCCGTTGGGTGGTGGCAGTAGAACTATTACCTCCCCTTGGAAGTTTAATTCTACAGCGTACAACCAAGATAGACAGCCACTTGTTTGCAATGAAGCTAAACACAGGAGAAGGTAGTGGAGAAGAGACAAAACATGCTACCCACTTAGTCTGCTCGGTAGAAAAGTTTGCTCTTCTCTTGCTGCCAGCCTGAAATCAGATGGGTGACAATCTGTCTTATCTGCTGCCTCATGGCCTTGTCCAAAGCCTATGAAGCCAATGGAAAGATGTCAGCGGTTTTTGGATTAGGCCCTTAGAGCTGAAAATTATACATGCATCTTGAAGCCCCTTTTGTATTGCATCAGAAGGCTATTACTGGCAAACTGGTTAAAGCCCCATGTTATGGACAATGCAACTTTCTGACTTCTCCATATACATTAGAAGGCCCTATTCAATGTTTGTATTTTTAATATTACAATTTGGTTTTATTATGGTAGTGTCTTGAGTCACCCCCATTAGGCTAGATGCTGTACGTACACATACTGAGAGGCATTCCCTCCCCAAAGAGTTTATAATTTAAACAGACGTGGGTGGGGTGGGAAGACATGGGATTATTATTCCCGTTTGACAGATGGGGAACTGAGGTACAGAGAAATAAGTGTCTTTCCCAAGATCACACAAGACATCTGTAGCAGAGCTGGGCATTGAACCTGGACGTTCCGAGTCCCTTGCTGCATGCTAATCAAAAGACCAGCCTTCTTCTCTGTGTACACAGAAAGCATATCACATGGATAGCACTGCATAGATACACACGCCATGTGGATAGGACCTCCTTGTGCCAGATCAGCATGCAAGGAGAGGTGGATCCAAATATATGCAGTAGCATCTGCATTTGTTTTGTTAGAAAATCATGTTGTTTTTCCTTTGAAACTGAATCTCTCTTGCAAAAAAATAAATAAATAAAGGTAGAGTGGACAATATACGGTGCAAGGGTTGGTTGGATTGCAAACTTGAACAAGATTTTTGAAACTTCCCCACTTTGAGAAATTCACCAAACTCCCAGCTCTATTGTGCTTGTCCGTGCCAGTTTTCATTTTTATCCAGTGCCTCTTTCGTTCATTTGATTCAATCCTTCTCTCCTTCCCCAAAGTCTTCCAGGATTTCATAACAGGCAACTAGTTCTCCCGGGAGTCTGTAGCATAATTCTTGACTCAGCCTGATAGGGTGTCACAGATTGAGATATCCCCTGTGCAGCCACATCTATCCCAATAGTAGACCCAAAGGTACTAAGATGCCCATAGGCCATCCTGTTGCTATAATCCTATCATGAGGGGACTTGGTGACTGACTTCCTTTCTTGGTTTTTCGTAGGGCCGATGCCCAAAGGACCAGCACTAGAGTACAGAGGGGGAAGATGTCAATAAGCTTGTGATAGCTTCTTACTTTCTTTCTCATTGGGAGCCGTCTCCCACACAACGCTGTCCCTTGCAGTCTCGTCATTTGACAGTCTGCTGGGCTGCTCATCCAGGCCACTTTCAAGGGGTCTGAGAACGTCCCAGTTCTGGGCCCCCCAGTGCAAACAGGCTGAGCCCCTTTCTCCGATTGTTCCTGACCTATAGCCAACCTTTCTCTTTCCAGCACAAGGCTCCAGAAATAGCAGCTCTGCCCACATTTGGACACGCTGCCCAAATAAGACGGAGGCTGTTTATAGAACCCATTTGTTGGCATTCAGCTGCTGCTGATTTTCAGTGCAAACTGTTGTCTTGACATTTGCATTTGAAATGATTTCCATTAACTCCATCCGGTCTGCAATACACCGGATCTGGAATGCTTCAGGGACACCCTCAGAGCCAGGCTGTCACTGGCCCTCTCATGGATGCACAGAGGGGAAAGTTGCAAGAAAAACCTTCTAGACCTCATAACAAGTAGGGCCTACCATCTCCAAGGCACTGGAAAGCTGGGCTTTCTGGGGGCGGCCTGGTCAAGTTCCAGGGGATGGAGGCCAGTCTGTGGGCAGGGCCAGGTCCCAGGCCTGGGGGGAACCATGAGGAGGGGCTCAGCTCTCAGAAAGTTATGCAAGACTAGGAGAGGTTCAGGGCGGGACTTGGGTGCCACTTCCCCATTGGCTGGTGTCTGCACTGGCATGCTGCGTGCATGCAGAGCAGGACCTAAGTGCTGACCGTGTGGCTGCGGCATGTTACCAGCCATGATGTGTGCGTCTGGTAGTTAAGATACTGCGTGTGCAGCAAAAGTCTCAGCAAATTACTTCTTCTGACTGGCAACCAGCAAGGCACTAGAAAAACTGGCCAGGTTGGTCAAAAACTGGCTAGGTGGCAACCCTAAAATAATGGCCAGCACCATTTGAGGGTCCTGAGCTGAGGGAAGCAAAGAAGCAGCTCCCCCATTCTCCTCCAGGGGGCAGAGCTTTCCAAAGAAGGCAGGAAGAGGTAGAGTGCATATAGGACCAATGGATGGTGAATCTCAACACCGCCTCGCATGCTGTAACTCAGGGAGGGATCGTGCTTGAACTCCTTGAGGAAGAGGCAAGCTCTGTATTGCCCCCATTAGGGAAGTGGCACCCTCCGAAGTGTTCTTTGCATCCCGTCTGACGAAGTGGGTATTCACCCACGAAAGATTATGCTCCAATACGTCTGTTAGTCTATAAGGTGCCACAGGACTCTCTGTCGCTTTTTGCATCCCTTGTGCATCCGTCTGGTTCCACACTCCAAATAGCCCCCACATCCAAGGGTATTTGGGCCTGAGGTTTGGGGGCAGGTTCATCCCTAGTTTTGTGGTTGTCTGAAGCACCCGAACACTTATGGCATCTGGTTTCTGTTCTCAAAGGTGTGTGCGCAATGAGGTTGGCCCAATTCCCATCCAGCAGAGGCTGCTACTGGCAGGGCAGGGTGTGTCATAACAGGTCAACCCCATCCAGTCTCCAGAGCCGTGAAATAAAACACATCAAGGATAAAAAAGATTTTGTGTTTTCTCTGACTCGGGTTCATCTTAAAAAAGAATTCAAGATTATAATAAAATCCCGACTATTATCTATGGAGGATGCTACTAACAGTCAATATTCCCCTACATTTGCTTCTGCATGACAGCATGATTCCCACTGGGATTTTTGCTCAAATCAAACCAGATAAAACAAAGAGACAGGATGCTCTGGGGCAGATACGGCCTTTTGGTTTTGTCTTTGTATAGCACCACGCACAATAGGATTCTGGTCCCTGACTAGGTGCTGTGGAAATACAAATAAACAACAATAATAAATACCATGTGACACAATAAGGGATAGGAAAACCCTTAGGGACAATTTTTTATGGAGCAATCCAGCTCTAGATTTGTTCAAACCATCCTTTGCTCACACAGGTAACATGATCTGCGAGGGAAAATGGATGTGATCGTGCAAAGTCTGTTTTTTTGGGTGGACAAAAGGTTGCGCACATAAGTTTGCAAGTACAAATTGGGAGGCACTTTGCAAAAATGTGGCCCATTGTTATGCAAATCCAGGAGTCAAAATTCGAAGGAGTATTTTGTGGCTCCATTTCGTAAGGAAGTGTTCTTGCAGGATCTCATGTTTCCTGTGAAATTCCTGTCACTAGGGTGCTGCAGTAGGAATGGATGCCAAAGTTTCATTTCGCTCAGAGAAAAACAACTCTTGCAGGTGGGTGTTTGGTGCTGATTGAAACAGAAGAAAAAGGATGTCGGAGCAAAAGTGAACACATTTCCCATGAAAATGAATCTGTTTGAATATATTTGGGGTGAAGAAGGAATTTCATGCTTTGGTAACTTTCCTGACGCTGTAATTTACAAAGTGGACCATTCCAGTGTTGAAATGAACTTCGGTCTTGAAGAACACCCCCCTCCCACACACTTTCTTCTCTCAACACAGAACATAAAATCCAGGGACCGCATGCAACTGAGATATATACTGATTGTCTCAAAGTTGAGCTAGCCACACAATGGCTGTTCTCATCAGACCAAGAGGGCATCGGTTCAGAGGCCTCCGGTAAATTGTCAGACAGTTCAGTTCCTTTGATGTTGGTACACTGGACCAAATTCAGGCCACGTGTCATCCGTGGTTATGATCACCACAACAAGTCAAAGCTTTCACCCATTTCCTCCTCTCTGTCCAAAATTTCCCAGCCTTGTAAGTGTAATGTTGAAAATAATTGCTAGCCTGTTTACAGCAACATGGGCAATAGCTATTCTGAGTACAGTAAAGAGCGCTTGTGTATGCGTAGTGCAAGGATTTCTGGTAAGGGGCAGTGCAGTCTGACACAGTATGAGAGCCGCTTGGCCACAAGTCATATAATGTAGCCAGACAGCTAGTGGAAAAATATTTTTAACTGTCTCCAGCAACATTATGTGGTGTGACTTCAAACTCTGATGATGTGTGCAGTTATTTTGTCACACCCTAAGTGACAGGATTCAAAGCTTTCTGGCGCTCTGTCTCTGACAGATATGGTCTCTGTGGGAATCCCAGGGGACAGAGACCGGAGAAGCTGTGGAAACACAATGCGTGATCTGGGAAGCAAGTTTGACGGACTAGAAGCTTAGCTTGAAAAGTCTTTTCCTAAAAGTTCCTAGGGTCACCAGTGTGTTAGAGTCACAGCCTTGCCTACGCTGGCTGCTTGGATCGATGAGGCTTCCTGTGAAGAACTGAGTATTCAGAAAGCCACAGCTAATGAAACCTGTCAGTCCCTTCCTCATCCTTTCATGCAGCTGGAAATCACATGGACAAGTGAGATCTGCTGGTCCGGAACAATGAGCCAAAAAATTTGTCTGGAACATCTAAGGAGCATGGAGCTATCCGGGGCTGTCCATCATGCTTCCCAGCCTCCCACAAGCCAGATCTTGTGTACTCATTCCAAATGCCACTTGGAGCAAAACTTCTGTAAATGATTCAATCGAAATGGACTTTAATCCTAAAATCTCCACCTGCATTAGCATGCCGATAGCAAGTGCTGGCTTAAACCTCCCGTAAAGGAAAACTGCGTCAAAACATAACATATTTTCTAATCATAAATGAAAACAAAAAAGAAATGAGACCACTAAGACCTGGGTTGAGTTAAAGTGTTGTCAAGCCTTCGTTTTTAAGAAATAGATGAGCTGATTAATATTGTATCATGGTTTCCTTGTGCTCCCCCGTCTGTCTGTTGGTATCCATTTGTTGTCTCTTGTGTTATACTTAGATTGTAAGATCTCTGTGGGTCAAAGACTTCCTGCGTGTTCTCTGGCAAATCACATAGCTTTTCTGCACCTCGGTTCCCCATCTGTAAAATGGGGATAACAACACTGCCCTGCCTCCAGGGGTGTTGATGCTCAGCTCCTACAGTAATAGGGGCAATGTAGATAGATTGTGCAGGGACCAGTTACTTTCTATAGCAAGAAATAGAATCTTCTCCCTTCTGCACCGGCACCACAATTTTATTTTGCTAAAGAAAAAAAACCAACCCCATGCTGAAATGTCTGCAGTGCAAACTCAGAGAAAGTCGCGGGTTGGCATCCCTGCTACCTCTGTTTCTAAAAGTGCATTAAGTTACATGAATACGGCGCCTCTACATTTATCCTTTAAGCCGGGGCTGGTCACGCAAAGCAATCTAGCAGAACAGTTATCTGTTGCAGGCAGACTGCTCCTGACTAGGCCTGGGTCTTTGTGCCTATTTCTCCCTCTATTTGGAGCGAGAGATCTTGATCTCTCTGATCAAGCCTCAGGCCATTGACAAATTATCATCAATAATGCCTCACCAAATGGGGTTCCATTATCTCAAGACTCCAGGCCCTGTCTATAGTCAGCCATTTCTGTGTCTCTATCCCCCCCCACCTCCACTCTTTCAGACACCTGCACATTTGCACCCTTGTGCTGATGTCTTTTTTTTTTTTTTAGCAGCTTGATGGAAATGGCTGATTTGAATTTACAATTGTTTTTTCAGAACCCTTGGCCCATCCAATGCCATTAAAGGAAAGAACAATTGGCTGAGCCCTGGGAAAGAGGCATTGCAGCAAGTTCTTTGCCTGGGCTGAGGCGTAGGGGCGTTTACGGCACAGGGGGACACAGCTGACATCAGAGGATTTACCCTTTTCCTTTAAAGCAAAAACAGCCGCTAAGGGCTGGCTTTTATTAGCTGCGTGAATCCTGCTGAGAGAAATACGGCAGCTTTCTTTTGCGTTCGCTAAGATCCTGAGCGTCAGCTTGCCCAGTGCTCGGGATTGGAGCTGCTAACATCTCTTCAGAAAAGAACAATCCACCCATAATATAGACGTCTCTTGCTCCTTATCATAGTGGTACTGTACCTTGGGCTGCACTCCATTACAGAGAGCTTCAGTTTAACCAGGTTAACTTCAGAAAGCCCAGGCTACCATGTTCTGATGAAGGTATCATCCAAATCCCAAATTAGACAGTCAAGGTTTCTGCTTCCACCAGGGGAGCTACAAGTAATGGGGACAGAGAAGATGGAGATCCCCTCGAGTGGAACTTGGAGGGGGTGGGGGGGCTGAGAGCAGGACATTCTCAGGGGAGAACCCTTTCACCTTCCCCAGAAACATCTGGTGCTGGCCACTGATGATGACAGGATGCGGAACTAGCTGGACCTTGGGTCTGATCCAGTCTGGAAATTCCCAGGCTCCTAGCTAATGAGTTATAACCCCATCTCTTCTATTGATTGATTTTGGACAAGTCACTTTTAGACCCATTTATCCTACAAGCCCTCCATGCATGAAACTCCAATTCACCCAACCTGTCTACCTCAGTTTCCTCATCTATACATCTAGGGAAAACAATGCCTATGCGCAACACCTCATTGGAGTGTTGTGAGCGTTAATTACACGAGATAATATTTGCAGGGTGTTCTGAAAATCCCTCCAGTGATATTCCCTCAAGGAATGGGTAAAGTAGTTCTCCCTACAAAGCTCCAAACTTGGTCACTGAAAACACATAATGCAGGTGGGATTGATCCTAGAACTGAAAGATAAATGTATTATTCTTCACTCCTCCCTCTTCCTGGGCTGAGTTTAAATGTTTGCCAATCCTTCGTTTATAAGGAGGTAGATAAGAGTCTGGAGAAACAAGATTAAATTCACAGAACACTTAAAAGGTAAGTGGCACTGGATTAGTGCAGTCAAACTGGCTTTCCTGTTTCTGCACTCCAAGCCAGCACGGAGTGATTCAAAATCCTATTGAAAGTGTAATTGAGATTCTGCCTTGACTGAAACAAACATCAAGGGCCAATTACAACCCTTGAGTAACTCCTGTGAAGTCAGTGAGGTTACACCAGGGATTAATTCAGCCTATACTGCTTATCCAGTACTTCTTTGTCCTGCCAAATCCTGAGGTACTGGACCTGCTTTTCCCCTGAAGACATGGTCCATCTACTAACCCTGCTCCCTCCTTTATGAATTTTAAATATGCTTTTCCACTTTCTTCTTGCCATTTCATTTTCACCGTGGACGGCAGATGATTAGAGTCCTAAATGCCCGTTTAATTTGTATGACTGACCAACCTGTACAAAAAAACAAAGGGGGAGGGAAGATTGCTAGATTGACTCAGTGGATAGAAGTTTTCATGAGACAATTAGATTGATTGGCATTTTAAAGACAAACAAGGCCTACCTTCCCCGCCTCCAGAAAAACACCTTTTCATGGACTGTGAGAGGGGATGCAAAGAAAAAATCAGTGAAGAATGTCTTCCCATCATTTTCTTTTCTTCTAAAATAATAATAATAATGGTTCTTTTTACAACCAAACTGCTATTTCCACCTCCACGGATCCTGAGTCATCACGACACTGACAGGCTAAGGTGTCTCAAAACCTTATTTGGTTCCAGCAAGACATACTGGGCCAGATGCGCCAGCTAGTGTAAATCATCATTGTTTCATCGTCTTTGCTGGAGCTGTGCTGAGTTACGCCGCCTGGAAGATCCAGCCCGCCTATTTTCCCCAGCGTGGTAAGGAATGAATCTGAGTTCACGATGGGATCAAAACCACTGCTCAAGGAAATTGGAGAACCCAAAATACCAGAGAGGTGAGCTCATGCTGAAGTGAGAATTAGTGAGGTACAGGAAGGAGAGAGGGAGAGGCATGTTCTGATGGAATGCAAAGAGAACTGGTGAACTTCAGAGAGTCAGATGCAGGACTAGGACAAAGGTGTGTTATTAGCTCAATATGCAGAAGAGCTACTGCATGAAGGTAAGGGGTACAAACCGGCTCGTCTTACTCCAACGAGTAGCCCCATTGACTTCGACAGGACGAATTACATGACTCGGGTGAGCAGGATTCGTTCCAAGGGCGAGAACCATAGAATTGAGATAGACAAGTATGATTTTGCTCAAATTCAGCAGTCCTTGGTCCATTCAGCCACCAGATCGAACTCCCTCTAGAATGACCTACCAGAAAAATCCCACAACCAGAAACCTTCTTTAGGTGGGAAACCAAACTGAAGGAAATCAGTATTTGTATTTCTTCCCCACCTATTTTCATGAATAATTTGTCTTCTCTTTTATCCCCTATAGCTGCCCCTTCCATAACAGTTGGGAATTCTCTTGTCCCCTGTTTGCCAGTCAGTTTGAGTTACAAAATTTTGCCCGTTGAGATGCACCGATGTGACAGCGCTGCATATGCCAACATGTCAATTTCAGAAGATGAAGTTCCCCTTTCTTGAGGCAACTCTTCAAGGATAAATATTTCCCTTTACCAATTATCTCCTTATTACAAACCCAGAGATCTAGCTGCCACTAAATTGTAGCTGTCAGCCCTGCTAACAGAATCTCCTCCCACTTTATTAATTTCTGTATACAAATTCTCTTATGTCTCCATTAGAAAATCCCAAGAATTCCTTGTTCATTTTCTGTTTATATCATGTTAAAAAATGTCTGTTGCTACTGGAGCTATTCTAAGTTTCCACACTCTCCAGCTACTTTCCCTGTCTATCTATCCACATGCTAGGTCATATTAACAGGGAGTGAGTCAAACATTAGGCTATTGTTGAAAGTGATAATTGATTCATGTAACCTTGGCTTTTGGATGGTCAATAAAATCTCTTCATCATACGCAGTTTAACGATTATTCAGGATGTCAAACAACTGAAATCTGACCTAAGCTGTTGAATGAATATATTCAGATGATATTTTATTCATACGTGGCTGATAATATGACATCTGTCAGTCAGATATTGAAGGAATCAGAGGGGACTGAAGACACAAGTTGAGTTCTTCTAATGAAAACCCTGCAAATGTTCTAGCTTTTATACACTGTGCTAGGCAGATTTTGCCCTGAGCTGTTCTTAAGATGGTTTTCAAATATCACTTGCAAACCGAGCAGTCCTATAAATAGGACTCAATGAGCTCTTGGGAAAGACCATGATGATCATGGGGATTTTACCATTGATTGCAGTGGGAGCAGGAGCAGGCCTAAGGGGTTATTCCTTCACAAGATAAGACAGTTTGTTTATAGGATTCTTCAGCCCAAGCGAAAATCTCCCACCTTCCTTTGTTCTGACCCGTCCTTATTTGCCTTCCTTGGATGTCTTCTACTTGTTCCTCCTGCAGCTCCACTTTCAGGAGTCTCCATTTCAGTCGTCTTTGTGAAATTCCACCCTCGCTCGTGTCACAGTAACTCAAAAATGCTGCTGACCTCAGCTGGCGTTGAAGTAGAAATGTTAGCCATTTACTTCAGTTAAACAGGCTTGAGGGCTTTGCTGGATAAGAGACTTAACGAGCTGGTTTAAACCTTTTTCTTTGGTTACATCACCACATCTGCTATGGCTTTTCTATCAGTTGGTTGACAGAATCCTAGTCCCTCTGCAGAGTTCTGTTCCCTGTGTCATCTTTGAGTAATAAGACAAAGTGAGGGAGGTTATGCCTGGCTACTTTCATGCACAGATATTAAGGCATGACAGCAAAGTCATAGTGCCTTCAACCACACAGGAATTATGGGTATTCCTTTATCACATTCCTCTTTGGTTGTTTTTATTATGGAGCACCTCATTAAGGCATAGACATTATAGGTCCATGCCTAGAGGCCAGCTCCTGGACTCATGTGTCTGCATCAGAATTTCAAGCTCTTTTTTTTTATTAAAAAAGATGAGTTTCAAGCCCTCGTGGTTATGCAGAAAAGCTAGAAAAAGTGACCTGCATGTAACTGAGTCTGCAGAGAGCCTGAGACAATTGATTTGAGAAGAGTGACCTGCCCTACACATGCCTCCAGGGGTTAACTCCAAGGTTCACGCTTTTGGGGGGGTGGGGCTCTGCCAACTCCACCCCAGAAGAGGATGTGGAAGAGACTGCAGAGGGCTTAGCCTCCTAACTCAAGCAGACATACCCTGGTTGCCATTGAGGGCCCCTGTTGCCAATCCTACCTCTCCTGGCGGAGAGCAGATCATCTTTGCTGCTGCCTTTGCTATTCTCAAAGGGAAGGTGGCCCCTCACTGGTGCTCCTGTAGCAGGGAGAAGGGTCCTTTATGCTTCTGCCCCTGAATCTCTGGAGCAGGAATTGGGGTTCCCCTACCACTCCAAATTGGAAACTGGGGCCATGTTGCAGGGACAGAGTCATGGGGATGGAGCCACAAGGGACTCCATATTGTGGTGTGGCCTGGGGCCCAAGCTTGCCTTAATCCAGCCCTCTTGTTATGTGTTATTAATTTTATAACATTTAAAAACATAAGCTACCAGTAATTCAGCTGGAGCACAGCTGGATATCCACGGTGACTTATTAGTCAACGTAGTTCTTCTTTTATCCTGCCCAGTTTACAATTGTCCTTCAGGTTTTAAATCTCATCAGCAGACAGACTTTATTTTCATCAGGGATCAGGTTCTTTAGCGACGAACAACTGTTCAGCATTTGGTTGGCACATCCATGGCCAGATTTGTAAGGCGGCCTCAACCCAGTCTCTGTTTTTGTGCCTGCAATTAGAGTTGAATAAATAAGTCACAATGAAGCATGTAGTCTTTTCCTGCCCACAGACTGCATGAACTATTCCTGATTTACTTGTTCTTCTAATGTACTTGATGGTGGGGGTTTTTGGCCAGAGTTTTCTCTCTGTGTGAATGGATCAGCAAGTATCCAGTACGCACAATTCAAGCTGTGATGGTTAGTCATCACTGGTCATGTATGCCATGTGTTATTGTTTCTGTTCCCTGATTGGGCGAGTGTAGCTCCTCTGTTCAGAGGAGGTTTGAAAGTCGGTGAAAGGTAGGAGATAAGCAGGCCTGGGAAAGTTTTATAAATTGTCATACCTTTTTCTTTCCAGGACACACACAGGGTGAGTTTTTCTCAAACACTCTGCATTTGCCCAATTCATCTCCCATGCAAGTCAGTGCAAGTTTTAGCATGGAACAGGAGCAGAGCTAGGCCAATGCTGCTTTTGCAAATCCCACACATGGTCTTTTGCCAAGGCATTGTACCGAGAAAAATTAGGGGAGTAAATTTATCGATGAGGCGCAGAGTTTAAATTTAATCTTCTCTTGTGAGGGTCGAATGGAGAACCATAGCTGGCTGCTTAGAATATGGAACACAAAGGGACATAAGAATCTAATATTTGGATGATTTTTGAAAAAAAGATCCATAAAACCTCAAATATAGGTCCATGTTTTCCTGACTAGAGAGGGAGGATTTGACATCCTACTGGAAAAGTAGTATTTTTAGTACTGAGTAATAACTTTGATAAAGCCTCCTTTTACTTTTATTCAATGGCAAAATTCCACTTCCACTGCAATGAGGTTCTGGCAGTTCAACAAATGCATTGTATTGACAGTGCTGGTTGGGAAAAAGAGGCCGAAAGGAGTTAGCTGAACTGAAATACTTTCTGTGAGTTTATTAATTTTTGATTGCTTATGCCCAGAAAGAGGAGGTTAATAATGTATTATTGCCGAAGGCTATACCCAGTCTGGATAGGAGGACATCAGAATGACTAAAGCAGTGATGCATGAAACATGAACACCAAGAAACAGAAACACAAGCCTGTTAAGTTTCCATCATACAAGTCAAACTAAAGAACAAAATACCATAGTTAGTGACTATGAAAATCTCCAGCATTCCCTTTGTGGAAAGTGACAACCTGATGGCACTAGAGCACGGATCGGCAACCTTTCAGAAGTGGGGTGCCGAGTCTTCATTTATTCACTCTAATTTAAGGTTTCACGTGCCAGTAATACATTTTAATGTTTTAGGTCTCTTTAATGTAGAAGGTCTCTTTCTATAAGTCTATAATATATAACTAAACTATTGTATGTAAAGTAACTAAGGTTTTTAAAATGTTTAAGAAGCTTCATTTAAAATTAAATTAAAATGCAGAGCCCCCCGGACCAGTGGCCAGGACCCAGGCAGTGTGAGTGCCACTGAAAATCAGCTCGTGTGCCACCTTCGGCACGCATGCCATAGGTTGCCTACCCCTGCACTAGAGAATGTGCCGTCTTCCCCCATGCTGGTTGGCCAATGCATGTATACTTCTGATTCAAACATAACCTGCTAGTAATGTCAGTGGAAGGTCATCCCATGCAAGTTGTACTATATGGTGGTTTTGTGATTGTGCTCTGGACAGACATTTAGTAGAGACTAGGATGAGACCATCAAACTCAGCCCCACTTGTGACCTAAGCCATAAAGCCAGGTCATGAGAACATAAGAACAGCCATACTGGGTCAGATCAAACATCCATCAAGCCCAGTATCCTGTCTTCCGACAGTGGCCAATGCCAGGGGCTTCAGAGGGAATAAACAGAACAGGTAATCATCAAGTGATCCATCCACTGTCGCCCATTCCCAGCTTCTGGCAAACAGAGGCTACGGACACCATCCCAGCCCAACCTGGCTAATAAGCATTCATGGACCTATCCTCCATGAACTTACCTAGTTCTTTTTTGAACCCTGTGATAGTCTTGGCCTTCACAACATCCTCTGGCAAGGAGTTCCACAGACTGACTGTGCGTTGTGTGAAGAAATACTTCCTTTTGTTTGTTGTAAACCTGCTGCCTATTAATTTCATTTGGTGACCCCAAGTTCTTATATTACAAGAAGGAGTAAAGAACACTTCCTTATTTACTTTCTCCACACCAGTCATGACTTTATAGACCCCAATCATATCCCCTCTTAGTCGTCTCTTTTCCAAGCTGAAAAGTCCCAGTCTTATTAATCTCTCCTCAGAGGGAAGCTGTTCCACACCCCTAATCATTTTTGTTGCCCTTTTCTGTACCTTTTCCAATTCCAATATATCTTTTTTCAGATGGGGCAACAACATCTGCGCAAAGTATTCAAGATGTGGGCATACCATGGATTTATACAGAGGCAATATGATATTTTCTGTCTTATTATCTATCCCTTTCTTAATGATTCCCAACATTCTTCATTGTGTCAGTTACTCCTCCAAAATGTGTGGGTTTGGAGGGAGAATTCATTCCCCATTCATAGGCTAAAATTGATGTGCTTATCCTGGGTGCATTTATTAAATAATGGCTATTTTTAAAAAAAATCAATTATTCTATTAAAATGTATACCGATGGCTGCCTTGTTAAACCTCATTTAAGAGTCTGTGAACCTTAAATCTTATAGTGATTAAAAAGCTAAGCAGTATTGCAGGGATGAAAGGCATTGTGGTATCCTGAATGGGAATCACCTAGAGAAAAGCTCAGACAACCTCATTTGAAAGTGGGCCTAATCAGAGCTAAACTGACTAAGAAGGGCATTATAGACTTTATGGACAACTGCCAATAACACAGCATTTTCCCCTCTCGAGTAAGACTGACAGTGCCTCTGGTCAATCCCATTAGACTGAGCATCCGGGAAGTCTTTGAATTGTTTTTCTTCCAGAATGAAAGGAAGCGAGTCAGATCAAAGATGAATAATGCAGGCTAAAAGCTCCTCTTCTCCTCTTCCACATGCTAATTAAGATTAGCGCGTAATCTCTGTGAAGACAGAGGTTTAGCAAAACTGAGAAAGGGCCACTCTGCGAATTCAGGGCCAGGACCTTTCTTTTATGATTAAGCAGCCCCCATAAACCATGAAACATACAATTACCCTCCAGCACCTCATATGTGGGGATGGGGGAGGGAGAACCAAAGATGAAAGAAAATAGGGAAAAGAAAATATTTTGAAGTTTGGTGGGAAATTTCCCATTGCCTTTATCAGCCTGTTCAAACTTTCTGGTTCCATTTGGCCAACATTTTGAGACATTCGCTATATTCAACAACCCATGTTTCAAACCGAAGCATCTCTCTGGCACCATGGCTTTGTAACTCTGAAGACAATAGCTCTGACTGATATTTTGGGTCACTCAGGAGATTTGCATTTAAATATGATCTTTTGTTTTCCTAGTGTGCCCAGTGCTGTGAAAACCTTCCCAGCTACACTATTAGATCTTGTTTGCTGACTTCCGTTTGCATACAGAGTTAAGGTAATGCAGGAATTCTGAGCACGCAAAACATTACCCGTGAAGAAACACCTGAATGACCTTTATATCGTGTATTTGGAAAAACAGACAGAACAGCACCTGGAAATTAATATGCAGGCATGAAATTCAGCTGTGACATGCCCAGCTACAGTATTAGTTTATGGAGGTAAAGCTTAGTTATCTTTTGGGAGCAACTATTTTATATCTATGTGCAATTAGACAGACATACAGAGTTCACCATTAATTCCCTCAGTAAACTCAGTGGCACCTCTCTGCACCAGCAACCTCCCCTTGTTCTATGGTGTCCACTCCTCCACCCCCAGTGCCCCAGCACAGAGGATGTTTCTGGGCAGGCTGAAGATGTGAGGGGGTGGAGCCTCCTCTGATTGTCAGGTTGGCAGAATGATCACTAGCGGTCCAGCCAGTGTAACTTAGAGCAGTTCTAAGACTGCCCTTAGTTATATCAGAAGCTGGTTCAGCCTCTGAGGGCCAAGGGTGTTGGGGGTGGAAAGGTGGCTTAGACCCAGTCAGCCCGACTCAGAGATCTGTCTCTATGTGCTTTTTTTTTTTTTTTAACTACTCCTGCTATTATTGTGCTGCTATGCCACATTGCGTTCCACAGGAGAATATCCTGCCTCCCCTGTGCCTTGCCCGATATCCAGCCTGTATTAAAATCTAGAGAGGTGGCTTTGTGGAAGCAAGGTGAGCTTATGGGGTCCTGGGGGGGAGGGGGAAGATAATCATCCTCAGACATGGAGGGAGAGTCTCGGGGGGAAATTATTTTAATCTCTATAGAAACTGAATCAAAATACCATAAGTAGAGATTATCCATTGCCAAAGCCATGCCCAGTACTATACATTAAATCCAAGCCCACGATATTAAAATGAAAGGGTCAGTAAGACTGAGATAAACTCAGAAAACATGGAAATTTTGAGGTATGGCTTCCATAGCTCCCTTCACTCAAGTCTCATTTCAGTGCTGTTAGAATGACAACGGGCAAAATTACAGACTCAGGAGGATTCATTAGGAATCTGTCCTACTAATCACCTCTACCCCATACTTATCTTGTATAAATGAAATCACTATTTTCACAGTAGTGCCCTCATGCTACATTACTGGGAAATCCTAGCTTAGCCTTTCCACTTATACCACCAGGACAAAAAGGGATTAGGGCAAACCTATCGTCCAAAGGTACCAAGAGCAGAGAAGGTACCATAGGAATCAAATTAAACCAGACTGACGACAACGGGAGCTGGGCCAGGATCAATGTTAGCAGAAGTAAAATAAGAAGCCAACTGACAAAAGATGCAACTGTAAACTCCCCCCCCCCCCAGAGTGGATGACAATGCAGCTAAATAATAAACAGTAACTGGGAATAGGAAACTGGTAACTCATTAAAATTTCTCTCCTTGCTTTAGGTGGGAAGTGAAGGGGACAATTTGGTGTCTTGTGGAAAAAATGTAAAGATGAATTTTATTAGCTCTGTGCAAAGAGGAAAAAAAAAGGATCTGCTGTCATTTTCTTCTTTTGCTTCAGATGAGATGCAGTGACTCAGAGAGAAATTGATGGTGGATTACCAAGTGGGGAATACTGAAATGCATAGACACAGTTAAGTGGCAGATATAGGCAGAATAAAAAAAAAAAATATGTTGGCACATGCCAACAAGATGAACAGACCCACAAACGACACCCAAATTCCACGTGATTGACTTAACGTTCCCACTTATTCATATAGGGACAGGATCCTCCAGGCTACCTATCTAGTAATGGAACATTCCATAGTAACCATTTTATCATGGGAGATGTAGCCTTTTCATCTGTTATTTATGGATACTTGCGTGTGTTCATAACCTGGATTCACGTGCTGCATAATCCAAAGGAGGCGGTCAAATGTGGCTGCTCTAACTTGTACCCAGGGCCGGCTCCAGGGTTTTGGCTGCCCCAAGCAGCCAAAACAAAAACAAACAAACAAAAAAGCCGCGATCGCGATCTGCGGCAGCAATTCGGCGGGAGGTTCTTTGCTCCCAGGCGGAATGAGGGACCGTCCGCCGAATTGCCGCTGAATACCTGGACGTGCCGCCCCTCTCCGGAGCGGCCGCCCCAAGCACCTGCTTGAGAAGCTGGTGCCTGGAGCCGGCCCTGCTTGTACCCAGCAGCAACACCCCCCAAGATTGCTGTGGCACTCCATCCTGGTCATGCCCCCTACATCAGAGCCATGAGAGTGGGATGACAAACAGTAACTAGGCTGATGACACGTGGGGATCCCAATATCGTGGGAAGTCCCTGACTGGCCAGTTAAGCTGGGCTGCCTGCTGTTCCTCTTGGATCACAGGCTAGGATCTGGCCCAATATCTTTAATAAAGGCACTGACCTCTGGTGTCAGAGTGGAGGCCTCAAAGAATGAGTGATATTACAGGGGCCCCATTTTGATCTCACACACACCAGTATACCTCCATTGACTTCAATGGAGCCATGGCTCATTTGCACCGGGGTGAGATCCCAGGTCCCTCTGAGGTACCCAATGGCACAATAAAAGCCCCTCTCCAACCCCAAAGTCATTCTGGGCCTGATTCTGGACAACTGAGAAGTCCAAGGCCACACTCAACCCCTGCTCAGGCCAGTGCATTGGGGCTGGGGGAGACGTGGTTCCTTACTGCGGAGCAGAAGCAAAGCAAAATTCATTTTGCACTAAATTTTGGGTCCTTTCCCTTATCCCACTCCTATTCTCAGGGAAGCCTAATTGTAGTTTTCCTTGACTGGCATCAGCTAATTTCTACAAGAGGGAGTTATTTAAAAGCCAGTGCCACTCTGCTCCAGAAACCCGTGCACCATCCCTCTGAATAAATCTGGTCCTTCTCCCCTGGTGGTGCTGACTCATTGTTGGGTCATAAAGGGGAGTCTGCTCTGCAAAAAGCAAACTGGTCTCGGGGGGCGGGGGCATTTTTCTTGGGTTTAGCAGATGCAGAATTTGTATAGACATGAGTGTAAACAGAAAAGGTAGCGTCAAGTCCCAGCAGGGGCAGGAAGGAGGGAAACAAAAGCTCAGATGTCAAAAAGGATTTACAACGATCTGGAAGTGCAAGAAGTGGGAGGGGGAGAAAGAGGGGCAGAGAAAGGACTGAAGGGAGGGAGAGAGAGGATGAGGGAAGGAAGTCAGGGAAAAGAGAAAAGGGAGGATGAAAAGAAGGGAGCAGGAGGAAGGAGGAGAAAGACAGAGGGAGAGAACAGAGGAGGAAGAGAAGTGGGAGGGGATGAAGGGGGCAAAGGAAAGACAGACAGAAGACCAATCATGAGGTTGTTACAGAGATATGCTGGACCTAACAGTCACTGCACCAGAAGAACTGCCACTGACTGCAGGCACGGGCCCCTTGAGTTTAGAGAGGTTCTGGGCACACAGTTATGTGCTTTTTGCCCCCCCTGCTCAAACAGGGAAATATTTTGCACTGGGCAGGGGGTGGAGCTAAGGCTCCCCCCTCCATTCATTCCCTGCCCACTCACACTTCTTGAATAGGCACAGTGCTGGGATTCAGGTGATGTGGATTCTGTTCTTTAGACACATCGTTTTGTAGAAGTGCCAAGTGACCTGTGAAGGGAAAATTACCCCTACCCCCCTTTTGATGATTTCTTCTCTCTCATGAATAAATGTAGCCTCAGCGCACCCTTTTTCTACTTTAAAAAAATTAGAAATAAATTCCCCACCCATCCCTCTTTTTGCTGGAGGGCCTTGAGGCAAGATCTTTAGGGAGGTCAATAGTGATGTCATATGAAGCTGTAGCAGAAGCTACCTCTATCCATGCTGTCATGTGTGGGAGAGGCTACACTTGAAGATCAAAATGGGCATTAAAATCTATGATTGTCCCCTCAACTAAAATCTAACTGTCAGACTATATCTCAGAATCAACATCTGCTTCCCAGCAGTTGGGTGAGGGATTAGAAGACCTGGGCTTTTGATGAAATGAAACTTCTTCCTTTCAAAGATCAATGAGATGAGATTAGTTTGGATTGGAAATTCTTTTGGTCAGGGGCCATATTTTTCTGATCTGTTTGTAGTGTTCTTGGCATAATTAGACCCGGTCTTCTTGGTGCTGTCATGATACAAATAAAAAAACGAGTCTCTCCTAGGGCTTCATTATGCATGTCTAAATACAGGTAGTAGAATTTACTTCTGCCCTGTAGTTTGTGTTACACTGTAATGCAAATTAGGGAAAATACCATCAAAAGTGTTGTTAGATACCTTTTCTCAGATCATCTAAGAAAATACATCTTAAAGGTAAGAATTTTTATTGTTAATAATTATTATTCATTTATTTATTAAGGGACAAGAGTCAGTGAAAGATCTGTGCTTCCCACAGGCTAATTCACTGGTCCCAAGGTGAGAATCAATGACCATCCAGGAGATTGTATAATCCAGTTTGCCCTTTTTTCCCAATCTCTGACCTAAATGCAGTCTCTAGCATGGCTTTATGGTCACAAATCAGAGGCCTAATTCCCTCAGGCACCTGGACATTTCTCTTTTCAACACATGGACAGCTCTTCTCTGAACAGTGGAGACAGCTTTAATAATCCATCATTACACTTACATGAACTTCCTCCCTGTCTGTCAGGTATTTCAACATTCACAGTGAGTCAGACCTCACATTTAGCATCCTTAGGACTTTTCTTTCCAATCTCAAGACAAATTTGCACTGAGGTCTTTATCCAGGCCCTTTTTGGATTGTCATCCCTGGCATGTTAGCCCCATAAATTATTATTGCTAAGTGACAACTAGAACCCTGGATAGTAGCTCATGTTCCTTTTTCCATGGTTTACATTCAGTGCTTCACAAGTTCACATTAACTTTCCTCTGACAACTAGAAAAGCCATTCCTTCTTTTCTTACCTGCCAAGCCCAGAGTTCATATATTTGGTTCTGAAATGTGTTCCTCTAACATGTGTCTATACACGTTTAATCCAACCTTGCAAGCCCTCCATGAGGAGAATTCCAGTTGAAATGATTTGCACTAATTGTGTATGAAAATGAGTCAGACATACATCATGGAAGCCCTATCCTCAAGTGTCTGAAGATCAGGCCAGGAGTACCACAGAGAATTTACAGAATAAATGTCCAAAAATATATGGAGGTGATGAGATTCCCTCACATACTGTCAGGACTTGTTTTGGCAGGTCCATATAATTGCTCCTATGCTCACAGATTTTATACCATTAAATATGATTAATCATCTTCCCTGCATTCCACTTTCACTCTTCTCTCTTTCAAGCATTTTGCAGGGTAGATGTTGAAATCAGTTATTTGAAGGGCCCATCTAACTCAGGAAAAGAAACCCTCGAAAATTGTCAGAGCAAAGGACCTGCTTGACAAATGACACAGGCACACACTATTAATGCCATTCGACGCCCAAGGTCAGAAAACAACCAATTTTCCTCATTCTGGGGACTCTGCTGCATTTTAACTTGGCATCCAACAATCATATATGAATGAGATGACAACATACTGTAAATGTTTCCTGTAATTAGAGTGACATGATTCCATGCTTGGTCTAGTAGGCATACTGCAGTCTGGCAGTTAGCTTTGCCCCCCACAATGGTTTCATTCTGGCCGGAGGAAAGTAAATCTTGCTAACGTACTGACAACATGAGCTATGAAAGAGCATACACAGGTCCAGAGGTCCAGATGAGATCAAACCAGAGTCACTCCATCAAAGCAAATGCAGCAAGGCTGATGTACACCAGCTGAGCATCTAGTCCGCTGAACTTTAGATAGATGAAAAGCAAATCTGTATTCTCTAGTAGAATAGTAGTTTGTCTAACTTGCTGTGCGGCTCTATTTTATTTGTCCTTGATCAAGGTCAAGATCTTGTTATGGCAAACCCTTGCTGGCCATTAAGACACCAATGCAGTAGAGTCATATTTTGCAAGATGAATAATGTAAGTAATGAATATTTGACCAAAGGGGCAACTAATTTCATAGCATCAACTTTTTAGCTATCAGTAGAGAAGTATGTTTGCAGTGGGCTTAACAATAACGGTCTTCTGTCCCCCTTCATTAATGGAGAGGGTGCTTGCTTTCATGAGACCTAATTATGCTACGTATAAAGAATTATATAATAAAGATTACTCAACTAATCCCCATCAGACTGGTCCATCAGAGGCAGCAAATTCAATGACATTCTGCTTGCATAATGAATCACATCCTCCAAGGACAGGCAAGGCCATTTGAGCATAAAATGAGTTGGAAGCGGGAATCCATAGTAGCTTTGCAAGAAGATTTACAACTGAACTGGTATTGGGTCCCACAAATTGGCAGCTCATTGATGGTGCTGTAGGTCCCTTGTAAATGAAAAAGGGACCCATAGTTCAAGGTGCCTTTTCATGTAAGTGATCATTAGGTGGGGAAATCTGGGCAAATTGTAAAAACCCATGGGCATTTCACTGCTTTCTGTCTCCCAGAAAGGAAAAGAATAAGAAAAACACAAGAACTGTAGAGAAATAGACTCAACCTACTTCCCCCATTTTACACAGCACAGATGTTTTATGGATGGGTGGGACTCCAAGAATGGGGACTGGCCAGGTAAATAGAGATCTAGATATATTCTGCACTCAGTTACACTAGTGTAAATTCAGAATAACTTCACTGATTGCATTGGTATTACACATTTTAGCTAAGGGCAGAATTTGGACCATAAATTGCTTCTTCACCCATCCATAGAACATATGGTCAACCTCTCTTTTATTTCCCCACCCACAATATTGGATTTTATTTTAATCTTTTTTCTAGTAACTTGCCACTTATCCAAGTCATCTCAGGAAGGTTTAGCAATACATGACCCACGGTATTTCCACCCCATGCCTTCTTCCAAATCTTCCAAGAAAACATGGCATAATTTGAAGTCATTTTGTATACAAAGGAGCAGATAGGCAGCCCGAGTGGATGTGAGCAACACCAGATGACACCAATCATCTGATAAATGCTTGTCACACCATTTAAAAAATTAGTCCTGACAAGGAGTCATTATCCCTTAAGTAAACACAACCAAAATGTGGAGAGGACTGTCAGGGCAACCAGACACACTTGACTCTCTCCTTTTGATGATGCTACTCAACTGTGGGCTGGTATTTGTCACTTTGAAGAGATGTAACAACAATATTAATTTTCAGTTTGTGCTAAGCAAGCCTTCCGCCCTCATCCAAGCACAGTACTGCCTTGCAGCCACAGGATTCTGAGGTTATTCTTTCCCTGCCTGGAAATGTATTGTTGAAATGTTATCTCATTGCATCCCATCCCTTTCTTGGACCCCCTGTGATGCCTAGACCTCCCTGTCCCTCTCTCCTACTCTTCCCTTCTCCGTCCCTTCTAACACTTTTCATCACCAGGCTCCAATTGTAACAGGATGACTCCCTGCGATTCAACAAGGCCCCACCTATCATTTTCACAACTCGATCTGTCCTGTGCTCAAGAACAGTCTCACAGTTCTTCCAGGTCAGCGCAGAACTTCAGGAGAAGGGGAAACAGATTGCCGTGCCAGCTTGCCTTCTTTCTCTTTTCCCCTACTGGTTAGTTGTTACTTCTGTGGACCTTACAAGAAAACATCATCATATGGATAATACAATGGCACCAATAAGTTTTGAGTTCAAGAGGCCATGCTATTTGTCCACCACCAGTTGTTATGTTCCCAACTTTTGTGTTCACTGGATACACACAGAGAAGTTAAACAAAAACGTACAATACCAGACTGACTCTGATAGCACACTTCCCTATAAAGTCCCCTAGCCTGCAATCAGGAAACCTTCCCCATCTTGTAATTCCAACACAGTCCTCAATACACCACGCCAACCGCCTCCTCTAGGGGAAAATTCCAACTCCATACACATGGCAAAGCTCATGGAGGCCACTTAGGTGTTGGAGTGTGCACAACGGCATTTAAACCTCACTCCAGCACGTTCGGTTTGCAGAACCAGATAGATGAGTGCCTTTGAGTATGCGCGTCAAAAACGGTAAACAAAATGCACACTGGGTATAGAAAGCAAGATTTGTTATCTGCAAAACCTTATTTCTGCTACAGAAATATAAATGTATAGGGGAGAAGAGAACCAGGGAACTGTTATATAGATGCGGATGAAAGCAGCGGGGGTGGGGGTGGTTGTGAATAGTAAGGGGAGGGGGCAGAGAGACACAGAGTTGCAGAGAACAAGAAGATAAATCAGGCCTTTAAGAGATCAGATAAGAGGTAGGCACACAAGATGGAAATAATGCAGGCTGCAGGAAAGGGAATAGAGGGCACAGAGCTAAACATGCCAATGGGGAAGGAAATGTGGCCAAGCCTGAGAGGTGAAAGGGAGCAGTGGAATAGAAACATGGTCGAAAAGGAAGGACAAAAAAAAAAAAAACTTTACCAAAAAATCAGACAAGAGTTGATAAATAGAATGAGGTTTTTCAATTAAGCTGGCCCCTCAGGCAGTGATGTAGGAACACATACAATTAGGGCCCTGATTTTTAAGTTGAGGTTCCCTCATGAGCAGTTAATTAAATTAGAAGATTAATTTAGCTTCTTGGGAAGGAAGCAACAAAATATGTACAATTTGTATGTGATTTTTTAGCAACCACAGGACTCCTAGAGCTTTGGATTAGGTGCCGTCTCCTTTCAGAAACTGAAATTAATCCATGAAAAGAAAAGGAGGAAGAGGAAACTAATGATTTTGGATTTTTCGATTCCTACTGTAAATCTCTGAAAATAAGGATTTATGATAGTGGATCTTAGGAGCACATCCTCTGCTGCCATAGCTCCATTCAATGATCATCTGCAGCCAATCCGTTGGCCGAGTGAGGACCTCTTAGACTGTGCACAGCAAGGCTGTACCGATAATAATGTCTGGAGATAGCACTAACGACATTCGCAAGGATCACTTTCTTTTCCTTGTAAAAGCTGGAGGGAGAGAATGGTGCGGGGAGGGTGTGCGATCCACACCATGAGGTTGCCTCATCTTCTGTGCGGGACGCTTGGTTCTATCACTTGTACAACATCCTGTGGTACAGGGGATGGACTATTTCAATAATCCTGTAAAGTTTGTCTAACGGCTGCTGGCAAATACTCCTGGTGACATGATGGGGAAACAGGGAAGAAAGGAGAGAAAAATGGAAAACAAGTGATTTCACCAGAGATTCATCTCATTGGATCTCTTTGGATTCATCTCTTTGGTATCCACTGGTTTTGATGGACGTTAGGTGTTAAGATGTCCCAGTCTGGACATTCGAGAGTCAAGGCATCAATGGGAATGGTCCTGACAATGGCGGAGTCTAGAAGGAGCCTATTCTACCTTTTCAAATCTCTGCTAGGTTTTAGTAGCATGTTATTTGGTAGAACGCTGCTTCAGCCTCTGACTCCGGACTCTCTTTCCTTGTTCCAGAATCATCAGACAAGAAATTTCCACACTGTCTGGCAACAGGTGAGAAACAGCTGCTCTCTCTTTCGACCGTTGCTAGGTCTCAACTCATTTTCCCTCCTCCAGGCAACTCCCCCTTCTCAACTTTCCCTCCTTCACTGGCCTGTATCTCTGTGAGCTCTCTTCAGAGTCTTCTCCCACCTCTTGGGGATTCACCTTGCTGAGTACTTTGCTCATATGAGCCAATAGGCTAGTCTGATTATACATGTTGTCTCCAGTTTAGCATGGTGGAGCGTCCAGGCAGATGAGGTGTCGTGTAATAGCTCTATCGTGGTGATCTGGCAGTCAGCAGTGTAAGGACCTGATTTTCAGAGTTGCTGAGTACTTACAACTCCAGTTGACTTCATCTCCTCCAAAATCCTGACCCTATCTATCCCAGGACTAGGGCAGGCAAGTTTCACAGATTGGCATTTGGGGGGGCTCTTGCTGAGTGCGCTACAGATGTTTGCAATTGTTCTGAAAAGACAATGCACGTGGAAAAACACTGATATCATTCTGTGAATCCCTCAGTGCTACATTACTACCTGACACCAATCCACTGACTGCTGTTGGAGGTGATGGTGTATGTACAAATGTAGAAATAAACAACAAATCCCATGGGGGATGGGTGGAAGATGGTGGCTAAAAGAACCACTAGGATTACCACAACTCTGTATCTTGTGAAAATGCCACGAACGGTTTCAAGGCAGAGCCTGGGCTCAGGAAATCAGAAGAAGTGGGAGGTACCTGGGCATCCTTCTTCATTTGGCCAGCATGACTTGAATGGGAATCTGAATTTCTATATGGCAAATCAGTCCTTGCTGCATGAATTAATTCAAAGAATTCACCACAAATTTATGGAAGAAGGGGTGGGGAAAAGTTTTTAAATTGAGAAGAATGAATGCATGCGTAAGTGATTCCTTGTTCTCGGTTTACAAAGCTTAATTGTTCCATCAATAAGTGGCAGAGTGAGTAGCAACTCTAGGAACCCAAGAGATGTCCTCATTATCTCCTCTGATATAGCTGACCTTTGGGCCCAAATATTGATAAAGTGCCAGGTAAAATGAGCATGACTCCTGCTCTGATCAAGTCTCTCGCAGAGATTTGTCCATAGCACCAAATCACTTTGGAAATTGACATGATTGCCTTAGACTGATTGGAAGTTTCTGCCCAGGAGTGAATCAATCAGGGGGTGGTGTAGGTCTCAATTAAGATATAATGACAGAGCAGTGCAAAGGGTCTTGTATAATGCTGTCCCCCAGTGGAAACATTTGTAGCCAGTGGTAGGAAACCCATACTTCTTGAGTGCCAACAACCAAAATAAATATATGCAAAATGTAGAGCGGAAGTAACTGCCAAGCAAGAACTTCTCACTTTTGTAGGGGCTGATCAAAAGGGCTAATTAGTCTCACTGTGATAGGAAGAGAATTGAATGTGTAAAGCCCCATGCATTGGCTGATCCTGGACATGAGCAATTTCATATTTGGGAGCTGTGTGATCATTATTTCTGCAATATTCAGCTGGTTTCTCTAACTGATTATCTTATGTATGGAATCGCTTTAATTTAATTCATCACTGTTCTGTAGGTATCTGGCATGCTGCACAATGACTATTAAAGTAGTGTCTATAGGCCCCTGTGGGTGAAGTCCCTCCATGCCTGAATTCTGTAGAATTTTGGGTGGTACCACAAGATCCCCTGATGTTAAAAATGTTAGTCACTCATGATTTTTTTTTCTGCTGCGTAAAAAAATATTCACCTCAAATCTACTCAGCATGAACCGGAGCAAACATCACTTTTTCTTTGTCCAACCGGTTTTGTAAATCAGCGGTGTTGTTTCTGAGCACAATTTCTTTGCAACAGCAGTGAATGTCTCAATCTACGGATAGTGTGCTTGGTGTCTTATAAAAAAAAACCCTCAGTACAAACCAGCCCCTTCAAACTAGCAGATTCTTCAGCTTTCCCCACACTTCTGTTATGTGCTGACTTTCAAAGCGGATAGGAAGCCACTTTAAATGGGCTCAAACCAAAACTCTGGATCAAAAAATCTCCCAAATTTGGGGGAAATTCAGATCTAGATTCTTGGCTGGGTGGACCTAGCTCTAGAAACCGTATCACTAAGATGATTTGCCTTTTTTCTTTAAATAAATAATAATTAATAAACCACTCTGCAATTTACAGTGGAATAATTCCCCCTCTGGTGTGACAGCAGGAATCTCTTGCTGTCCTAATGTCCTGAAAATGCAAATGCATCTCTTTATTATAATAGATTCATAGATTATAAAGCTAGAAGGGACCATTGTGATCACCTAGTCTGACCTTCTACATGACACAAGCCATATGACGTCTCTGAATTAAATTTGTTTGAACTAGAGCATATCTTTTAGAAAAATAATATATGTGAGCAAGTGAACAAAGTCAGCATTGCTTGAGGAAGGAGCTGAACTCTCTCAAAAGGGCGTGGTTACATTGTCATTGGAGACTGGGATGATGAGATTCTGGTACTTAGAATCAGAATACATCAGAATGTCCTCATTCCCCATTTAATCTCTGCAACAACTGGTGAATAAAATAGAAAAAGTGTCCATGAACATGAGTTCAGATATTTAAATGAATTTACTTGGACTGAATTCACATCTCTTTGTGTTCCCTTTCCTCAAATATTCTAGTGAACTAATTCTACTGGCAGCACTATTTTCCTAAAGAGTGAATTTCAAGTAATTATTGCACAATAGTCACATAAAAAACAATTCTCAAATTCTTCATAGTGATTTTTCACATAGGAAACTTATTAATGAGTGACACTCATCCAATCAGGGAAGAGAAACATTACGTGATCTATGTCTCCAGTTGAAACAGTTCATTTAAAGCAATGGATACTCTCAATTAACTGTATCCTACAGACCAAGAGTCATTCATGAGTCATCCAGGAAATAATTTCAAAGAACAGATAAAGTCTAGCAGAGCTGGCTTTAGGAAGTGCGGGGCCTGATTTGAATAGTTTCGATGGGGTCCGCCGCCGAAGACCCGGAGCGAGTGAAGGACCCGCCGCCAAAGTGCCGCCAAAGACCCGGAGTGCGGGGCCCGCTTAGGCGCATGGCCCGATTTGGGGAATCGGCCTAAAGCCGGCCCTGAAGTCTAGAATATCCCATTCTGTTTGTGGAGAAGGGGTAAACAGAAAAAGAGCTATAGTTTGAGTCAATGAATAAATCATTCATTTTCAGTTGGCTACCCTGCTCTAGTCTGTACTGATGCAACCTCTTATTTCTAGGGATCCCAGTTCAAGGTCAGACATATTCATTAATTCTGAAGATCCACTGAGCCATGACCAGTGGGAGAGCCACTGTTCAGCTCACTGGGATGGATAATCTGCTGGATAATTGAGCTAATTCAGACTAGGATGTGTGTTAAGAGAGAGGAAGCAAAATTCTATAGTGGTTTGTCTGAAGTAATGGTGATCTGATAATATGGTGTCCTGAGCACTATAATAATGTGGTGCCATTAGTGTATATCCCTGGGAATTTGCATGGAAATAATGGCTTGTGAGACTATCTCCTCATGAGGGGTGCAGAATTCTTACTGATGGGCACTGTAGAAGCTGCAGGTTGCTTTGCTACCTGAGGTGGCACAGTGCCTCCACTTCCCTAATGAATCCTCAGATCTCAAATAAGGAAAACACAAGTCAGTGAAAGCCATAATTCCTGCATTGCACGGACAGAGATTAGGTCCCTTTGCCATTGTTTATGATGTTTCATCTGACCTGAACCAGAGAGTTGCAAACACTTTGATAAAGGAAAACTAGAAAGGCTGTTTGGTTTGACTGGAGTTCCTGCAAATATCTCCAGATAGTGCTGAAATTCTACATTGTAACCGGAGACATCAGTGCTCTTTAGTGAAATCACATCAGGTCTCTACCCATCACTTCCTTGGAAAAAAGGGCAAGCTCAGAACATTTTCTTCAGGGGCAGAGGCCTACTTTTATTTCCAAAGACTGTGGTATGTCAGGAATATCTCTCTATCTGTATTACTACCAATTGTGCCTACAGTTTAGCATTGGCCCTAAACCAGTTATCAGTCTTGGGTTGATGGTTTTGATGACAGAAGCACAAATAATCCAGCATAAAACTCATTCCTTTTTCTAAACACCGCACGGATAGCCCCTAGGAAAACCTTGGTAACAAGACAAGCCCATGACCAGACAACTGTGGGGACCCAGAATACGTGACGGGAAGTGCATTTAGAAATGTGGCTCTCTTGTTGAAAGGCTGTCTCGTTAACATTGGACCCCTTTCAGTGGAACATTAACATTTAAAAAATAGGGAGCGGTCTAATAAGAGCCTGGAGAGCTTTTAACCGGTTTGAGGTTCATGTTCTTCCAGAGAGGCAGGTTTCAATGGATTCAGATTGATAAAGTACCATCTGTTCCTCTTTGGTGCAGAGAAGCCAACCAGGGAAGTTGTGAATCTTTGACATTGCTAAGGGGTCCGACATCTTTAAGAAAAATACACCAGAACTAGTTTAGAAGACAGGACTGGAGGAATGAAGCCATGCCAGAAAGACAAAGGTGGGAGCCCTGTGACTGGATATTTGAGCTTAGCTTTATGATGATGATCCTGGCACTTGGAAATGTGGGTAGCTGAAGCGAGTGGAATCTGAGGTTTTGCAAACTCTTCTTTCTATCGGTTAAACTTTTTAAAAGATGTGCTCTAGTTCAAGCCCACATTAGGGGATTTGAAGCAGGGACTGGGGTGAAAAAGTCTATAACCTGTGTTACAAAGGAGGTCAGATTAGATGATCACTGTGGTTCATTCCAGCCCCTATCTGTGTGTCTAAGTTCATCATATTTCTTTAGGGGGAATAAAATTAGTGTTTGAGCTAAAGGGGCTGTATAGTGGACAGAAGGGTTCCTCCTAATCATCATAGAATATCAGGGTTGGAAGGGACCTCAGAAGGTCATCTAGTCCAACCCCCTGCTCAAAGCAGGACCAATCCCCAGACAGATTTTTACCCCAGTTCCCTAAATGGCCCCCTCAAGGATTGAACTCACAACCCTGGGTTTAGCAGGCCAATGCTCAAACCACTGAGCTATCCCTCCCCCATAAGCCAGGCTAGCACAAGCAGAGGGCCAACATACAGAATATCTACTGCTTTTCTACACCCTCCCTTCCTGCTCTCAGCTCTTCGTCTCTTTTAGGGTCGCAAGATTTTTTGTCTCCTTCCCCTTTTGCTTTGCTTTCTTCTCTCCCAGCCACCCCCAATCTCATAATCAAAACAAAACAGCTTAGAAAGTTCAGTTTAAACTTCTAAGTTCCTGATGTCCAGTAGCATTAGAACATAGGAAAAGCAAGTGTACCCAGCCCTAAGATACCTGTGTTTGATTTATAAGGTAGCAATACCCTAAAACATGGAGAAGCCCCTTGCTTTGTGAATACCTTGCCTATATTACTACACTCTGTGGCAAGGCTGCCTACTTATATAACCTTTTCCCCCAGCATGCCTCTCTGTGACTGGCCCTTTAAATTTAGCAGCTCTTAGGCTCCTTCAGCCCTAAAGTAGCCATTTTGCAGTTAGCTGCTGGATCTTCCTCTTTTCCAGCTGGTAAGTACCAGTTTCTATCATGTTCTTCCTTTACTGCTCACGAGGAAAGTAGTCACACATTGTGCCACATCCTTTAAGAATTTAGCAGACACAGCAACACACAGACAGGCACTAGAGGCTGGTGTAGATTGGGCTGTTTGGGGAAATCTGCCTCCCACTCCTCGGTGCAGTTAGCAAGGCGCGTTCGTGCAGACTGCCCACAAGCCGTTGATACCACTGCCCTCTCTAGGCCTCCTCTGAGCTACATTGAATGGACGGCAGTAAAACCCCCTGAAGCCAGGCTATGCTAACGCTTCTTCTGGTGGTGGGGCTGCCCAGCTGCTACACAAGAATGGGCTGTGTACCACCAGAGCTAAGTGGAGAGATGGTCAAACTGATTTCTCCTCCCATGCATGTGTTAGTATTTGCTTTAACAAAACACTGATTTGTTCCACTTCTAAACCCCACACCAGAAATAAAAAAAATCCTATTGAGCAAGCTTCCCTGCCCCCCATCCTGTGTGTATCCTGTGCAAGAATATGACACTAGGCTTTTTCTCACCCTTTTCAAAGATTCCTGCTGTTCCCCCTCCTGAGGAATCCTTTTGCTCTAAGAAAGGCTCCCGGGAACGTTCAGGGAATCGCTAGGTGATTTTTCTGGGGCAGGCAATGCATCATATGAGTAAAATAACAAACTCGCTGATGCATTTCTTGTCACCATCCATCCCACAAGAAAAGACCTGCTGACCTTTCAGTGCTTCTTATTTAGAAAATCATTTAAACTCCAGACTGGAAGCCAATGGGGTCCTAGAAGGAGTCTGGCATAAGACTCCTCAAAATTGCCAAGCAGCAGCAAAGCCCTGTTCGCATTGGTGGGTAGGAGAGACTCTCCGAGAATTACAGGTGATTAAGCGGAGAGGCTGGTCCCTATTGCAGGTGACCGTGCTAAACAAACATTGGCCAGCAGCTTTACTGAATGATCTTGAGCATTTTTTCCCTCCAAGTGAGATGTTTAACATGAGTCTGTTGTCAAGAAGGGAAAAATATGGGATTTTAAATGAAGAACAGATAAAGAACTCCTCAGTGCCATGCTATATTTGCAGGCAGAGGGGTGACTGGCTGCTGAAGAGAATAAGGTATTCCTCCCCCTTCTCAAATGCCCGTAGCCACTTCTACCTTAAGGAGCAGGAGATGAAAAGGAATCAGACCCAGATCTCCCAGGTGAGGCTGCCAAAGGCTAATCCTTAGGCCCTACTGCCAGTGAGATTTTTAAGACATGACACCGGGCAGTATAGAGACCCTTTTACCCGCTTTCTCCTGAGTGTGGATGAATATTTCCCTGATTGAACCTGAACACGGATTATTATTTTATTATTTCAATTGATAAAGAAACAGGTGGCTCTCCGAATGTGCCAGTTGACCAACAAACGCAATAAATCAAAAGAGAAATCACAGCTCCATAACACACAATAATAGTAAATCACCTTGCAGCATGGAAAGGAAACCACAAATGCCCGTTTTCCACTGTACCTCATCCCTGATAATATTTGCAACCCTTGTAAGAAGATGGGCCTTGCAGCTTGCCCGGAAGGTTGGCAGATGTAGGATGTTTGAGACCGATGGGGCAGGGGAGCACAGCCCAGAGGAAAGGGGCCCTTAGCTGAGAATGCCCTACCAGCCTCCTCATCTGTTTGATACCCAAGGGGTCCTGGTGATTTCTGCTGTGGCAGTGGGTCACTGGGAGAGGCGATCTCTAGGTAGGAAGAACCTACATCACTTAGAGCTTTATGGTCAATATCAACACCTTAAACAGCACTTCCTCTTTCCATTTGGAGGTAGGATTCCCTTTGCTTGGGCTGCGTCTGGTTTAGTCTGAATGCTGTACCAAGAATTTAAATTATTCATTCAGACACCGCCTGGGTTTGAGATTTATGTCATGCTGTGAAAATGAGTTGAGGTGGTTCACACAGCTATGACATTTGTAAACCCTACACTGCTGGCCCCCTTCTCTCTCTCTGGGTACATCCACAGGGCAGCTGGGAGGTGTGATTCCCAGCTCAGCCAGACATACAAGTGCATGTATGTCTGCCTGATATGGGAATCTCACCTCCTAGTGGCCGTGTAGACGTAGCCTATATGTGTACAGGACCTGCATCACTGTCACATCTGAGCACCTCTGGACCACAACCCACTCCATGGCCTTAGAATTCTGAGAGGACAGATGTCATCTGTTGAGAGATGGGTCACATTCCATTTAGAGTCCGTTCATCTCAGTATTGCACAGCTCTTAGTCCTCAAAAGAAGTCGTATTTAATAAATATTTATTTTGCTGATAATGCACAAAAGCTGGAGACAATGTAATATTGGTGGTGGAATATCACCAGGGACATGAAGCCCATGTTCACCCAAACCTGGGTGGAGAAGGGTTCGAGCCTGTTTATATTATTTATTGTGTGGGAGGAGGTGTCCTTTCCATCCTGCACTAACCCCTGGTGTTTCCAGTATTGAAAGTCCCCTTCAGAGAAGATCAACTGATCCACCCAAATCTCACATTGGTTATTGACTGAAATTCAGGAGCTAGAATTTCTGAAGAACTTAGGGCCAAATTTTCAGGTGTTTATTACCAGCAATTGGGACCAGATTTTCCAAAGACTTCAGCACTTAATGTGCTGAGCTCTTTTGAGGCTATCACCCCTATTGTGGGTTCCTGAACCTTTTTGAGATTTCTGGCTGTACTGCCAATCTGAGCTTCCTAATTCACAGCAAACAGCTAGACAATGTTAACAAAGTTTAATGCCCAGACTGCAGCAACAATAGCTCTGAAGATCTCACAATAAGCATGCTGCTGATGGATGATGCCTTTGTACTCGGCGATGTATATTTCCGTGGGGATGTTCCAAAATCTACCCTAGCACAGAGGGACAGTGCACATTACATGGTTTTATTTTATCAACATCATTTGTCGAGACTTTTGTTTGAGAGAAAAGGAGCGAAGCAAAAGATGGTGGTTATCTTCGCTCTACACCTGGACCTGGGATGCTGGCTGACGAATGACATCCAACTGGTAATGGCAGCCCTCTCAGCTTTTCAGATCAACATAACAGAGCCATCAAGAAGCCCTCAGACCTTTCACTTAAATCTATTGATTAAGCCCAGATCTTTGGAAAGGGGTTCAAATAACAGTATAGTCTCTCTCTTTCCTCCCTCCCCCCACTTTTAACTTGTTTTGGGATCCATTTCTTCAAATGAGATGTTAGACTGAAGTCTCTTCCAAGGCTCAGTTGAGAGTGACTGGAAGCCAGGAACCCCTGAAGTCTTATCCTAACTCTGCTACTGATTCTCCTTGTGGCCTTGGGCAAGTTATTAACCATTCTGAAAAGTGGGGCTAATAATACTTATTTCACAGTCTGAGAGAACAGAAATGGGAGGATAGAGGGCTCTTCACTCTAGCTGACAAAGGTTTAACAAGATCCAATTACTGTAAACCCAAGCTAGACAAATTCAGCCTGGAAATAAGGTGTACATTTTTAACAGGGAGGGTAATTAATCACTGGAACAATTTATCAAGGGTCATGGTGGCTTCTCCATCATTGACAATTTTTCATCCAAGATTGGATGTTTTTCTAAAAGATCTGCTCTAGTTCAAACATAATTAATTCAGGGAAGTCCAGTGGCAGCCTGTGTTCTGCAGAAGGTCAAACTAGATGATCACATTGGTCCCTTCTGGCTTTATAATCTATGACTCTAAACTGTTACTGTATGTGCAACACCTAGCACCAAGTGGCTATGATTTCAGTTCGCCAGTAGGCACCAACATAAAGCAAAATAACCAATAATAAGTAAAAAATAAACTCTTTAAAAAATAAGATGGTGTGGTCAGTTTTCAGCCAAGCCTCTTCACAGCCTCTGCTCAGCACACACATGGTCTAACAATTGCACCTGCATCTTTAAATAATCTAACACCTGTGTGGATGCAAGTGCTTGTGGAACCGGTTCCCCGCTGTGCCTGATCCACAGACTATGTGAGTGTGTTACAGTTCCCAGCTAGAGCCTGGCTCTTCAGCTCACGCTGTAGAGACTCGTGATTTAAACTCTGGAGGACCCTAAGCCAATACCCAGTCACGCTAGCAGCTGCCAAATTCACTGCAGCAAATGCAAGTATGAGAGTTTAAAGAATGTGTGCAATATTTTGTGCATACATAAGTGTGGAGCTCTTGGATGAAAATGCTGCCATGTATTTTGAATGCTTTCTGCTGAATTACTATGGCGTGTGCTTTACAGACGGTCAGGCTAAATTATTAGAATGGTCTCTTCTAGCTTTAGAATCTATGGGAGAAAAAAACCCTCTGACTGAGCTATTTCTGAACATATAATGATTGCTTGCTGTGTAATTAATACAGAATCAGTCTCTAACTTCCAATTATTAGCAAGCAGAAGTCTCAATTTAAGTTTTTTTTTTTTTTTTTTTTTAAATAAGGATTTATAGGCACAAGGCCAGGACTGGCTCCAGGCAGCAGCCGACCAAGCAGGTGCTTGGGGCGGCACCTGGATGGCGGCGGCGCTCCGGCCGGCCGGGGAGAGCAGGGCCCCGGCCGGGCTTGCTGCCCTCCCCCCGGCGCTCCAGCCAGCCAGGGAGAGAGGGACCGCAGCCGGGCTTGGTGCCCTCCCCTGCTGCGTTCCCCGCTGGGAGGGCCGGGGGCGGCGGGAGGCTTTTTTGCCTGGGGTGGCAAAAAAGCCAGAGCCGGCCCTGCACAAGGCTTTAGGTCCAAGGGCAGTGAGTGCCAAACTCTTCTCAGTTACACCAGTGTCAAGCCAAAGTAATGCCACCCATTTGAACAGAGTTACCAGACAGACCCCAATGTGATTGAAAGCAGATTTTGGCCTTGAAGCTCCACTCCATTTCTACCTGGCATCTCTTCCAGGTTGCAAATAGAGAGGCAGAAGTATTGTTGCAGTAGGAGTCACCAGACGGTGCTTGTTCCACACCGTTCTACACGTTCTGAGCACATGAGCACTGTTCAGTCTTTGAAAAAATGATTTATTGTCGTTAGTTTTGGGGAAGTGGGGGAGAGTTGCTGCTAAGGCGGGAGAGACTTCGCTGCACTTTAACCTCCCTGACTAGTCAACTCCTGGAGTAGAGTTGCATCCTGGGGCCTCTGCATTAGGGCTGAAGTTACTGGAAGAGCTGTTTGTCAGCGCCTCTGGCCAAGGACTGGTGGATATGTGTACATAAAACAAGTTACACTAAGAAAATCCCCAATCTCCAGGTTACTGGTTTCTCCTCCACTGGAAAGCTGGCATGCAAGGTCCCAAAATTTGCTTGGAGAAGGGGAGATATCATGTAGGGGGGTAGACTTTGTTTTGATAATCCAATACTGGAGTAGTCCAGATCTGAATCCCGGTTAATTCAAATCCCTAAGGTGAGGCATTACATTCAGAGAAATGGTGCTGGATTTGGCCTATAATCTCACCAGCATTAATATCTAGACCTAAACTACAAACAGCCTTGTTTGTAAATGAATGTTATCTCAAAATACTAGACCCAAAAGACAGTCTGCTGCTTACTCAGAAGAATAAAAAAGCAAAACAAGCTATAAATTGTTATAGCTCCAGATAGAGAAGCATCTCATTAACAAGCTACTGCGCCTTCCAACATCCAGATATTTAAAACACAGGCTGACTGTGCTACCAAATGTCAAAGTGGTAGCCACAAACTGGAACTAGAAACCAGGAGATCAGGGCAAGTGATTTTTTTTAAAATCAATATGGCTGAGGGCAAACTGAACCTCAGAGTCATTTTCTGCTTCACTTTGAGGAATATAAAAATACAAGGAAGATGTTACAAGGCCCCAGTTGGCACCTATCATAATATAACTATTGAATTATTACAATGAGTAAGCCTTTGGCACTAATGTATCTGCACTCTTCTTATATAGTGAACTGCCAGTACACCTAGGGTGTACCTGTGGTATAGAAACTGCCTTGTTTGACTGAGTGTCATGCACAACAGCCTCCCCGCAGAAACCTGCAGCCCGCTTAATTTGCCCCTGGAAAGCAATTACTATGAACATGGGCGTAAACTGGGTGATGGCTCAGGAAAATGCATCTACTTAGCTCTTTACACACACACGATGCACGGCATCCACCCATGTGACTGAATGCCGAACGTGCTTAAAATTTTGGCCCCTGATTCTGAGCGAATTCACCATTTATCTCCACGTTCCCCTCCTCGTGTAAAAAGTAACTCCTAAACCCCAGAGGTTAGCCTGGTTGAGATCATAACCAGTTGGCTAAATCTGAGCGTCAGCCACCAGGATGTAGGATTACACTGTTAGATTTGGTGTCTCTCTTTGTCAGTATCCTGGATCAGTGGTCAGATGAATGAGGCCAAATTTAAAATCCCAACACAAATCAAGGTAGTGCATGTACAAATATCTGTCTGGGCGCACAGTTACCTGATCTGCATGAGCAAATGCAGGAGGCTTGTGAGTGCAGATTGTTATTTTCATTGGATTTTGGAACTGTGGTTCCATAATTTCATTCTCCTCTCCCATTCTGCTCCCTTTGAAGTTTCCTCTCACTGTTCCCCATTGCATGGGTACTGCAAGTTCTACTAAATGAGTGAAAACAGCCTGTGTCGTTTTTTAGAGACGTGCTTCAAAAATTTCCTACAGCCTGCTAGAAAACCTTGGGGAATGAAAGCATAATATTTCAGACTACACTAAGTTATGTTTATTTAACCTATTTCCTGTGCTAGCTTTCATGTCTCATCCTGGAGAAAATGTTACGCTGATGTGATTTTCATTTATTCACAACTTGGACTTTTAAGAAAATGATCATCCTTGAGCTATTTTTCTATTTGCATTCTGCATAAAACGTAAATTGCTTTTTCCCCCCTTTCTCCACAGTAACAATAAAGCACTGGCTGAGCAACTGTGTAAGTTACATCAAATGAAACGACTTGTTGTTTTGTTCAAATGCTTATGCAGTTGTTATCACTGTAGGATCCAAGCATCTTCCAGAAGTGCTTTAAGTCACCTGACCTGTACTGTCACATGTCATTCTTTCTTTCTCACTTCTTCTCCACAAGAGGAAATTGTATGGGGATTTTTTTAATGAATATATTCCATGTACATCCTGTTCTGTGTTTACTTTACCCTCCTACATCACAAATTAACTCTGATTTGTGATTTCTCATCCTTGTTCATTGAGGATATTTATCCATATCTCCAAAGGACCACACAGTTCTTCAAAATGTGACATGTTCTATTAGTCTGTCATTTGTAAGAACATCCCACATTCTGCTAAATGTTAAAGAAAAGAATGAAAAAAAAAAAGAATAAGATGTCTTACTGATGAGATTTTGCAACAGTTTCTGATACTGAGGGGATGTAACTGTGGTAATTGGATTTAAGGGGTTGTGGTGAAATACAATATTCTTATCATTTGATTTCATGATGCTGATAAACCAAAGCATGCAGCCATTGCCTGTCCATAGCTGAAGAATCTGGTGGCTCCTGGGGACATGGGGGTATGGGCTTGCGAGTCTCTAATGTGAAGGACCGATGGAAAGAGAATTTGGGTTCCTTCAGCCTATGGTGCAAACACTGATCGGGAAAAGCTTCAGTTTAGCAGTTCTGTGCTGAAGCAGCGTAATGGATTACATGGTGATTGCTTCATCAAAGAGATGTCAGTTTTGCTTCTTTAGTCCATTCATTAGAGTGCAAGGCTAACAAGTCAGCTCTCTAACCACCTCAATTTTCCAGTCTAACTGACTCTCCTTTCTTGTCTACCCCTACATGTTTCCTACCTACAGGATATCTCTGCCCTCCCTTTCTTCTTCCCAAAAACCTCTGCTCAAGTTTCATTCTCCTTAATTTCCCACACCCCTTCCCCGCATGCCCAACCTCATATCTCTCTTGGGAGCTCATAGACACCAGATCCTGAAAGGTATTTAGGTGCTTAACTCCCATTTAAAGCAATGAGAGTTAGGCACCTAAATCCTTTTGAGGACCTGGATCATATTGCTGACTCTAGACCCGGGAAGGGGAGACACTTTGACCTAGGACTTCTCCTTTCCAATGGTTTCACAGGGCAGGGAGACATTCCACATGCGAGATATGGCTTCACCACCTCATTTCTACCACATCTAGAATCAGCTGTTAATGTCCATTCCATGCCTTCACCTTGTGGACAACAGGCGGCAAAGATAAGACAGCTCTGGTTCCTCAACCAGCCCCTTCTCTCCACTTGGGTGAGCCCAGAAGGTCTCTGATGGATGAAGCAAGGTATAATCTGAGCTGCACACAATGCACATAACTACATACTTTTTTTCATCCACAAGAACCTGCAGGGGTAAATCTTACCAATTTCACATGCACCTGAACTCACTGGAGAAAACCCAGCAGGTAGCTGGGCAAGTATGTGAACATTTGTGCTTATCCCCAGTTTAGCACAAATACAGGGGTATTTTGAATAGACCCAAAGGGCCAGATTTACAAAGGTCTGTAGTCACCTACCTGCTTCTTTAGGCACCTATGTACTGTTGTAAATCTGGGTCAAATTGTGTCTACAACCAGGGAGATTGAGTCTCAGACTGCTTGGAAATCTAGGCCAACATTTTTGCAGATGGGTGCCTAAATGTGGACCCCCAGGGCAAGAAGTCACTAGAAGCCAAAGATGTTGGTAGGAGCTTCTGGTGCATTTCTCCACTTTAAAAAAAACCACATCCTTTTTATTCAGCAGCCTTAAATCTGGATTTAGGAGCCTACCCCCAACTTTGAAAACGTTGGCCTAAGTTTATATTCCACTCTGAAAGAAAGATTTAAACCTATAAAAGGGGAGGTTCATTGCACAGCAAATGAAGAACCTAACTGGCAAGTATTAATAGTTGTAATATTTTTTAATACATTTGATTACTCCCATTCTCTGAAGCGCTAGACACTCTTCAATTGAGTCTCATAAGCGTTTCATTCCACCCCATTAAAATATGTCAGTTTCAAGATTTAAGAATAATAGTACTAATAAAAAAAACCCCAAACCCTGAGAAGGATTAAGATTAGTGCTTGGTAAATGAATGCTTAAGAAAAGGTCTCGACTAAATTCCACCTCGTAAGCCTTGCTATACAGTACGCTTTGCCGTTCTAGCACTCAGAGCGAGGCCCCATGCTTGGGGGCATGCTTAATGTCAGCCAGGTTGAATGTGCTGATGAGGGGCAGAGGGCCACTGAGGGGTCCTTCATGTCTGCCTCAGATTTCTCTCCGCTGGCTAAACTCTAATCTGTCTTCTGTTTAAAATTTCATTAGGGGAAGCTCCTGCTGGAAGGAAAGCAAACCTTTTTGTGTGTGTTTGGAATGAGTTTGCAATTTTCTGTCCCTTAAGCTTCGGGCAGCAGTCCCCTATTGTTACAGGCCATTAGCGGTGATGTCAATGTCACACAGGCCCCTCTCTCTGTGTTGCTCCCCCTTCACACATGCTTTCCCTCCCTAAACCTGCTTTAGTGCAGAAAGGGCCTGATCCTGTGCATTGTTGAGCACGCTCCCGGGTCCAGGGAAGCCAGTGGGAGTTGAGCAGGTTTAGCACCTTTGCAGGATTGAGCCTCTAGTAAAGGGTGGTGCTTATGAACTCTGATACATCCCCCCGCCGACTGGGCTGAAATACACAATGCATGGCCATCGCTGGGGGAAAGCAAGCCGCTTTGCTTTTCAGCTGCTCGCACATAACGCATTGGTTTTTCAAGGAAAAAAAATCTCAACCATTCTCTGGGGGGAACCAAACAGCCCTGAAGCCAATACGTTCCCTCTTTGAGTCGTCGGTTCCAAGTCCAGAAAGGACCATTGTGATCATCTACTCTGACCTTGTGTATAACACAGGCCAGAGAGCGTCCCCCAAATAATTCCGTTTGAACTAGAGTAGATCTTTAAAAAATAAAATTCCAGTCTTTGCCCTGGGAGAATTCTATTTCCAGCCGCAGTCAAGCAGGTCTCTTGATGCTGTGTGCTCACCTTTGCATATGCAAATGGAGTGCACCTGCAGAAGTAGCCAGGGACATGCGTATTGGGGAGATGAATGCCCAGCTGCTTTAGGTGCACAGGAGAAGGGCCATCAGTGTGGTGTGCGCCAAATGCATGCAGTCCCCAGTTTTGTAGACACAAGCAGTTGCACATGCATGTCTGTCTAGGTACTTAGATGGCCCCACGTCACAGCACCTGAGCACCTTGCAAACATTAGTGAATCTGTGCTCACAACCCACTCTGCATTGTAGGGAAGTAGTAGTATACCCATTTCACAGAGGTGGAACTGAGGCACAAAGATTATGTGACTTGCCTGAGATTTTACAGTGGGTCTGCATCAGAGCTGAGAAGAGAATCCAGGTCTCGTGAGGCCCAGTCCAGTGCTTTATCCACACACTGTTGTGATAACGGGGCCTAGTGATATAACTCAAGGACTGTGCTAAAATCATATTTGATAAACAGGAGAAGTGTGGGTCTGGAAATCAATGAGCCAGAATCAGTGTGTCGGAAATTAGGCCTAATTGGTGAACAAATAGGAGGGGATGGGGCTATTCCACCCATGACTCCGTTTTGCAGGCCTTAAAAGAACAGACTCTCTCGGGAGAATGGAGCTGTCTGAGCACAACTCCTGGCTGGGAGGCAGGTGGATTGGAAAGAGTGAGCTTCACCATCCTGGCTGCTGCTTCTCCCACCATCTCCTAGGACCCCCGGGTTCAGCAGGACACCACTGGACCTTTGTCATCCTGATCCCAAGGGATGTCCTGACTGCTCCAGGCCAAAAAGAGGATCCCACCTCCACCAGCTCCAGTTAAATCCTGAACACCATCTGGGATGTGAGCCTTTGGTTCCTGCTGTCACCTGCCTCTGCCACCATGTGCTCTTTGCCTTCCCTACCTTAGTCCTTCTTTTGCCTACCCATTTCCTTGTGCCTTCTGTCTAATAAGAGTCTGGCTTAGCTGGCCAGGACTGTATATTCTGCAAAACTGCCGTGAGCCTGGGACCAAAGAGGCAGCTAAAGGTAATGCCCTAAACAGTCCCATGCTGGCACGTGTTTGCCAGGTCTTGGAGTGGCTGGTAAGACCATGTGCTGTGCCAGTGTTTCTCCAGCACTGAGGCTGCAAGTGAGGGTCAACACCAGAGACCGACTCTGCATTTTGTTCTTCTCTCTCCCCTCTTGCGTGTGTTTGTCATGTTTTGTCTTCCACGAAATGGGATTGGACTTCAACAGCTTCAGCCAGTCTCAACTAACTAGTTCTCTTTTTCTCAAAAGGACAGTTATTATCATCTTTAATTTCATCTCCGAGACACTCAGGCGGGGGCGTTGTTCTTCTATAGAATCTCTCCAGCTAAAGAGAGATGGTTAAAACAAAAGTCTTATTTAGTACTTTGTATTGCAAATGCTTTAACTGTTTTTCCTTCTTTTTCTGAATCATTAATAAAAGGTTGTAAAGGATTTTTAATGCTGCGTTTGCTGTGGTATTAGCAGGCTGAATGGTATTAAACTGTACTTTTAAAATTGTTTAATATTGTACAGTGACAGCCATCTTAATACTTTGACCGGTTAGGCCCGTTTATTCCCTCAGATTTAAGACAGCAGTGCCCGGGCTTGCTGAAAAGGGAGCACACACAATTAGAAGCCAGTGCTGAAAATTTTATCCGGCTCAGCTTCTTATTACCAATCAGCCTTTGGCACTCCTGTTCATGGATTCGCAGCTTTTGAGCAAAGAAAGGACCCTCACTGCGTCTAGTCTGACCTCCTTCAGAACACGAGCCCGAGAAGTTCAACGTGCCCCAAGAAAAATCTATTTGGGCTTTGATTTATTTTATTCATGTGGATTTGTTTTATTTGGGGTCATTACCAATGGACCAGTCCATTATTATCGCCACACAAACCAAGCTCTCTGTTAATCAGGCATTGGAATCTGGAGTTAATTGAGCAATTGGATTGCTCGGCTGAACATTCCTGGATGACCCATGAAACCAGCTCCAGGGTTTAACCTGGTATCTGTTGTGTAAAATCACGCACACTCTGAATTCTCCCCTCCACCCCGAGTCCTGACAGAACAACCACATTATCCCTTTCGCTGCTTGTGCCCACAGGCCTTTCCTAGTAGAAGGTGGAAGCCTGGTTATCTCATTGGATTTTCATATATCAAAAAATTAGATCCAGTTCAGGCTGATTTTATATTAAACCCCCTTGCAGCAGGCACATCCGGAGAGATGCCCAGAAGTCAGCTAATTAAACTTTCAGCAGTTCACCTTGCCAAGAGTTTAATTAGCTGAGATGCTCTCTTCTCTATGACAGGTTTCAGAGTAGCAGCCGTGTTAGTCTGTATCCGCAAAAAGAACAGGAGTACTTGTGGCACCTTAGAGACTAACAAATTTATTAGAGCATAAGCTTTCGTGGACTACATCCCATGATGATATATGCATCTGAAGAAGTGGGCTGTAGTCCACGAAAGCTTATGCTCTAATAAATTTGTTAGTCTCTAAGGTGCCACAAGTACTCCTGTTCTCTTCTCTATATTTGTCTTACGCACAGCTTCCAGAGAGTTTGATTTGCGTGTTATGAAATGCAGAGGAAACAAAATCGTTCGTGCCCATCTATGTGGATGCATTCAAAGAGCAGGGGTTTGTTGGCTTTCTTTTGCATAAGTGGTTAAATATGCTCAAAATCGGCATGGTTTTAGATGCCCAACCCCTGTTGATTGTAATGGGAGTCACACAGCTAATGCACTGCAGGCTTTAAAAACGTAAAGCGGGAAGGGTGTGACGTAACTGTTTGCGTCTCCTCTATTCTGCTTCTAGGTCACTCATTTTTGCTGGATTTTCGCTCTGGAGCGTAAACAAGTGTGATAAATGCTCTCTCTCAATCCTCATCAGCTGCATTAGAAAGGCAAAAGTAACTAGAACTCATCCCTCCACATACCACACAATCAGCCACAAGTGCAGTTCTCTCATGGATTTGTCTGAAATGTTAATTTGTCTCTCTCAATTAGGAGTGTGGGTCACGGATTACAATTCAGATATGGGCAGTGTTGTGCCTGGGCCAGGCACGAATCATAGCTACGTTTCTATTTCACACCTCACCCGATTGCTGACTTCTTGGAGGGGGAAACGCAAATCCTCGAAGTGAGCTTCTGTTCACAAGAACTCTGATGAACAAGTAATCAATAGCCTGTTATTAGGCCGGTGTCTTTGGTTGCAGTGGATACAGTTTATAGTTTCGTCTTTGTATTCATTGAGCTTGCTGAAGTTCGAAGTCGTGCAACTGGCAAAGGCATCCAGGCTGCACACCTGAAGACTTGCCCAGTTAGGAATAGCTTATGGTCAAGATTTTCAGAACTGCACATGTACACACACGCACGCACACAATTGCATGCCTGCACAGCTCAGAAGGACCTGGCCATTGGCTGCATTCCTGCATAGCTGGCAGTAGAATCACTGTAGCTTGGTTGTGCAAGGGACCAGAATTTAAGTGGGGTGGGGGGAGAAGGCAGATGGGGTGTGTGTGGGTGCAGCCACTGACATGGTGTGTACCACCACTCTGCAGCAGTGCGCCTGGGATGGGCAGGAACTAGGCATTCAGTATTATGAAGACCTTCTGTTGTTAATTTCCAAGGCCCACATCATATAACTTAGGCTGGTACATTATTCCTCTTTGTTCTATCTCCCCCCCCCCCCCCCCCGCCCCAAAGGCACTGATCCTGGACCTTAGGCCTCTTTGCCATAAATTAAAACGAGTCCCATTAAAGAGGCTGAAGCAGCACCCTGCTCCTTTCCCCAAACCAGAAAATATTAAACCAAAGATAGAATCAAAACCCAGTCAAGTCCCCCCATTATCACAAACACCAAAAGCCCTCCCTCCCCAGAAACATGGGAAAAGAGAGAGGCCTGGGAAGAGATCTGAACGACAACAGCTTTCAGGTTAACTGGGCAGGGGAGTTGGTTCCAAAGTTGAGGGCTTCTTGCAGAGAATGCCTGGCCAGCAGCGCTCTCTTGATGATACAATGGGGGTGTGTGTGTGCAGGCCCGGCTTCTCTGCTGAGCATGCCTGAGGCCATCTTGCACGGGGGAGAGTCAGATTTTTAACAAAGTAGAACCTAATCCAATCAGGGCTCTATAGGTTAAACATTGATGCCTTAAAATCCACTTGGGAATAAGAGGCAGCCAGTGCAGATCTCAGAGCACAGATGCCATGTGCTCTTGGCGAAGATCATCTGCCAAGCAGGCCAACCCATCGTGCCCTCCTTTCAAGTTGCAGGTTGACTTAAGCTCCATGTAGAGTTCCTCTGTTAGACAGCTCCAGACAAGCTCAGTAGCATAACAGGGAGGATTCCTTTCGCTGTGGACATTTGCCTAGGTGTTTGGAGCTTAGTGAATAATGAGAACAAGACACTGGCAAATCCTTTTTCCTTTTGGCCCTGGTTTTAATTTATCTCGTCTCTTCTCCAGGCTCGTTCTCTCTTGCTGGCACAGGAAGTCGTGTGTGAGTGAAATCTTGGGAACTGGCCTTAGGACGGGGGGGAAAAAAGACAACCAGACAGTCTGAATTAGTGAAATGTGTATAAAGGAGCTTTGTAAGTCTAATTAGAGGTAATTAGAAATACTCAAAAGCAATCCGTCAAAGCCTTGCTGGATATTCATCATCCTTCCAGGGCCATTCACAGGTATCCTCCAGGATGAATTGTGGTTTATGTGGGCTTATTTTTGGATGTCCTGATATATTTATTTTTAAACTCCAACATTTTGCTGGGTTTGAATTTGAGCATGTTGTGCTATTTATAGTTTTTTTAAAAGTGTTCTAGGACAAAAGGAAATAGCTTTCCTGAGGAGCTAAGTGAATAATTGACAACAGGTAATTTATTAGACGAATTGGCCTCGTTTTCTACGTGTGTAACATCTGCTCACTTACCACAATTTATTCCTGATGCAAATTAAGCAGACACAATTTGTTTTCACTTTATGGATCTATAGGGAATAGCTTACCGGGCATATTCAATGCTCAGTTGAACTGGCATGGTCTAGTGAATAGGACACTTGCCTGGGAATTAGGAGAGTTAGTTTTTTTTCTCTGCCACTGACCTGCCATGTGACCTTGGGCAAGTTTACTTCACCTCTTTTGGACCTCTTGTTCCACTCCCATCCTATGTGTGACTTGTTTATTTAGAATGTGAGCTTTCTGAGGTTGGAGTTGTTTCTCACTCTGTATATGTGCAGCTCCCAGCACACTGGGGCACCATTCTCAGCCGGAGCCTCTAGGCACTTCTGAAATACAAATAACGATCAAAGAAGTATTCATAAACTAGGCTGTAGTGCTTAGCTGTGGTTCGGCACTTTATGCTGCTTCCATTCCCTGATTTTATTCTAGTGGGCCTGGACGCACAAGACTGCCAGCCACAACTATGGAATGTGTTCATCCAGGCCCTATGTCTTCATTCTCAACAAAGCCAAGCGTTTCTCTGCATTGACTCTGCAGTAAAGTTGACTAGACCAACTCCAATGATTCCACACCAGCTCCTCGCAGTTCTGGCTTTCCCATTTCCCCACATCTCAGCACCCAAGCAAGTCTAGCAAGTTGTAATATTGGAAAGTGAGGGGCACTCTGCCATATTGATTATATTAGGTGAGAAAAAATTGCTAAGTGCTATTTGCAGATAAGAGATTTATTATCTCTCTGCAATATGGCTCACCAGCCGGAGACAGCCAAGGCTTAAAGACACAGACCCAAGACTCCTGCTGGTTCTTATTCTGCTTCCATCTGTGAAAGGGAACTGGGGGATAAGGCTTCAGTCTACATATTCACTGCTCGCCGGGGTGGTGGTGGTGGTTTTATTATAGAGGTCCAAAATGCAGCTTTGCCTATAGCTGCATCTTTACGAGGAGTGATTTGCCAGTCTAGTCTACCTATACTGGTAGAGCACTCCTAGTGTAGACATGGCATGGGTGTGGCATGCAGGTGAATAGACACGGTGGACCAATCCCCAAATGCAGCGTGCAGCCCCATTATGACCTGCTCAAGGAATCTGCCTCTTTCTGACCCTTTGCTTGACTTGTAGGGCTTGTCATGTCAGTGATGCCGTATTGATTGGATTCTGGCCTGGTCAACACTGAAAAGTGAAGGATGTGAGTTTTTACCAACATAGCTATGCCAGTAAAAGCCCGGTAGCGATACCTTATGCCAGGTAAGGGAACCAAGAATAAGCACTTTTATACGCTACAACTTCGTGCACACTAGAGGGTAACAATCACAGTATAACCATACCAGCAAAACCCACCTAATGTAGACCAGGCCTCTGGGTTAAAAGAAATCCTAGGCTCCTTTGCTGAGGCTACCGGTTGCAGCGGTGTTTAAATCACTGTGGACTTGTATCTATTTGGAACTGGACACTCATTTAGCAAGAGGTCCCACCCAGCTGTCACTCAAGGTAGATTTGAACCAATCGCCTATAAGCAAGAGCAGCTTCATATATTTTAAGTCTAGATGACTATCTACAGATATTTGAAGGGTGCAAATACCAAAGAGGGAGAGGAATTGACTGGTGTGTTACGTGGGGAGAATAATTGGAATTAATGGGATTTAATTAAGAAAAAGAAAGATTAGGCTGAATAGCAAAAAAAGATCCTGACCGTGACATCTTAGAGTGTAGAAGTCTCCTAGTACTTGAGAGAAGTGTGGTCAGTGGACAGGGCCCTGGACTACAATCCAGTAAACCTGCGTTCGGTTCCCTTCTTTACCACTGATCTGTTGTGTAGCCTTGTCAAGCCACTTCTCTCTGTGCCTCTATTTCCCCTTAAACCCTTTGTCTATCTAGACTATAAACTCTGAGGTGGGAACCGTGTTCGTACAGTGCCTAGCATGGCGGGCCCTTGAGATGCTACCATAATATAAAGGAGAAGTAGGGGCAGCCCCATGGCTTGGGCTATTTAGAACTAGACATAGGGTAAAACATTCAGAAACGTCTGAGAGACTTAGGAGCCTAAATCCTGTTGCTTTGCAGTGAGACTTAGAGCTTGCCTACACGGTGGGGTAATGTGCTCTTTGGCGGGGGGGGGGCAGGTGATTTTTAAAGCACATGAATATGTTGCACATTAATTGGTCCTTGCAAACCCTGGGATAGTAATTGCAGGGGAAAAGGGTTGTGCTTCACCCCAGAACAGCCTTCAGATTGCTTCCGTGCCGACAGTTCTAGGTGTGTCTCGGCTTTTATTGGCAGCCCAGGATGCTAGGAGACCCAGATGCTAACCGTACAGAGGAGCAAGTGTTTTCTGTAATTGCCGTTAAATAGCAATTTTGTTAAAACATTCCACGCCTAACAAATCTAGGATGGTTTTCTTCATGTAACATCATCCCAGTTTGGGTTATTCCTTATGCTGACAGCAATGATTGCTAATGCACCAGCCAGCATCACTGTGAAGATTGGGGGATGGGTGGGGAAACCTGAGGTTCCACTGTCTTTTAGAAGGAAGAGAGGGAGAGCAAACAAGGGAATGCTTGACTGATTACTAATCCATTATTCAGCTTCCTCCTCCCGCTCAGTTCAGAGAGAGCGAGAACGAGAGATGGACGTTTTGCATTTCTTAGCTGGAGGGTTGACATGCATGACATCTGACTTACTGGAGAGATGCTAGAGAGAGAAGGCAGGAGAGGTAATATCTTTCATTAGACCAACTTGTTTTCCCAGGCTGTGTGCTTGTTTATTAAGCAATGTAGGCATCCCTAGCCTCTTCTTTTGTCTCCAGGGGAAAAATCTCAGTCAATTTTCTTGTTAAAGTAGAAAATGGGCTACCCTGCCTTTGGAAAAGAAGTGATCTATTCCCTGCTCTGCTGCTAACTCACTGCGTGACCTTGATTAATTATGATTATGACGTATAAATGCCAACATGCAGAAAGGGGTGGATCACTTATTTGACCAGCATCAGATTATGAATGGTCAGGATGAGATCTATGAGGGGACCGATTATCTCAGATCTGTCAGTTGCAGGGTTCTTCTTCTGCATCCCAGTCTACAAGGACCTCGGGTCTGATCAAGTCTGGCAGTTCTCCTGTCCCTGTGACCACTCACCTCCTAGCTGAGCCAGGAATGATGTGTGAGGGTGGTGGTTGCTCTTACCTGTCGAATTTCCCTCTCCTCACTACTGAGTTAATCCTTCAAGACAGCTTTTGAAGTCAATGGCTCTCGTTTCAAAGGCGTTTCAGAGTTCTACAGAGAACACCTGGACTGCGCTGCTCCTCCAGGAGACTTCCTTTGCGAGCAATGTTTTTGAGAACGAAATAAGCCATTTAGGCTGATCTACACAGCAGGTTGCACCAGGTTAACTTCAGGTGTGTTGTTAAAACCAATTTACTGTAAAACACTCTCTGGGCCCACTCATATCAGTTTAAACCTGGTTTATGTTGATTTAAATTGCATGAGTAAATTTCCAAGCACAAACCAAACCAATATAACCTATCTTATGGAGAGATACCTATCTCAGAACTGGAAGAGACCCCAGAAGGTCATTGAGTCCAGCCCCCTGCCTTCACTAGCAGGACTAAGTACTGATTTTGCCCCAGAACCCTAGTTGGCCCCCTCAAGGATTGAACTCACACAATCCTGGGTTTAGCAGGCCAATGCTCAAACCACTGAGCTACCCCTCCCCCCGCTTAAACTGATACAAGTGTTTCTGCACCATGGTTTGTACCAGTTTAACTAAACTGTTTTTTAAACTGATTTTAGTTCAACTGGTGTTACTTCTATGTGTAGATAGGGCCTTAGATTACTTGGTTAAGTTGTCAGAAAATCTACGATGCCTCAGGGTAACGTTCAAAGACAATGGTGCTACAGAAATGTTCATGAGGACTTCTTTAAGGCTGCAGTGCCCGGTTGATGCATGAGAAGGAAAAACCTCTATTTAGCTCTCAGATCCTCCCTTGTGTACATGCATAAACTGTGAACCCCTTTGATCTAGAATGGAGGAGACATACTAACTGTATATCTTCATAGTGCTTTTTTTTTTCTTTTCTTTACGAGCACCTGCTTTAACCAGTAAGTGGTTTCTCATAGTCGCCAGCTAGATTCCTAGGGTAAAGATGGTTGGATTAGCACAGAAATGTCAAGGTGTTTATATAGACTGAACAAAACACTTGGAATGTTTTGGGATTTGCTCATCACTAGTTGTTGCTATGGTTCCAGGATAGATTTTCTTGTTTCCTAGCAATGATTGTCTTTGAGTTGAACCGTGGTTGGGCTCCTGATGGAAATATTCAGTCTATCAGCCCTTTGCCTGCTCAAATGGTGTCTGTTTCACCAAATGAACTCTCCCCTCCTCCACCCCATAGCTGATAGCTTGCCTCAGGGAACATCATTTCATGCAGCCCATCAATTTACACCTCGGTGAAATGCTTGGGATATTAGAATAACATCACTTCTGCATGGGACCTGATTTGATTTTTAATAAACTGCAGCAGTGGTATGGTAGGTATTTGTGAGTCATTGGTTGTAACAGAGCTGAGTAGCTACCTGCCTCCGAACAAGGTTTGCAATGAACCTTCATTCGAATAAAAGATTGAATTCACTGTGGCCATGTTTACACCCCTTTCATGTTTGTGTTCCACGAATAGTGATAAGTGTTTGGACACACATGCTCACAGAACAACTCATTTAAGGAAAGATTAATGAAATATTATTGAATGTATACTGATACTTTTAAAACCAGGGGAAAAGAATAACTGCTTGAAAAAACACCAGAAAAGTTTTGTGCTTTTGAAAAATTTTGACTAGCTCTAGCAAATAATGTTCTTCTAAATATAGCAATCCAGGCTGGAATGTGGTACATTTTGGGGATTTGCAAACATTTTTACAAATGAGACTGTGACCTTCTGAATACTCATGAATAACAAATACAGCCTCATGAATAACAGCAGAGCAAACACATTCTGTTGATTCATGAATCATTTTTTATTCAGCCAGCATTAGCAGGGGGTCCTGCACTCACTTTGAGTGAAAGATGAACCCAGTGTTGCCAACTCTTATGATTATGTTCTGAGTCGTGCAATATTTGGTGCTATTCTTAAAGTCCCAGCTGCTCAAGTCAAGTGAGTATGTGAAAAGTTCTGTTTAATTTGTTTTTTAAAGTAAGTTTCTAGGTCTCATAGTTGCAGAGAAAAGCTTGAAACAATGAAGAAAATGTTTCCTAAAGGCTCAGAAGATGAATAAAAAGAACCTCAAATAAATATTTTTTTAAAAATCCCATGATTTGAGGGGGGGTGACCCATGGTGTTTAAAGGCTTAGTGTTGGTAGTACTGTAAACCTTTGACCAAACAAGTTATGCTTTTCCATATACTATACATTCAGTCTGATAGATATAAATCCATTGTACGCCCACATCTTGAATACTGCGTACAGATGTGGTCTCCTCATCTCAAAAAAGATATATTTGCATTAGAAAAGGTTTAGAGAAGGGCAACTAAAATGATTAGGGGTTTGGAATGGGTTCCATATTAGGAGAGATTAAAGAGGCTAGGACTTTCCAGCTTGGAAAAGAGGAGACTAAGAGGTATATAAAATCATGAGTGGTGTGGAGAAAGCGAATAAGGAAAAGATATTTACTTGTTCCCATAATATAAGAATTAGGGGCTGTGACAAAGTTTCTCCTCTACCTTGCTGGGTCCTGCGCTTATTGGTGGATTTGCTCACTTCACAGATTCACCCTGTGGGTCAGGAAACAGTCCAGAGACCTTCCCCTCTAGTAGAAGCTATAGTCCAGGTCAATTCCTCCTGTGTTTGATCAGGAGTTGGGAGGTATGGGGGGGAACCCGGGCCCGCCCTCTACTCCGGGTTCCAGCCCAGGGCCCTGTGGACTGCAGCTGTTTAGAGTGCCTCCTGGTACAGTTACACGACACCTACAACTCCCTGGGCTACTTCCCCATGGCCTCCTCCCAACACCTTCTTTGTCCTCACCACCGGACCTTCCTCCTGATGTCTGATAATGCTTGTACTTCTCAGTCCTCCAGCAGTACACCTACTCACTCTGAGCTTCTTGCACACCTCTTGCTCCCAGTTCCTCACACACTTCGTCTCCTCTGGCTCCCCGGCTACCCCTGGCTTGACTGGAGTGAGCCCTTTTATAGCATCAGAGGGGCCTTAATTAGAGTCGGGTGCTTAACTGCCTCACCTGACTCTTAGCAGGTTAATTGGAGTCAGGTGGTCTATTAGCCTGGAGCAGGCCCTGCTCTGGTCACTCAGGGAACAGAAAACTACTTATCCAGTGGCCAGTATATCTCCCTTCTGCTACTCTGCTGTTCCCAACTGGTCTGGGTCTATCATAGAGCCACCAAATGAAATTAATGGACAGCAGGTTTAAAACAAATAAAAGGAAGTTCTTCACACAGTGCACAGTCAACCTTTGGAACTCCTTGCCTGAGGAGGTTGTGAAGGCTAGGACTATAATAGTATTTAAAAGAGAACTAGATAAATTAATGGAGGTTAAGTCCATTAATGGCTATTAGCCAGGATGGGTAAGGAATGGTGTCCCTAGCCTCTGTTTGTCAGAGGGTGGAGATGGATGGCAGGAGAGAGATCACTTGATCATTACCTGTTAGGTTCACTCCCTCTGGGGCACCTGGCATTGGCCACTGTCGGTAGACAGGATACTGGGCTGGATGGACCTTTGGTCTGACTCAGTGTGGCCATTCTTATGTTCTTAATTATTTGATTCTGTATTAGGGACAACACAAGAAGAATTAAATAAAAACCCTCTGCCTTAGAGAGAGCATGGGGTGTGTGCGTGTCTCATTTGTAAGAAGCCACAGTAATGCTGAGAGCAAAATGGCATCTATTTCTTTGTGCAGCCAGCATTCATAGCTATTTAAAGAAAAAAAAAAGACATCACAGCGTCATATCTAAATGAAACACAGCAGTTACAAATAAAAATAATTAGTAACATTTTTTTAAAGGTTGACTTGGTTTTTCTCTGTCTGCTAGGAAACCCACATGCCAGACACAAATCTGGACAGCAAAAAGATAATAAACGTATAAATCAGTTTGTATATTTTCCAGTCTGATTTTGGCTCAGAGTTGACCCTGAATAAAAATGTGATGATTGCTCTTTTCTAGTGTTGCATGTTTTCAATTCAGTGATCCCTCTGGTGGATATGCTTGTGAAAAGCAATCCATTCCTAGAGCTGGGTGGGAATCCTGTGAAACTGTTTGAGATTTCAAAATGTTTCCTGTTCCACATTGGGACAAAAACAAAGACCTTTTAAAATAAATAAATAAATAAATTTAATTTAAAAAAAACCAAAAAAAACAAAGACCTTTTGAAATTTTTCACAAAAAAATGACAGATTCAGACCAGAGACTGAGACCTGGGTCCCTCACGTCTTAGCCAGTGGTTCTGTGCAGGGATACAGGCAATCCATTTTAAAGTAGCAGGCATTTTTCTGACAGGTGCGCTCCCCTCTCTTGTCATAACACTGTTTCAGGCCACTGGTTTGCTGTGCCACCATTAAATTAACACTTCATTTATGTCTAAATATTTAATCACATGAAAAAAATATCTGAGGGTGATAAAACATCAGTGCTACTGGAGGCCTTGAGCCTCCATGGCCCTGGCATGAAATGTCAGAGGCAAATGTGGCAGGAGGAAAATACCAGGAGAGCTCAGTTCTGTCTCTCCCACATGTAGACAAGTGGCTGCTTCACAACAAATTAGGCCGAAGTTCTGAAATGAGACCAAGTGGCTGTGTGTGTCCAGTAAAATCAGCCTTTTGCTATAGGATGGCTCCCTTAGGAGATGTTTAAGTGCGGCTACGTAGCTTAACAAAGAGCAGGTGAAGGGGTGACTTGATTAGAGGCTAAGTATCTATACAAGGAACACATATTTAAGAATAGGTTCTTCAATCTAGCACAGAAAGATCTAACACAATCCAATGGGTGGAAGTTGAAACTGGACAAATTCAGACTGGAAAGAAGGAAGGTGTACATTTGTAACGGTGGGAGTAATGAACCATTGGAGCAATGTACAAAGAGTCACGGTAGATTCTCCATCACTGACAATGTTTAAATCGAGATTGGCTGTTTTCTAAAAGTTCTGCTCTAGGAATTATTTTGGGGCAGTTCTATGGGCTGTGCTATACAGGAGGTCAGACTAGATGACCACAAGGGTCCCTTCTGGCATTAGAATCTATGAACACCCGGCTGGTGCAATAGATTGTAAAAGGCATTCCCCACCCCCACTGGCTGCGTTGCAGATGGGTGTGATTTGAGGTAGGCTGGAAAGTTAAACAAAGTATCTTTTAGGGGTGGTGCTGGAGAGTTGTATGGGTTGAAGAGCTTCTAGGTGCTGCTGTGTGTCAGCTCTGGCTGCCTCCTGCCTTCAGTTAACCCTCACGTGGCCATACATTGTTGTAACTGTTTATGGGTATGTCTACACTACGGGTAGCGATCGATCTATCGGGGATCGATTTCTCTCGTGTAGTGTAGACGCGATAAATCGATCCCCGATCGCTCTCCCGTTGACTGCTGAACTCCAGCAGTGTGAGAGGTGGAAGCAAAGTCGACGGGGGAGCCGCGGCCGTCGATCCAGCGCTGCGAGGACGCAAAGTAAGCAATTTTAATTCGATCTAAGATACGTCGACTTCAGTTACGCTCTTCTCGTAGCTGAAGTTGCGTATCTTAGATCGATCCCCCGCCCCCCTCCCCGTGTAGACCAGGCCTATTTGTGGTAGCACATCATGGGCCGGGTGCTTTCTGAACACTCAGGAAGGAGGATCCTTGCTACACAATCATAGGAAAAATAGACACACAATTAAGCAGATTTTGTGGGGAATGGAACAGGAACACTAGGCTTACCTAGCTTACCCCGGCGAGCCGCGTGCCAAAGGTTGCCAATCCCTGGTATAGAAGTATGAGCCAAGCATTCTATCTATGCCATGCAGCACAAGTTAGCTTCAAATGTTCAGCTAACCTCCACTGCTGCATCTACAAAATGTGTGGTGGGTTAAGTTTTGCACCCCTGCACCTATTCGACAATGCAAAAAGTTCTGTGCGTGAACATTGGATTGTTAGATGAACAATTACCTGACTCTCATGTGCATATATCCGTTGGTCTGTATAAAAATGTGGTTGTGTATACAAACAGGTGTGCTCAGATATTGCAGGGCCTGTTTGACATACTGATTTAGCAATGCACGTAGGCACATGCTGCGGTCCAACCCTAGGCCCAGATCCTGTGAAGACTTATTCATGTGCCAAGTATCAGAGGGGTAGCCATGTTAGTCTGCATCTGTAAAAAGCGACAAAGAGTCCTGTGGCACCTTACAGACAAACAGACGTATTGGAGCATAAGCTTTCATGGGTGAATACCCACTTTGTCAGACGCTGTGTCTGTCGCTTTATTCATGTGCTTTACTTTACACACTGTGGGCCCATTGAACCAATGGGAGTTTTGCCATTGATTTCAATGGCATCGGGATGTGACCATTTGAGTAGCTCCATTGAGGTCAGTAGCGTTACTCACAGTGTATAAAGTTAAGCACGTGCGTTAGTCTTTGCACAATCATGGCTCTATTCGGCAAATCATTTAATCTCTTGTTTCACTTTAAATCATGTGCTGAGATCTCCGTGACTTCACAGTCAGTGCTTGAATGTGTTGCTGAATGGGGCCTGGAACACAGCCCGCCGTGTTGCTAAGCTCTGTTGTGACTTTTATTGTTGCCTTTTTATCCTGCACAAAATTATAATCGATGTCTCTGCTTTCAGGCAACTCTGTTAATCAACTTTTTATTATATGATGATAGCTTCCGTGTTTTCATTATACCATCATTTATTTATTGAATGACTGCCTCAGCTTGCGACCCCTCCACGGAACTTGCATCCGCCTATATGAATTGCGGGAACGGATCTGGCTACATCTTCTCTAGCTGGCTGATTCATTATTTTCTTTCCTCCAGTAATACAACCTTGACGAAGAAGATTTTTGACTTGCAAATTCTCGATTGTGAGCAGTTTCCCAATAGACAGCAGGGATTATTGATCTTGCTCAACAAACTGTACTGTTTGCTGCAGTGCATAAATTAATCAGCTCCCTACAACTGCGCTGAACTGCTTCCGCTAGGCCTCCATGAAAAATAATTAAAGGTAGCGTAAGCCCTGCTGCTAACAATGGTCTTTTTGTCCAGCTCACTTATCTGCTTGTAATTCTTTGTGGCGACAGCTCAGGGAGTCGCTTTTCCTTTCTCTCCTGATGCATGACACCTGCACTCTGCAGGATGTGAGGAGTTCAATTGCTGATGCTCATGGTGGTTTTAAAAAAAGAAATAGAGGAGGTACAGGGTACTGTATAGTGCATTTGTTGGCCTCCAGCCTTTGGGGACAATATACAAAATAGAGTATCCAAATGGCATTATGTTCTAAGGGCTTGTCTACACTTGAAACTCTACAGCTGTAGTGCTTCAATGTAGACACTACCTATGCCAATGGGAGGGGTTCATGGTTGTTACTAAAACATGCTGAAAGTTGGGGAATCAGCCAGCTATTAGCTCCCCAGAGACAACAGCAAGGAAAGTAACCAATGCCCAGGTGGGGTGTCAAACAACCCATCAACAGCTATTGTCCAGCAGGGGAGTTACAATTCAATGACTCACCTGCATAAGGCCACACCAGGGGAATTGTTCAACCTTGCCTGGGGACTCAGCAATACCCCCCAGACATGCCTGGACTAGTGTATAAATGGACTAAGGGTATAAAACAGGACACAGCAAGCAACAAGGACACTGAGAAGACTTAAGACTCCAACAGAGGAGATTGGCCCAGGTTTCAAGGGTGAAATCTGTATACTATGAACAGAAATATCCAGTGGGGTGAGAAAAACTGCTTAATCTAGATGTTGCCCAGCCTAATAGGGTTGAGAGTTTAGACTGCGTGCTTATATTTTCTTTTCTTTTGGCAACTAACTCTGACATTTTGCCTATCATTTATAATCACTTAAAATCTATCTTTTGTAGTCAATACATTTGTGTAATTGTTTATCTTTACCAGTGAGTTTGCCTGAAGTGTTTGGTAAGGTGCCACCTTCATTTCTTCACCAGCTCTAGGGGCACTGGGTGGCCCGGCCTGTGTCAAGGCCCAAATAGAGCTGTTCTAACTTGCACCTCTGTTGCAATGTCCATCCCCTATGGACCATTTCAACAGTGCAGAATTACAGGGGCACAGAACTACCTGAGCCATTTCCCCTCTCTTTATAGTGGCTTGTGCATGCGTGTGCACACACACACACACTTGCCTTTGGTTCTGAACTAATGATAACTGAGTGGTACAATTTAGAATGCCGACTCACATTGAATAGTACCTTAATCTGTGAGAAACCTCCCTGAAAACAATGCAAGTATACGTACCCGAATCTGGTTCTGAGTCTGGACCTATGTATTCAGAATGTGGAGACATTTTCCTCTGAAGACATGAGGAAGGTTGGGATTTTTGGGAGATTTTCAAAGCAGAGAGGGCAGTTTCAGAAGCCAATGGGAATTAGGTACTTAATCATTTGTATTTTTGAAGTTCTCCCCCTTAATCAATCAAAGACCTTGAGATTCAGAAGGCTGTGGGAGGAACAGATGGGAGATGGTTCCTCCCACGGGGCACTGAAATAACAGAAGCATATGTATGAATCAACAGGAAGCTGATTTAAGACCAAAGGTGTCAATAACACAAGTTATGGATACAGACAAATACACAAAGGGGAACCAGCTGCCAGCCTTCTTTTCTGTCAATAGATTTTCTTCTCCACTGCTTGAAAATTGAGAGTGAGGGGAAATGATCAATTGTGCATTGGAATCAAATAAGAAGGTGATCTTGAGATTTCTGCATTGGGTCTTGCGAAGCAAAGATCATAGCCTCTACTAGCTATAAAACCAAGGCAGTAACTGTTTGGTACTGGCAAATGAATGCCACAGTTGTCTGCAGAAAAACTTTTGCCCCATTGTGGGCAAGATTTCTGAGGATTCAGATGGTAAGAAGAATTTTTACCTTCCATATATAAACTTGTCAAGTCTATAGAAAAATGTAGCTTCTATTTATTTTTAGTTCCATTATTAGCAATGGGCACATCAATTCACAATACGAACTGAGCCAAACCCTCACTCAAAACTTTAACCCATGCCTGAAGGGCCAAAATCCATGTGCTGTTTATGTAACAACCTGATAGACTATGTCAGCTCTTTTTACAGACCCAAAGTCCAGAGTTTGGTCAAGAGGCTAGAGGCCCAGTAAACAGTGAACAATATTAGCTAAGAGAAGCAAAAAGCCAGGTGGAGAGCCATAATTGGTGTCTTTATCTAAAGCTGCAAATGAACCAAAGGAATGAAAGAGGCCTATTATGCCTGTATCCATTCTTTCTGTAGAAAGAGATGTTCTCCCCACACATCAACCTTGAGTTTATGGAAAGGGTTCAAGCATGTCAGTATGAGATATGATATCCTCCCTCCTGCTTCCCACAGATATCAGTGCCTGCCTTAGAAACACAAATGAGCAACTGAAAAACAACCTTTATTGCCATGTACTTTTCATTTGTCTTTTTGTTTCAACCCCTAGGTATGTACCTGTTGGACAATCAGAAGGGCTACTTCATTCCTATGGACCCCAAAACAGAATTCAACATAGATATTTTATACTAATATACATTTTATACATTGTTTGAATATATTGTATGTTACTTGTTAACCTAAAACCATGTAATCTCTGTAGATTTATGTAATCTTGACTATTGGCTACTGTGCTTATCTTGTCTTGCTGCTAGACCTATCCAGGGGTTTGGGACTACCTACCCAGTCACTTTCTCCTGCCCATGGAAAATCCATATAATCTACTGCAGTGTTTCTCAAACTGGGGTCGCCGCTTGTGTAGGGAAAGCCCCTGGCAGGCCAGGCCAGTTTGTTTACCAGCCCCGTCCACAGGTCCAGCCGATCACGGCTTCCACTGGCCGTGGTTCGCTGCTCCGGGCCAATGGGAGCTGCTGGAAGTGGCGCGGGCCGATGGACATACTGGCCGCCGCTTCCAGCAGCTCCCATTGGCTGGCAGCGGCAAACCGCGGCCAGTGGGAGCCGCGATCGGCCAGACCTGCAGATGGGGCAGGTAAACAAACTGACCCGGCCCGCCAGGGGCTTTCCCTACACAAGCGGCGACCTCAGTTTGAGAAACACTGATCTACTGTAATCAATTGATTGGCAGTGTCTCTGAGCCTAATAAGCAAGGTGACACTCTGCCAGCACTGTGCGTAATAAACCCACGTGCTCGATTCTACACGGTGTCCATTTTGTGTTCCTTCAACACCTAAGTTTGTTTCTGGCTTGAGGCAGTTCAGATAAGTTGATCACGTCTTTTTCATGCATGTGAGCCCTTCTAAACTGCTGCCTGGAGCAGGGACCAACATTCTGAAATCCTGTGAGAAAGTCTCTTCCAGTATTTCCTGCTCAGTAGAAGCAAGACTTGTTAGCCATCACCAGGTTGTAGAACTTGTTCTCCTGCCATTTCTGACCCACATTTGTGTCTGAGAGCTGCAGAAAAGCTTTGAGAAAATCAGACTTTCAGGTGTTTATTTGGACCAAGCCTCTGAATCTGCTGAGACAGAATCCCACATTTTGGAATTGACTCTCAGGGGCGAATGGGCTGCTAAAACGTATCATTGTTTGTTGCACAAGTAATATAGAAGCCCAGTGTCAAAGACTGCAAGCCGGTTGCCACCCTACTGCAGGAAAGGTTTGACAATCAGAAGTTCCTGGCTGTTTAGCCAAGCACATTTTGAGCCATGGCCTCTAATTTTTTTAGTTGATGTTTGCACAGAGTGCACTGACTGCATCCCTCTAAAGTCGATGTGAAATGGAGGTGTTTAGGGTACGTCTACACAGCCCGCAGCAGCAAGTCTCCCAGCTCTGGTCACCAGACTCAGGCTGCAGGGCTCACACTAGTCCTCTCAGAAGAGCTGTGTAGACACTGCTTTGACATTGCAGCTCGAGTTCTGAAGCTTAGGGAGGAGAGTCAAGCCGGGCTGGGAGGTTTGCTACCACGGACAGTGTAGACGTATCCTAAAACAGGCCCCAGCCCATTCTGTGAGAGTAGGAAATGAAACCTATTTTTACTAATTCCTACCTCCATCCTCCACGCACGAAACAATTCTCCCCCTCCCCATTAAATAAACCCGTTTAAAGGGGATGCAAAGGAAATAGGGAACCTTGAGCCATAGCATCTGAGAAAGTGGGAGTGCTGGTGTTACCTGGCCAAACAGCCACACCCAGCTCAGGTTTGCATGGAACATGGGGTCTACACTATATACTTACTTTGGTATAAGTGTGTCACTCCGGGGTGTGAAGTATCCCCACCTTAAGCCCCCATGTGGAAAGCACTATGCTGGCAGGAGAGCTTCTCCCATGGACATAGCTACTGCCTCTTGTGGAGGTGGAGTTATTAAGCCAATGGAAGAGCTCTCTCCCGTCAGCTTAGAACATCTTCACCAGATGTGCTACAGTCGTGCAGCTGTACCAATGTACATTTGTAGTGTAGGCCTGCCCAGAGAGGAAAAGGCCCAAGTGAGGAGGTTTCATCTGTTTGCCCCTCTATTGTTATAGTATAATGCTACTAAATTCAGGGCCGCCTGTGAAGGAGCAAAAGGGGTAGTTTGCCCCCAGCCCCCATTTGAGAGGGCTCCCAAACTGAGCGGTATTGTCACTTGGTGCACAGGGCCACTCAGGTTTGGCCCGGCCACCCCTCCATCATGGTGAGGAGGTGGCTGGGCTAAACTGGAGTGATGCTGCAACCCTCAGTGCCAGGTCACAACACGTGGAGTGGAGAGCTGAGCTCAGCCTCTTGGGACAGGAGTTACTGCTATGGGTGAGTGGGGTGAAGAGCTCACTCTCCAAACCCCCATGCCCTGGCCCTCCCCACAGTGGTAATTTTTTGGACGGGTTCAAATTTTGCCTTTTGCCCCCAGAAACCTTTGCGCAGCCCTCACTAAATTACCTGGAGCACTTGTAACTGCTCTTGGCACTTTTAGACCGGGTTTGATAAGGCAGTAAAACCACATCAGAGAGCTGGTTTGCATCATAATTGTCCCCTAATCTGGTTATAAAGGCCCACATTGTAGCACAAATCACAACTTAACCATGTTTATGGGAGACAGTGAAGTCTAGTAGTTAGGGCATTTGAAATGGGAGTCAGGGGGTCCTAGGTTCTACTCCTGGCTCAGCCATTGATCTGCTATGTGCCCATGGGGAGGCCACTCTTCCTCCAGAGCAGGGACTCTCTCTCACTATGTGTAAATAGTAGAGCTGGGCAGCGAACTCTCAATGCGTTCCGTGGAAGATTTGGAAATTTGGTTTCGTTCTGATTTGGAATGAAAACAACCATGGTGATGGACGGCAAAATGGCCGTGGGAGCTGGGAACCCTGGGAGCTCCAGCTGCTGAGGTGCTGCAGGCTCGGACACTCTCCCTGCTTTGTTTCCAGCGGAATGTCGTTGAAATTGACGTGTCTCTGTGGAACCTTGCAATTTCAACTAATTGGCAGATTTCAACAATAACAAAATGTTCAGACCCGCTCTAGAAAGTATAGAACCGAGCGTGACCAGACATCCGATATTAGGGGTTTTATCTTCTATGGGACCCTATTATCCCTTATCCCCATCCTGATTTTTCACCCTTGCTATCTTGTCACCCTAATAGCACCCAGCACAATGGCGGTTGGGCCCTTTGGGCTAATGGAATACGAAGAATGTTTCATAAATGTGCTTAAGACTTGGGCTTTAACTTACGCAATATCGTTAAAGAACTGCCTACACTACAATTTGTGGTCAGGCTCCCTGACAAGGTTGTATTTTTAGGGGAGGCGGGGCCTGTGGCTAAGTGATTACCAGGGAGTGAAGAAGATGGACTGTGTCAATCAATCAACTCCAGATTTCATTAGTGAATAAATTGGGCAGCATTTGCCCTTCGGTTGTGAAGGACACGAGCCTAATTTAGATCTACAAAGCCAAGCAATGAAACCAAAGATATCCTTGGAGAACAAACTTGTCTAGAGAGCCATGCTTCTGTTCTCTAATTTAAAATCCATCGGCTTAGATCTCAAGGGAAGCTAAAGCTGCCTCCCTTGTTCTTCCCCTCCCCCCCTTTTATAATATCTGGCATTTACAAATAAGACTTTGAGGTTTGTCTCATTTGTTATATTAAGCTTCTCATAGCCTTAAAGATGGTTTGTGCCATGTTGCGTAAAATGGCTGCAGTGCAGGGAGGCATTCCGTCTCCTCCCCCTTCCCGGTGGCACTTGACCCCTGGAGAGCTGTAAATACAATGTGCCAATCTCAGAACTTTATTACAGGGCCTAATCCTGCAAGGTGCTGTAAGGCAGCACAATAGGCGAATGCACTAGGGCCCCCACACTTAGATTCGAATCTTAATCAGCTCATGGACAGACGGGAGAGTCAATGATCTTACCCTAGAGTGGCCTGTATATTTATTCTCTCCACACATCTGTCACATATTTCATAATCGTTCACATGCTCCCAGGACTGGAACTGCGGGGGCTGCTGTAGGTCAGGATTGTGGCGGATTGGCAGAGCTGCCTGGAAGAAGCCGTCGAGGACACCATCTTGCATGGCTGAGAACCTTCACTAAGAGGCTGTCAGTTTCACAAGCACTGTTAATAACACGTTCATTGGGATGCAAACTGTACTGATAAGCAATAAAGAGAGGGGCAAATAATTTGGTCTGGTTACAGGCTTGTCACAAGCACTCACACAAACACGAGCACAGAGATTAACCCCTCTACATTTTAAGACCCGTGTCAATCCTTAACTATTAGCCATTCCCTTTCTTTCTGCAACATGTGTCAATCTCTTGCTTGACGGCTGAGTGCTGTCCCACTACCCCAGTCACTTAGCTGCAAACATCCTCCCTGATGTTTGTCCCTAAAAAGAGGGCAAGGTACAAAATATTTCAATCGTACTTTAACAAGCAGGAAAGGACAGTGAAAACCAGACCTTTATCTGGAGTGTAAATGATTTTTATCTTGACTCTGTTGCTGCTGCATCAGCTGGAAATTCTCTCGGCATCTTTCAGAGCTGGCATGATGCTGGAACGAACGCAGCTTTGGAAGAAATTCAGTTCACACTCTTTGTGATCTCGAAGGGTACTGGCAGCTTCTTCTGGAAGCCAAGAATGAGATGGGCATAATTACAGCAATTATTAAAGGGAAATAATACGCTGGAGCTCTATGGGCATGATGAGAATATGATGATGACATATATAAAAAGCTTTAGTGCATGTACAGTGGCATCCTATAAATGATATCAGATGGAATTGGTGCCAGGCAGTCATATTGCTGGATAACTGGCTATTATTCACCAATGAAAACTTGGTTTCTCAAAGCGGACACTGAAATCTGTGGTTTTACAGCTGCGTTGCTGTCTTTGTCCTTAGACACTGATCATTGTGATGAAAATGTTTCGGTATATAATAAGGTATAAAAATGAAATGGACGCAATTCCAGCCACCCAGAAAAAAAAATCACCATTCCTTAAAAAAGACAACACTTGTGAATATTATGGATTCTGATTGGCTTAATCACTTGTCATGTGAGTTTTCTAAGCCAGTGGTTTTCAAGCTTTTTTCATTTGCAGACCCCTAGCAAGTTTGAATGGAGGTGCAGACCCCTTGGAAATCTTAGACGCAGTCTGTGAACCCCCAGAGGTCTGTGGACCAAAGGTTGAAAACCAATGTTCTAAGCCAGTTATACTACAACAGATTACTGATATAAGGCTACAGGATAAGGAGATCCTTGCTCAAGCCCATATCATCCTCCCCCAGTTATTACTACCGGTATTTGCTTAGGACACAGCCATAATCTCCTCACCCCTCCCACACGAGGCCAGTTCCCACTGGGGGTTAGGTACATCTGCCCCTTTCCTGGGAACCTGTGGACCAACTCTTTTCAGGGTTGTGCTACATGGGTAGTCATGGGTCTCAGGCTGAGTCAGGTCAGGGTAGGCTGGGGGTGGAGCTGGAAGGACCCACATATTCCCTTTCTTCCCCACCCACCCCTGCACATGAACGTGCTCCATGACCTTTGCTGCAGGAAAACACCCCCATCTACGGACAGGCACGGTCAGGGGAGGCACTGATAGCGTGACTCCATTGGCACTGTACTCTCAGGGAGCCCTAGGGTTCCTACCTCCTGGGATTCACAGGGTTTGGGGCTGACCCCCAACTCATTGGTGGGTGTGGGGGCAGCCCTACTCCCCCACCCCTTCCAGAATGATGTGGGGGGTTGTTCCACAAGGGAATCCTCCCAGAGGTCTTCTGCTCCTCCCAGATCTCCTCCCCTGGGTATTTCCACAGGCTAAGGTGACCTGGCTCTTTGATTGTTCTCAGTTCCAGGTCAGGAAGCCCTCTCTGAAGTCAATGGCAGTTCTTCTGGGTAAGGGCTGAGTGAAAATTGAGTAAGACTAATAGGCTCTGGGCTCCACTGTCCACTGGGGACAAATACCCAGTTGTTCTGGAGTAATAGAAATAACGCCGAGTCATTTCAGCACCGCTATTTTTATTTCTATACAAAAGTCTCTTCTGCCTGGGACGATGTTTGATTCCCTTGGGAATATTCTTCAAGATCCCCTCATGCCTTGTGGCCACACTGAGAGAAATACTGGGCCAGAAACTCCACTGGTGTAAATCAATGGCGCTGTAGTGAGGGCAACAATACTCTTCTGATTGACACCAGATGAGGAGCGGCACCCATTCTGCACTGTACCCACAGCCCGCTGCAGTCCACTCCCCTCATCGCTTATGTCTCAGCACATTTGCATTGAACAAGGATCTCCTTCCCTTAAGTGTTGGCTTTGTTTCCTGCTGCTTAGTCCTCACCTGAAGTCAGAATCCTTTGCTGGTGACAAAGCAATCGACTGCTGCGGAAGATAAATCTTCTTTGTCAGGAAAGAATGAACGGAGGAAAAGAAAGAAAACCGGCTCTTTACGGAACAAGGCTTTGAACTCCAGGAGAATGTTTTCCAAACTTCCCTTGTGTGAAGCCCAAGTAAACAGACTTTGCATGGAGGGAATATTATTACTTATGTAACATGAAAGATATGCACAATGCTTTACTAAACAGATACAGATGGAGGCCTTGCCCTGGAGAGCTCACAATGCAGGCTGAGATGAGAGTGGGAAATGACAGCAAAGCAGGGAGCGCAAGACAATCAGATTGTGCAGTCCCTTGAGGGGAGCGTACATATGTCTTGAGGGTTACATCGGGAGCCTGTGTGCATGTGTTTTGTTGCTACATGAGATTACTGGGGTAGGGATAAGCACCTGACTCTCCTAGACTTTCAGTGGGAAGCCTCTATCCTTGATGACTTTGAAAATCCACCCCATAGTTATACCTATCTCATAGAACTGGAAGGGACCTTGAAAAGTCATCCAGTCTAGTCCAGTCCCCTGCCTTCACTAGCAGGACCAATGTTTTTGCCCCAGATCCCTAAATGGCCCCCTCAAGGATTGACCTTACAACACTGGGTTAGTGGGCCAATGCGCAAACTACTGAGCTATCCCTCCCCCCGGTTAAGAAACTGCCTTTAAGAAGGAGGTTTTGAGAAGGGTTTAGAAGAAGGAACCTGAACAGGAGTATTCTGGGTTCTAAGCGCTGGTGGCTCTGGGGCACGGGGACATGCCTCTGAGAGAAATGGGGAGCAGCTAGCAGCTTGGCCTGAGTGAATTCCCCACTCTATGAAACAGAACTGCAGCTCTTCCTTTTCGTTTGGTGTCTTCTGCCCCTCCAGGCCTGTAGGATCTCTCCCTAAGTAACCGCTACGGTGCTCATTGTTCTCGTAGGTGTTCTTTGTAGAGTGCTCACATGGTGCTTCCCAAGAGGAAAGCTGTGCTAAAGGAGAACAACAATGATTGCAGGGCAACACAATGCAGAAATGGAGTGACAAGTGGTCTTCATAACTAGACTTCATCTTTGTCATAGAACAGGGTGGGCTGAATGGGGCTTTCTGAAGGAGATGCGTGGCGGAGCCTTGCCTATGCTAACATTGCTCCAGGTATGAAGGGCATGGAGCGTGGCATAAAGGCAGGAGAGAGCAAGGGAGACACAGGGACTCTCTCAGTGAGAGGGTGTTTAGTGGAGATGGAGGGAAAAGGTCCATAGATCCCAAGGCCAGGTCAATTATTATCCTCTAGTCTGACCTCCCATATAACACAGGCCATAGAACTGCCCCAAAATAATTCCAAGAGCAGAGCTTTTAGAAAAAATATCCAATCTTCATTTAAAAATTGTCAGTGATGGAGATTCCACCAAGTTGTTCCAATGGTTAATTACTCTCACCATTAAAATTGATACCTTATTTCCATCTAGAATTTCAACTGCCAGCCATTGCATCATGTTATTCCTTTCTCTGCTTGGTTGAAGAGTAAATATTTGTTCTCCATATAGATACATACAGACTGTATAGATGTCAGTGCGGGCTGAAGACATGAATGGAGACCAGGTCAAAAATTGACATCAAAACTTTTTAAAAAAAAATAATAATGACATTTTTGACCCAAATGAAAATTTCCATAAACATTTTCTATTTTGATTGATGTTTTCTATGTTTCAATGAAAAGCCAGAAAAAAAACCCCTGAAATTTAGGGGGACATTTTTTCATTTGCTGTAGAAAAAAAAAATTGAGATGAAATTTTCATTTTCCAGTTTCAGTTTCAGTAAATTTCTGAGGGTTTCTAGTTTCTGAAAATGGAACATTTTTTACAGACAACAGTTTTTAAAATCAGAAAGCATTTTAGAGAAACTGGACATTTTTTACTTTTCATTTCTGTTATTTGATGACAACCTGATATTATATTTTTATGGGGAATTTCAAGAAAAATACCTTTTTTTTCCCCCAAAATTTCCCTTGAAAAGTAATTGACCTTTTCCAACCAGCTCTGTTCAAATGTGTAATATTGATTTAGAAGATAAATAGTTCAGGAAAGGGGATCCTGGTCGTACTGATGGGAGAAGAAAATTACATTGGCAGTTGCATTTTGGGTGGAGTGAAGAACAGGAGGGCAGGAAGGGTGAGTTTTCAGTAGAAGAGGCAGGAGATAACTAGGGTAACAGTTAGTATTGTGGCAGCTGGCTGCTGAAGAAGGGGCACATTTCAGAAACATTGTATAGGGGAAACAGGGCAAGATGAGACCCTGGACATGGAAAAAGAAGGAGAGAGAGGGAGGGAGAAGTTGAAGATGAATGAGCAATCACTCACAGCCAGGAATCCAGCGGCAGTAGGTAATTACCCACATGCCTGAGCTTCAGTGTTAATGTCACAAGGCCAAATGTCAATGTTCTTCAATCTCCCTGAGAAATTTGGGTAGCCAGGATGCTTGTACTTGCTAAGATTTCTCCCCCGTCCCATCATAGATACTTTTTTGAAGGCCAAGCGATGAGAGTAAATCCAATCTCATGCTTCAGAGTGTGAAATGATCAGCCGCAAGGAGCAGGAAATATGTTTTTCTCCCCATGTAGCATTGTACAATTTGCTAAGTGCTAATGTTTGGCCACTATTGAGTGGGGCAGGGTACAAGACTAATTTCGACCAGATCAGTGGTCTAATGAAGTATGGCAAATCCCATGTTCTTATAATAGGATCTGCCCAGGCAAAGAACAGGCATGTTCAGAGTAGATACATTCCGTTTTTTAAATTATTGAGTCCTAAAGATTAAATACATCCTTGTTATTCAATACATTCCAGTAAATCAACAGAAGACATTATGGTTTGGCTACTTGTATATCACTTGTGCCATCCAGCTCACAGCTCAAGTCTGAGACTATTAAAATCTAGGGGGGAAATGCTGTTTCAATTACATTTGGCAAGGCTCTTAACCCCAAATAGCTTCGGTGTCAGTCCAGCTGTCCATACATTTGTAATGCCCAGATGATCTGTATGATGGTCTAAATTCTTTTCAAACAAAGAAAGATATTAATGTCAGTCTCAGTCTCTCATCCTTGGATTAGACTAGAATCAGGCTTTAGGCGGGATCTTTACCATTTTTCAATTGAAATTAATTTAAAACCATTATTTTAAAGGTGCATAGTTTGTCCCAAGCATGCTGAGTTTCTTATACATGTTCCAGCAGAAAACTTTGTCTTCCAAATACATATAGGAGCGTATAGAAATTTTGTTATGGCCCAACGATGCAGAAAGGAAGTGGCGGTGAGATTGAACAAGGTCACTTTAAGGTGCAGAAATATTTGTAAAATGTACTCCCTGCCCCGCATCATATAAAAACAGGATGGGAGGGAAGGGGAATAAACCCTTCACTTATAGGGAACGATGAGGTGTGATTGATCTCTGCAAGAAGGAAATCCATTTTTAATCAAAATTATTTATAGGGTTAACCCAAAGGCCATACTCGCTAGCCTGCTCCATAGCTAAGCAGCGTGGACTGTGACATGTGTTGGAGATGGATGGAGTATTTCTACAGTAGTTTGAATCAGCTTCAAACTCCTGTAGCCAAGGAGACTGTATCACTTATGGACAAGATTTTCAAAAGTGACTGGTGATTTTGGATGCCTCGAGTTCTGTGTCCAACTACTGCCTCTCACCAATATAGTCTCATTGCTTCCTTGTACCCGCTGTCTGTCTTCATCTGTTGTCTCATCTTATACTTAGATTGTAAGCTCCTTGGGGCAGGGACCATCTTTTTGTTCTGCTCTTGTATAGCAGCTAGCGCAATGGGGACCTGGTCAATGACTAGGGCTCTCCTGCACTACAGTAATACAAATAAATACATAATAAATATTCATATTAATAATGCCAACAACTTAAACAGCGTGATTTTCTGATAGAGGTAAGTACCCAACTTCTAAAAATCTGACCTCTTTTAAAAATCTTGGCCTAGTGTCCCATTTTTTTCCTCAAATGGGAATTTGAAGAGACCTGTCGTATTTGGTATCTGTTGGTTGAAACTCTAAACCTATTGAAATCAATGGCTTCCCTGTTTACCTGCGTGTATGCACCTCGCACAGCCAGACACCACAAGAATTTCAATTGAAAGCCACATGTGCAAGGAAATTGCAGAAACCTTCACAGATCTCTTCAGAATCAAAAGACTCACATACTACAAGGAAGGCTGGTGTCCTGGTTAGTGCACAGAGCTGGGAGTCAGGCGACCTGAGGTCAGTGACTGCCTCTGCCACAGACTTCTACATGACCCTGGACAAATCACTGACATTTCTTTCAAAGTAGCAGCCGTGTTAGTCTGTATCCACAAAAAGAACAGGAGTACTTGTGGCACCTTAGAGACTAACACATTTGTTAGTCTCTAAGATGCCACAAGTACTCCTGTTCTTTTGACATTTCTTTGTGCCTCTACTCCCCATCTATAAAATGGAAATAATATTTCCTTGTCTCACAAATGTGTTGTGGGGATAAATTCAGTAATGTTTCTAAGCTGCTCAGATAATATGGGGATAGGGGCCAGATAGGTATCTAGGTGATAGATAGAAAATAAACTTTTACCTAGGTATGGGGTTGAGATCTACCAACCCTTTCCCATAGACACTAGAGGAAAATATGATGTGATTTCCAGGTAAAATAAAGGAGTTTTGAATTTCTCCAAAGGGATAAATGACTGTGTCTGATTGTCTGGAGGAATTTACAAGGAAACAGTGGAGTAATCAGAATCATGAGTACCTGCAGGTGTCACTATTATAGACACTTGTTGACTTTTTCTTATGCAGGCAACTTAGTCCAGAAGGAGGCAGTGGGAAATTACAGCTGCTTCATAGACTAATGACTGTATTTCTACTAAGAAGGGCACCAGCTGGCTAAGGGCGCATGTCACAGAGAGTTCTTGGCCCTATCAGGGCCTGATCCTGATCCACTGCTGCCAATGGGGAAGCCTGGTGCTTAGTGCTTCGAAGCACTGGACATTCAGGAGGTATCATGAGTAGCAAGCCAGAATCTTTGGCCAGGTTCTTTGAATATTAACCTGATCCTGGCGCAGTAATAATGTACGATGTAGTGCTGGAACATTCTGTTCTGTAATTTTCTCTCACTTCTTTCTTTGCATATATTATTGCCAGAGGAGGCCCATGGAATTAGCCCCCTTCTGAAGAAGCACATACTGTTTGGATGCCACACTGATGGGCAGGGCCGCCGGGGAGGGGGCGGGGGGCAGGTGGGGCAATTTTCCCCAGGCCCCGGGCCCCACAGGGGCCCCCACGAGAATATAGTATTCTATAGTACTGCAACTTTTTTTTTTATGGAAGGGGCCCCTGAAATTGCTTTGCCCCGGGCCCCCTGAATCTTCTGGGAAGCCCTGCTGATGGGTGTAGTATGAAAGAGAAAGAGAAGAGAAGAGAAGATTGGCACTGCACATTGATTTTACTCATGCTTTTAGAATAGATTTAATGTCTTGGGTTGCTTTAAACCTACCTGTTGTCAGTGACATAATCCAATGCTATAAAAGACCTAGGTATTATTTTTGTTATGTATTTCATTAAAAGGCACCTGATATGCTTTGGGAGAAAGGAAACTATATATATATATATATATATAAAAACTATGGATTTATTATTAGAACAGACTTTGATTAACTTTACAGGGTGGAAGTAATTAGCTACATCGGCAAACACAATCCATTTCCTAGCCTTGTGGAAGTAATCATAACATGATAGCAGGGGCAAGCTTTAAAGTGAAACAGAAAGGGCTCAGTTCTGTATTCTGATGTACGACACTGAAATCATTAGAAGGAGTGAGTTGGTGTAGGGCCAGATTGCAACTCCTTTACTCACAGCAAATAATCCATTACTCCATAAGTCGCACCATCGACTTCAGCAGGACAGTTTGCAGCATAAAGTTGTATTCTAGCCCCTTAATCCCAGTCTTGATTAGGAAAAAAAAAAAAAAAAAAAAAAAAAAAAAAAACTAAATGTTTGTACAGCATCTAGCACTATGGGTCTCTTGCACAATAATGATAAGAATATAAATAATATGCAAGGAATTAAAGTCCAGGCCTTTCCCTATTGCTTTCAAAATAAATATAGTGTAAAGAACCACAGATGAAAAGTTGATTTTATGGGGTAATAAATAATAATTAACTGGAGATCTGGGCCTGCTCCATTCAGATATGTATTGGGATTCAGGCACCATAAAGACTGCAGCTGAACCAAATTCCCTTCCAGGCTGGAGCCCTGGCCTTTGAGAATTACCCCCATTCTAAAAATCTTCCTTTCCTGCAGCCTGTTTGCTGAAGTACAGGGATTCTCTCCTCCCCCTTCTTTAGACAGGAGGTGGGCAGGTCCAAGTGGATTAAATATGCAAACATACTGTACTATCTCCCTCTGTTCTGCCAAGGGCTTTCACTGGCTTGCATGGACCATCAGCAGCGACCAATCTGAGCAAAGAAAAACCAAAGGGGGGAAAACTGCGGTAGCTCTGCTATGAAAAACAGACCGCAAACAAACTAAGCAAGCAAACCAGCCCCTGTCCTCTGGGGAAAGCGGGGAGGAGAAAACCAAAGGCGGCTGTGTAGTTAAAAAGAGAGCTTGCAGCTGCACCTGTGAACCCCTTAAAGTATCTGCGTGGATTTGTGTCCTAGGAAAGAGAAGGACTCCCAGGAGGAAGAGCTGGAAATCGCGGTGAGCAGAAGGAGGCAAATAAACCTAACGCCCTCTCCAAGAAACTGGTGTGTGTGTGTGAGAGAGAGGAGATTGAGGGAATGAAGCTGGAAGATCCAGAGACTCAGAGAAGAAAAGTTGCTGCGAAGAGGGACTTTGCGGTCTAGAAACTGAGCTCGGCTCCGCGATGGGATTTCTAGTTTCTAAAGAAAACCTTCTCCTCTTCCTTTGCGCTAACGTCTTCCCTGGTAAGTGTCAGAGCAGGTTTCCCTGCCACCTTGGTCAATTTCCTCCCCCCGCCCCAGCTGGAGATTGTCCCATTGCAGCAAGGAATCCCCCCGCCCCCCCTTAAAAGAACCACCTGCTCCTTTCCATCAGATCCCTCGAGGATCCCCCCCCCGCATGATACTGTCTTGCTTTGTGTTGATTTTCTGCTTCTTGGGTGGGAAAGGGTTAAACCCCCACTGGGGATTTAAACGCTCGAGTCCTGCTCTCCCTCGCTGTTGGCTGGTTCCCCCCGGTGTGTTAATGTGTCTCCCAGCTGCAGCTCAGGCGGACGGGGAGGTGCGGGAGGCGCTCAGCCTCCTTTTTATGTAACCCAGGGCAGACAAAACAATAACTAAGGACCACGGTGCATGAGAGCTGGAGAGGGGCGGCAGAGCCCCGGGGCTGAGTCCCGCATTCTCCCCAGATCCTCCCTCGCCTTTGTGCACATTCAGCACAGACCAGAGACCTTTCCTGGCGTCTGCCTCCGCGATGCTTGGCTTTAATTTTTAATCACCGACAGTGACTCCCGAGTGAACGGGGAGCCAGTCTCTGCAGCCTCCAACTTTTAAAGTCAGCAGTGAGGGGGACTGTGCGCTCTTCCCTTCCGCTAATTCCCGCACCAGACCCCGTTCGCCTTTGTCTCTACTACAGACGCACAGATGCTGCAGCCAGGAGTGACCCCTGCGTTACTGGACCAGGACATTCTTGCTTTGCTCAGGGGGTTGAAATTTGGTCTGATAGTGGTCGTTTTTTGATGGGTTTCATCTCCATAATCACAGACTCTCTCTCTCTCTGGCACACACACATGCACCCACACACCCCTGAACTGATGTCCTGGTCCCATTTTCCCCCCTTCCCCCAAAAACCTCTTCTTGCCCTGTCCAGAGCAAGTGGCCCTTTCATATGCCCCACTCCATGCTTCAAAGCCTGACCTTGCTAATATTCTCCCAAGACTGGGGCTGCTTGGCATCCACAAAGGGGCCGAATCAATTTAACAGGAGAACAGTCCACGCAGTGTATTTCCAATGCTTTTTAACAATCTCCACCTCCCCCAAGACAGTTCCTAGATGCTGTTCCATGCCACATTGTGAACTAACTATGGCATTGTAGATGCTGAAAGGTGCAGGCCAGTCCCATTGGGGTGTCCTGTCACTGCCATGTCATGCCCACCTATACTCTTTCCTCCTCTACCTGTCTGCATTTCTAATGTGCCCATCACCACGGTATCTAGGTGCTGTACATATATAAGTAGGACTTGCATCATAGTCTGTCTGCAAAGGACAGAAGGGCTGGGGCCTATTCAGGGAGAGAGGAAGATGAAGCACTCCCCTCCTCTCCACCACACCAAATGTCTCTGCTCGGGTCTTCCTAACTTACAAACGTTTCACACTTTCATGTCTCGCACTTTCCCTGCAGTGTGCAGCCATGTGGAAACCCGAGCCCACGCAGAGGAGAGACTCCTGAAGAAACTCTTCTCTGGCTATAACAAGTGGTCCCGACCTGTAGCCAACATTTCGGACGTGGTCCTCGTCCATTTCGGATTGTCCATCGCGCAGCTCATTGACGTGGTAAGTGAAACTGAGTGTACCTATAAGCAGTGGAGATTTTAGGGGTCATGGGTGAGGAGTGATTCCAGATGCAAGCCAGCGTGTGCGGTTTTTGCTGACTTATTTCACGATCAGAATATGAATATCTTACTGACACCAAAGAACAGTTATCCATAAGAACAAGTTCTATTGAAACTAATGGGAGAACTCATGTGAATAACTGCTCATCAAGGTGTGCAGTCTGGTGGTCTTGTATTATTTATTTATTAATTATAGTAAAAAATGTGATGCCCTTTCTGAAACCAAGGGAAAGTCCATGGTATAAAATCCATAGATAGATCTATTAAGCTCAAGGGGAGTTTTGAGGGAATGAATTTTGGCTGAGTAAGAAACAAGTAAGGTGTTTAGAATTTGATCTGTAATTAGTATTCATAATACATAGTTTACACATTTATTATTTATCTTATCCAAGGATCCCAAAGTTCTTTCTTCACATGGAACGTCCTTTGGCTGCTTTGAGGCATAGTGGCTGAGAGAAAATGTTCTTGCATGTTTGCTCAAAGGGAATCTACATGTATACAAAATATAGATGACATACAAAATGGATTGATTTTTATTATGAGTCAGGCGTATGCATTGGCATGGTATTTAAAGGACATGATTTTATGGCACTTGGAGCTCAATTTTCAAAGAAGAAAACAGGTACATGATTCCACACCCACACAAATCTGCATTTTATTGTTCTAGCATGATTATATGCACAAGTACCAATTTGCACATGGAACTCAAATAACTAATTTTGCATGCCAGTGTGTGTGTCTGTGCACATGCATCTCTGTTTTGAATATTCAATTTTTGGAAGCTGTCTGAATTATTTCTTAAATAGAAACCTATATGTACACTATGTTCTTCTGTATGTAACAGAGAGAGAAGAAAGATCATACAGGATGGTGTAGTATAGTACACAAGAATGATTGGCATGAGTTTGTGCTTGTACGCAAACAGTAAAGCTAGACATGAATTTTACAGGTCATTCCAGATGAGTGCTTATTAACTCTTTATACCATACTACACCATCATGTACGCTCTATATGCCGCCTATGTAACAGAATCGCTATTTTTGAAATGGATTAGAGAGAAAGAAATATTGGTGGTAACTTTCATATTCCTCCCTCTGAGAAGCGAGGCTGCTGCATCCTAGGTTCAGCCATATGTGACTCAGATAAATATTCCAGCTAATACAGTTTACAAACCTCTTAAAACACCTGTAATAGTTTATCCACCCATAATGTTATCATGACCCCTATGGTTCTTCTACTCAGATTGCTGAGTTCTATTGGGAAGAAAAGAAGGTCCCTTTTCCAGTAGTAAGAAGGTCCAATTTCTAGCCTTCATAAGTCATGAGATCTCAGGCCTTAAACGTCTCCCTGGTTGAATATTGTCCATATTGGGCCTCATGCCATTGTAATTGAGAGGGGTAAATTCTACTTTTGGGTGGAAATTAGAAAATGGTTCTGTGGGGGTGGTTTCAAAGAAGAGTCCATTCATGTTTGGGATGTTAGAGGTAGTCGCAGGTAGACTAGATTAGTGGTCAGAGTACAGGTCAGAGGAGTGTAGATTAGTGATGCACATGGTTCCACAATTTATCACATTTATAGCCATGTTATATGTGGCAAAGATATCTGTGCAGTATACAATTTAATACAGGTATTTGAGAAATGAATGGCATATGTGCATGAGGGGTTGTGTATCTTTTTATATATAAGCCTTTGCTCAAACAACTTCAAAAAACAGAGCTTAGCATTGATTATTATTTTATTATTGTGATAGCAGCTAGGAGCCCTAGTCATGGACCGGGACCCCATTGTGCAAGGTGCTGTACACACGCAGAACAAAACGGCTGAGGAGCCCAAATCTGTCATTGATGGTATTTAGGTTGTATGCATTTCGTTTGAATAATTGATGAGATTAAAGATGGTACATCAACGATTGTGGTGGCATAAGTGATGCTTTCTATTATGCAACTACCCAATCATGAACGGTGAGATCAATACTTGTGCTTTGAAGTGCTTTTCTTGTCTTACCTAGGAAGAATATACCCTGTAAAAGTCATATTCTTGTGTTTAAAACTGCAGTCGACAGGCAGGGTTGTAAAACAGCTGAGGTTTAGTTAATTATTCCCTGTCTCCTTCAGTAAGGTTCTCTCTGTTCCTGTATAACCCTTTCCCTGATACAATTCCTGTATCATGTTCCCAGTCCAGCTGAGTGTCTGTCTAACGATCCCCCTTCTTACCACAGCAGCATTCCTTAAGAAAACTTAGCATGATTGTCAGACATGGTATTAAAAGCACAGCCTTCCCTTTTCAATGGAGTTTGTTTCTCCTCTAGACACATCTCAATGGCAGAAAGTCAAAAAAAAAAGCAAATCAGGATCAATATTCAAATCCCGACTTGGACTGACAAAAGCCAGAAAACTCAATATCAAATCCACTGTCCTGCTGTATCCTTACTTCACCCTGTTGAGCTGAGGAAAGTTTGGTACTGGACTAAGTGACTATGAGACTGAGACATAGGTTTCAGAACAGACTAGATAGAACCCAGTTACCTCCTACGCCCCTCTCTGCTGGGTAGCATGGAGTGCAGCACATTCACCTTGGGAAAAGAGACTCTGCAGTTAAATTCTACCCTCAACTGTGTTGCTACCACAACCCCTCCGTTCCTCTGTTAATGGTGAGCTTCTTTCGCTCAAAAAAGCACTGACATCTGAGCTGTTTTGAAGCCAGGCCAATGAGGAGACCAAACAAACAAACAAAAATCCATTAGTTTTGCTGCAGCACCTTAAACTGTGAGAACTGAACAGAGTCCAAAGCACTTTTCTTTGGTTATTTACACAGAAGCTGTAATTAGCATGCAAGCAAACTAGCAAACATTAAACAGTTCAATTAAATTATATTAGTGACAGCTGAGCAATTTGCATGCCTTGCATTGGATTTCATTTATTTATTCATAGTTATATTTTGTAACTTAACACTCCATTCACGTTTAGCACAGGAAAGAGCCTATCACCCCAAAACACGCAAAGAGCTGTATAGATCAACGGAGCTATCATCAGGTTGTATGTTTGCAGAGTGACTCACATGTTTTGGTCACTAAAGCGAATTTGTAGTATTTAAGTTAACATATTTTGTAGAAATGTAAATACTGCAGGTGCCCAAGTTTTCATAACTGCACATACAAAATGCACATGAACGCTGCTTGATTGCACACTAAGACATGGTCAATGTGCAGACAAAGGACTAATTGCACATGCAGCTGGCCATGTACACATGCTTACTGCATTTGTGTGTGCAAATGTGCTAAATGCACACAGAAATGATCGAATATACATCTAACCAGCTACGTGCTTATGCGTTTACTGCAACCGAGTATCTGTCATGTTTATACGAGGAAATATTTCCCAAAGTGCCTAAGGTGGCGATTCTCAAAGGCAGAAATGACAGTTAAGTGCCTAACTCCCGTTGACATTTCTGAGGCATTTTTGAAAATCTCAACCCCAGTGACTTAGTAAGTCCCTTTCAGTGGGAGTTAGGCTCTTAAGTAGAGCTGGGTGAATAATGGATTTTTCAGTTCATTGGCAGTTCTGAAAAATTAAAATAATAATTTCAGGTCAAACCCAAAATGAAATGTTTATAAATTTTTGGCAAATTGAAAATTTGAAAAAAAATGTTTTGGGTCAAATGAAATGTTTCATTGTAGTTTAGAGGATTTTTAAACATATTTTACCTTTAAAAAAAATAAAACTAAAGAAAATTATCTAAATGAAAATCTGTTTTAAATTGAAAAATCAAAACATTTCATTAAAAAATGTCAAAATGAAATGTAGACATTTTTTCTGAAATTGGGGCTGATTTTTTCAGCATGAACAATTCAGCGAAATGGACATGAATTTGTGAAACATTTTGGCATCACTGAATCTACTTGTTCTGCCAAAAAATGTTTTGGTTGAAAAGTTTTGGCCAGCTCTGCTCCTGAGTCCCTCAGACACTTTTGAAATTTTTACCGATGGTCCTGATTATACTGGTATCTAAGCAACGACCAACCTAGTACTTACATGTCCAAAGTAGATGCACAAAATGTACATTTGTTTTCCTGAGAATTTGAGCCTTAATTCACTCTAGGTATAAAAAATGCAAGACAGATTTTTTTAAAAAAGAATGAAGCTGTGTTGCACTCAGAAACAGGTCTTGGGAGGAGTGAATTACTCAAGAGATTAGAGGATATAAAGCCTTTAATTTCTTCTTGACCAGTTCAAATCCAGCCCAAGTTGGTAACAATCAAAAGTTGTCACCTCCTGATGGCTTTTCAGTGACCTATATGAAAGATCCCCATGGACAGATGTCCCATTTGCAATATTCTCACCGGTAGCACCAGCTGGCCCTTTATTGGCAGTTCTACAAGAAAAGCCAAGGACTGAACAAGCCTGGAGACTGAGCCACCATCTCTTTAGATGGTCCCTGCAGGTTAGATCTGGCAGGACACTGAGGGGAAGATTTCACTGGCATTGCATCTCTTGTGGAGAAAAAGAGGGTTTCAGTCTCCAACAGCTGCCAATTTAGCTGTCACTTCTTATCAGTGCTAAATTCATTTTTTATAAATGAGAGAAAGAGACAAGCCGGGCTTAGGAAAATATGAATTGTTTTCCGAAGAAGAACATTTTAAATGAAATGCCAATGCTTGTGTGAGCAATCATTGCAGCTGAGAGAGATCTCCTAACTCAGGAAAAGCATATAGTTTAGAAGTGAACAAGTAGCTAGTAGAAGAGCTTTAGACTCTACACTTTCAGGGCAACGTGTCAAGGTCTGAATACAGGTAAACCAACCCCCCAGTTCTCACTACAAGTCTATCTGAAAGCTACCAATTTGCTATAGGAATTTCTTTAGGTTCTGTGATAGGTCTGTGTGAAAAAGTCTGTGCTCTGGAGGAATGAGGCAAGGGCTAGGAGCACAGGGGGGTCTTGGTTCTAATCTTAACCACCGGAGCTTCCTTCCTAGCACAGTACTATAGTGTGTTCTCTGTAGAACACACTTGGGAGAGGAGAGATGCATGTTAGAGCTAAAGGCAGAGAGCCATCGATACTGGCCTTAAACTCAAGAAGGGCAAGCGCACATCCGGCACAAAGCATCACTTCCAAGCAGTCAGAACAATGCAGGAAAGGAAGTGCTGGGGAACTGTCTGTGGACAAGTTCGAAGGTAAATCGTGCAGGGGACATATCCACACCCCCTCCCCCACAGCCCATGTCTGCAGCCAGGTTGGTACTGCCCTGCCAAGGGAGAAGTTGCAAGGGGCATGTGGTTGGTTCTCAATAGGACAGCTTCCCTGGAAGTCCCCGTGAAGCTGTGCTCAGCAGGCAACTGGGGGAAGAGTGATGGACTAATGTAACAATCCTACCCCCATTGTGGTGGGGGCTGTGGATTCTTCTTTCTCCCCCCCCCCAATGGTGCTGTGCTGAGCTCATCTTGGCTATGCCTTATAATGTCCTTCAAAACAAAAGTCTCCTTAGTACACACATTTCTAGGAAAATCTGTTAAACAAATCCAAGTTGGTCATCTGCCAAGACTGCCTCGTCTTAGCCTCAGCTGTTTGGTGGTATCAGACAGGTGCGTTCTGCCCCATGCTAAACTCCAGCAACATCTGCCTTTTTTAGCTGAAAAATATGTTTATTGCTGAGATTATTTCTGATTACAAAAACGGACTCCAGTAAACATGCCTCTGCTTTCTGAGCTTGTGGCTTTTCTGTTTCAGGATGAGAAGAATCAAATGATGACCACGAACATGTGGGTGAAGCAGGTGGGTGAGCCCAAAAGGTGTTTTCTTGTATTTGTTTTTCATGTATATTTCAATTCTAACTCCTCTCAGTCCCTGGTAATGGATCTGTTTTTCCCAGGAGTGGTATGACTACAAGTTGCGCTGGGATCCTCTGGAATATGAGAACGTTACATCCATCCGCATCCCTTCAGAACTCATTTGGAGGCCGGATATTGTTCTCTACAACAAGTGAGTCTGAGCTCCAGGAAGGCAACCGTGTTCCTTTAAAAATCTGCTCCGCTCTCTGCACTGGGGAGATGGTTGTATTTTTCTCTCCCTAGTCTATTTGATACTATTCTAGTCTATCCAGGTGCTTATGCTACCATAATTGCTGTAATATCTGAGCACCTTCAAGTCATACGCTACGCAACATCATTGACATCTGTCACATTTGGTTTGTTCTCCCTCTCTTTCTCTCCCTTCCTCTCCCTAGGGGAAGAACTGTGCATGCAGTGGAATGTTTTGTTTGGGAAGGGTTTTGTTTTTGTTTTAAAGGCACATCCTTTAAATATACTCGGATAATATTCGGGGAGAATGTCATACGTACCTTCAGTCCAAAATTGGCTAAAAAAGGACCCTAGCGCTGTCGGTTCCAACTGCTAATGGGTTATGGTCTTGGTTTCACTTGAGAACCTCTCCTTCCTGGGCAACAGTGCGATGTCCTCTAACTTATACCCGAGCGGTTCTCTGTAGAAAGTGATAGGAGGAAGGGAGGAGTGTTTCTGAGAAATTATTTGCAAACTTACCTCCAGCTTCTTGGGCTGGGTACTGTTTCGGTATCATTATGCAGGTTCTGGGATTGGTCCAAGGAACCTCTAGTGTTGTTTGTAAATAAACTCTTGCAGCTGGATCTGCGTGTGTGAAATCTGGGTGTCATATGGACACATACGGCAGAAGAAGGTGGTTGTTTTCTTTACTTGAGACCTTTGGACAGTCGTAGCCAAATTCAGTTCTCAGTGAGCCCTATGCAAGCTCAGTGTCAGGTTTTCCACAGCTAGACTCCAAAGGAGGAGTAGAGAGGGCATTTTAGTTGAGAGAAGAGATATCAGCACAGTTCAAAAGTATGTTACATGGGTGATGGGAACATCAGAGTTTGACTTTCGCACATTCCCGATTGCAAGGGAATGTTGGTCAACTCTACCAAAATAATTTACAAATATTTTTGTGAATAGAAACATTGAGTTTGTTCGGCCGTGAATTGTGAGATCCTTTATGCATTGTAGGTGCCGATTCAGATGGCTGCCTGGTACTGATGTCAATCCTCATGATTCCTAAAAGCATCACAAGTTTTAACATGAATTTTTATTTCTCCAAAATAGTCCCACAGGAAGGTGTGTCATCTAGGGTTGGATGTTCACTATTAATCATTCTCCTCTTCTAAAAGTTTCAGTTGCCCAATCAGGGATTAGAAACAATGCCATGTGACTTAGCATAACATAGGGCATAAAGGCTGTGGTAAATTATACCAGCTGGAGCACCTGGCCTTAGCTCCTCACATCCTCAGCATGCTCCCTATATATTTGAGGCAGGGGCACATCAGGGGTGGAATGAGACAGGGTGACCTATGCAGTGCTCTGTCCAGTTCTTCGCTGGTGGAGCAGTCCCTAGGGGATAATAGCATTGAGTGGATACACAGATTAGGCATGTAATCACACATCTAACTTCTTAGACAACCTGTACATGTTAGTGCTAATGAAAGCGCAGAAGAAGCCGCTGTGTTACAAGCTGCAAAAAATGCTTTATTTGAAGCACAGAATCTTCTGTTCTTCCCAAGCTGGTTTAAACTGGACTGCTTCTCCCTGGGTTCTTCCATTTGTGTCTTGGCTGCTTTCATTGTAATGAAGTCATTTGTCATTGGCTGAGGTCTTAAAGGCTTAGCAAGGTCTCTGAGCGTCTTCACCTATTGTACTTGCAATATCCAAGCTCTGGTTGTTGGAGGACACGTAGCCTTGCTTGGCCACCCTGGCAGAATGTGCGTTGAGTGCCCTTGGAACGGCGAACAGAAATGGCTTTTTAAACAGGCAACACTTTGCGACTGCGTTTTGACAATGGAACGGTCTTCATTTTTAATTAATAATTGCATGGTTCCAGTTTGGTACGTTCTCTAAGAAAAGGTTGAGGTAAATATATATCTAGAGGGTGTGCCGCTTTAGAGACTATTGAAACGATCTTTTCCATTCTCCAGGGGCCTGATCCTCACCAGTGCTGAGCTCACAGCTCTGGCTGAAATCATCGGGGGTGTGTGTGCGCGCTCAGGACCTCTGAATATTAGCCCTATGTAATTATTAATTCATGGACACTCAGCCCTTCTTATCCTAAAAGCAGGCACAAGCTAAACACTAATATATGATCAGTGGCTTAGACTGCAGCCAAGGAAAGGTGCGCATCATTTCCTGCAACCTTCACATGCACATGGGAGTCCCTGTTTCTACACCAACCAGACACAGAAAAATACAATATCCACATTCAAATCTTTTTCAGGTAGCCCCTGAAAAAGCAGCAAATCCACCTACTAATGGAATGGGATTAGAGCCTGAAAATGTTAGCAATGGAATAAGAAATAATGAACCTGCTTCTCCTTTACACTAAAGACCAATTTATGATTAATACGAATTAATCATTGGATTTGCAGTCACACCAGTCATGGACCCCATTGTGGTAGGCACTGTACAGACACAGAGCAAATAGACAGACTCTGCCCCAAAGCGTTCACAATCGACAAGGCAAGAGACTACAGGAGGATACAACAAACGAACAGGTGGGATACAAAGAGATGCCAGTGCATTGTAATGGCAGTGATCACTGCACATCAGCTGCCTGACCATGTAGGTTTTTTAAGGCACCTTGGCTGAGAAGTTTCAAGAAGGGATTTGCAAGACCATGAGCTGGCCTGGAGGATGATTATAGGGATTTCTTCCCATGCTTTATATCTTTCTGACAGTGTAAAGGGACCTTAAAGTAGGTGTCAATACTTCATGGCTACTATAAGGTCCTTTTATACTGCCAGAGAGGTATAAAGGGGGTTTAGTGGAACTTTTAGCGGAAAAGGCCCAATGGTCTTATTTCAGTGTTTCACCATTTTAATGCGAATCATTTTGGAAGGCCCCACTGTGCTTACAAAAAGAGTTCTGATATTCTTCTTTGGGATGAGATGCTTGGGGGGGGAAAAGCTTCTGGCTATGAATCCACACAGAAGCCTGTCTTGTTTTTAACTTATGGGAATAGATAAAAACAATGCGATTGCAATTGATTTGAGATTTTCATCTTCAAGGAAGCCATACCCCTTGTTGTCAGTGATTCTCTTATCTGAGCTCATTATTGTCAAAAGCTTCCATTGATGCACTCTGGGGCCCCAAATTAAATCAGTAAATTTGGCCAGTTTGGCCTACAGAGTATATGTGGTTGTCAACATTCATAAGGAATCTAAAACCAAACTAATATCCTAGGGGGAAATTAATATGCTGTTGGATTTTGCAGGCTTGATAAGATAAGCTCTAAGACTCCGTAAATTGTCTCTACTGGGTCTGACAAAGCATATGTAAAACAGAGGAATATGATTTCATAGTGAAAAGACAAAACCTCTTTTCCTTTATTTTCCTTCACAAGCAGGCTGGATGTTCCATAATTGAGGTTTTAATGGTTGTGAAGGTAGCTTACCCAAGGCTCAATAAAGAAGAGGAAATCATTTGTAGTGAATACATTTATTTGACATGTTTATTGTCCATGAACATTTTGCAGTTTCCCTAAATTTATTAGCTATTCAAAATATTTCTCAAACAGTTTCAGGGAATAATGCGTGGGTTCCGATTTTCCACTGCTTTGCCGCCATGTGTAGCTATTTGACCTGTCTGAGGCATGCAACATGCTATCATCAGCGACGGTGAGTGGAGAATTCTGAACACTAGCCTTACATAGATCTGTCAGATCAATGGAGGACTGTGCCCTTGGATCTGCATTGAGAATATTTGAATATTCAAACTTTTCTAGATAGTTTTAATTGGACACATGTGATGGCATTTCTATTCTCTAATTAGATGAGCTTAACACTTGGAAAGGAAGTTTCTGGTATGAATGTTTGCACTTAGGAGTTCAAAATTCACTCTCTGAATACTAATATTCACCTAAAGTTATTTGTTCCTATAAAAATTCACTGTCAGTTAAAAGCACTCGGTAAAATAGTCAGAGAAAATGAACACAAGGGACATGATCGCATGTGAAATGAGTTCAAATACACCTCTACCCCGATATAACGCAACCCGATAGAACCTGAATTCGGATATAATGCGGTAAAGCCCAGCGCTCCAGGGGGGCGGGGCTGCGCACTCCAGCAGATCAAAGCAAGTTCAATATAACACGGTTTCACCTATAACACGATCAGATTTTTTTGGCTTCTGAGGACAGCGTAATATCGGGATAGAGGTGTATTTATTACAATGAATATTATCAGGAAATGTTTTGAAGAATTCACCCAGTTGTAATATAGGCACAAAGGACTTCTGTACATAGGTATAAGATGATCTGGTAGATGGCTTAATATAAATCAAGAGAAAGTTGATAGTTTCTTTTGAAAACTTTGGTGTTTCTGTTTTTATTTAACTGATGAGGCTCATTCAATAAGACAGAGGTCCTGACTGACCTGAAGGACATTTGGAACAGAAATTATCTTCCCTAAAATTATTGGAAACACTGACTACTGGGGCAATATGGTATTTTTCCCCATATCATGGGCAGTTGAAGAATATCTCTGAATGACATAGTCTATGTCTACCAGTCTCTTAAAGAAGCAGGTAGAAGATGCAACCAGTTCATTATTTATTGGTCCTCAAATTGCTGAAATTGAGATAACAGGTAGAACAAAGAATAAAAAAGACTAAATCTTCACACAAATTAGACATGCAAATACATACATATGTATGTATCATCAGTGATTTAGATAATGGCATAGAGAGTACACTTATAAAGTTTGTGGGTGATATCAAGCTGGGAGGGGTCGCAAGTGCTTTGGAGGATAGGATTAAAATTCAAAATGATCTGGACAAATGGGAGAAATGGTCTGAAGTAAATAGGATGAAATTCAATAAGGACAAATGCAAAGTACTCCACTTAGGAAGGAACAATCAGTAGCATACATATAAAATGGGAAATGACTGCCTAGGAAGGAGTATTGCGGAAAGGGATCTGGGGGTCAGAGTGGATCACAAGCTGAATATGAGTCAACAGTTTAACACATTTGCAAAAAAAGCAAACATAATTCTGGGATGTATTAGCAGGAGTGTTGTAAGCAAGACACGAGAAGTAATTCTTCCGCTCTACTCCATGCTGATTAGGCCTCAACTGGAGTATTGTGTCCAGTTCTGGGTGCCACATTTCAGGAAAGATGTGGAGAAATTGGAGAAAGTCCAGAGAAGAGCAACAAAAATGATTAAAGGTCTAGAAAACATGACCTATGAGGCAAGATTGAAAATTTGGGGTTTGTTTAGTCTGGAAAAGAGAAGACAGGATAACAGTTTTCAAGTACATAAAAGGTTGTTACAAGGAGGAGGGAGAAAAATTATTCTCCTTAACCTCTGAGGATAGGACAAGAAGCAATGGGCTTAAATTGCAGCAAGGGAGGTTTAGCTTGGACATTAGGAAAAACTTCCTAACTGTCAGGGTGGTGAAGCACTGGAATAAATTGCTTAAGGAAGTTATGGAATCTCCCTTACTGGAGATTTTTAAGAGCAGATTTGACAAACACCTGTCAGGGACAGTCTAGATCAATGGTTCTCAAAGCTGGTCTGCCACTTGTTCAGGGAAAACCCCTGGTGGACCGGGCCGGTTTGTTTACCTGCCGCGTCCGCAGGTTCGGCCGATCGCAGCTCCCAGTGGCTGCGGTTCGCTGCTCCAGGCCAATGGGGGCTGTGGGAAGGGTGGCCAGCACATCCCTCGGCCCGCGCTGCTTCCCACAGCCCCTGTTGGCCTGGAGTGGCGAACCGGGCCAGTGGGAGCTGTGATCAGTCGAACCTGCGGACGCGGCAGGTAAACAAATCGGCCCGGCCCGCCAGGGGCTTTCCCTACACAAGTGGCGGACCGGCTTTGAGAACTACTGGTCTAGATAATACTTAGTCCTGCCATGAGTGCAGGGGACTGGACTAGATGACCTCTTGAGGTCCCTTCCAGTCCTATGATTTTGTGATTCTATGTATAATAAATTATAATATATGACACATATAGCTGAATGGTTTTTTATCTGTATTGCTATATAATATATAGCTATCGCTGCTGCTTGGTTGGACTTCCTGGTTTTGAGGTGTGTGTGTGTTTAATAACTCTTCGAAAGAGAACAGAACTTGTCATTCTTCAGTTTGTATTCCAAAAACTCTTTCTGGAAGTGTAGAAAATGTTAGGAGTGGTCTATAAAGGAAGCACCTTTAATGAATTTTTGCTAAATTTACACCCAAGGCACCTATCAATCCCATGTGCTCAAAACACACATTTTTGCAGTGCTTGTCTGAATGCTTTGCAACCTAAATGCCTCAACCTGCAAGGTGCTGAGACAATCCTGCAAAGGGAAGAGCATCTTCAATGCCCACTAAAGCCAAAGGGAAATGAGCAAGTTCAGCATTGCAAAGAGCCTTACAGGATCTAGCCCCACATGCTTACTACATTACTAAAGCCCAGCCACTTCTGGGGTGGATGATGGCAGTCAACCACTGCACAATAAACCACACAAAACAGCGGGGAAAGGGCCAATTTTGCTCCAGGTCAATTTGGCAAACCATGGCTCTTACAAAGAAACTGTCGTAAGATTTTTTGAAGGTCCAAACCTATCAGGCAAAACCTAAGATTTCCCATCTAGGGAGCCAAGCTATTGCATTTATAAGCTAGTACACATATAGATAGTCTGTAACTACTCAGAATTAAGTGGAAACCTCTTCTTCCACCTATCATTTGTTTGTAGCTATTATTTCCTTTGTACAAAATAGTTGCTGAACAAAGCTTTCTCTAATTTGCCATTGGAGAGTATTTTAATTGGAATGTTACTGTTGAATCTCTTTAATGTTTAGCTAGGGGGCGGGGAAGAGAACTTGAAAACCCTAGTTTGGTTTAGGTTTGTGCTTGTGGAAGAAAAATGCTTTAAGTCCGGGAATATCTAAGTATATCTATATATGTAAGGAAGTAATTTTCAGATTTCTATAGCGCTGTTTAAATTAAAATAGTATAGTCAAATTAAAATAAATTTGTGCCTCATTTATATGCATTCTGAAAACATTTAATCTGATGAGCTGATGTATATCTGAACTATAAGGAAAACAGAAGCTGGCAAAAGGATCTTCATCGGCAGAGCTTTTAAATGAAGCACGGTTGATATTTATCAGCAGAACAACACAGTTCTTGAATTTCAATTCAACTCTCCGTATGATAAAGATGAAGTGAAAAGTTTAGATGAGACTGAAGTGAAGTTAAATCTAGAAATTAAATCTTGAAGGAGTATAGAACAATGAGAAGGTGTTTACAGAGGACAACTGCTGTAACAAGCCACAATTCTCTTCTGCCAATATTGATATAGTATTTGATAGAAGAAAATAAGACTTCGGGGAGTTATTACTGGCAGATATTTAGTCCTTTCTGGCCTGAGCAATTAAGAGATCTTGACTACATTATTTGTCTTGAAAATGCTGTTGTTTTGATACTAGCCAGTATTTCTGGATGATTATCACCTGTCCAGCTATAAAACTATTATATTGCAGCTTAATTGTCTTCATTGAATGAGACAATAATATGGTTCTAATCTGCGAAATGACTATATAAAAATGGCACCTTCTTACTGAACACGTTTGTCCCCAAACGTGTAGTCAGAGTCAGACCTGCTAACTTGACTGACTATGAGTCTAATCTAAAATCCACTGAAGCCAATGCAATAGCTTCAGACCCCAATTAGCCTCCCACAGCCAAGACAGCTGTAGGGAAAAGGAGCTGGATTCAGTTCCAGTTAGCGACTCTTCAGCTGAATTGTTAACTAAATTCCAACTGCAGGAACAAAGTCCGCTCTTCCTTGCACCCATGAAATCCCACTGAGAGCAGAATTAGGCCTTGCAGCCCTTTTGTTCCTGGTGATAATGAGTGAGCCAGAACAGACCCTGCCTGACTTTTGGCTCCAAGGCTCAGTTTGAAAGGTAGGCCGTTAAAAAAGATCTTTCTTTCTCTGTGTCGAAAAAAACAGAAAGAGTGTGGAAATCATTGAGAGACGATATCTATAGAACCAAACAGTGCTACTCTTACAGAGACAAGGTGGGGGACTATCAAACTTCCAGAGCCCTGTCCAAGTTCAAAAACTTGTCTCTCATCAACAGAAATTGGTCCAAGAAAAAAAAGATCTCTCACCCACCTTGTTTCTCCAATATCCTGGGACCAACATGGCGGCCACAACATTGCAAACTACTTCTCCGAAGTCACTGCTCAAGATGGAATTGAACTCTAGTAACAAAAAGGTCTGAAAATAATTAGTCTATAATATGTAGATTGGTAAACTGCCCCTAAACTGTCTGAATGAAACTCCCTGGCTTTACATAACCCCTAGGAGGGGAGTGTCGATGAGCAAATATTATTCTCAGATGTATGTTTAATAAAGACTGTGGCCTGGAACTTCACCTGGGGTAAGTCAGCACTGATCCATTGAAGTTGATTTCCCGTGGCAGAGTATCTGGCCAATTTTTTTCTGTTCAGTGTCCTCCCCTCTGCATTCACCAACATAATGCTCAGCTTAATATCCAGTGAGAGAATTTGATGCTTTTACTCTGCTATGAAGAAATTAAGGCAGGGATCAGAGGAACAGAGAGATAAAGCAATGTCCTCTTGTCTCTTCCCCTCTCTGTCTTTCCTCCCCAGCTTCTGGCTTGTAAATTCATATAAACCTAGTGATGGGTGAATCCCGGAAGGTTTGGAGGCTTGGGTCAGTTAGGGTGACCAGATAGAAAATGAAAAATCAGGACGGGGGTGAGGGGCAATAGGAGCTTATATAAGAAAAATACCCAAAAATCGGGACTTTCCCTTTAAAATTGGGACATCTGGTCACCCTAGTGTCAGTTAGGAGAAGCATGTTAGAGTCTTGGGACCTGCTATATCTTCTTTGGTAGCAGTGAGGTGTCCAGAGGAGTCAAGCTGCTCTCTCCTCCCCTTTGCCAGCAGCAAGGACTCCAGAGGACCGTGTCTTCTCCATCACAGGCATATCTGTGGGCTATGCTGCTCCTCCCCCTCAGAGGCAAGGGAGGTAGGCTGGAGAACCTCCTGGTAGAGGCAGCTGTCTTGGTGTTAGGGCTCTAGCCGCCTACTCCGCTCCATCGCTACGGGCTCTTAAATGTGGCGCTGCTCTTGGGCTCCCTCTTGAACAGCACCCCAGTGTGCAAGCGGCAGATATATTCAGGATGCCTCCCTCCTTCCCCTGGGACCCATAATCTTCATTAGGGTGAAAGGATTTGCATGCTCTTCTCTCCAATGTTTCAGGGTCTAAATTTACACCCAATCCTCCCTAAAATGCAGTAAGGCGTAACATTCCTCATTGCACAAACTCACCTGTGAGCTGCCCGAGGCTTTGGACCCTAATGGAGCATAAGGTTTGCCTTTCCAGGTCAGGCCATCTAGCCTGGTAACCTGGATCTGGTATGATCTAATACCTGATACTTCAATAGTGCACCTAGCCATTTGAACGATGTTGTACATGGAAGGGACCGTTATTAGCATAATCAGTCGCCTGTGATGTGAGTCCAATTATAAACGTACTGTTCTATTAATGAATGATTTACTCATGCCTCAGAGATCTCATTAAATGTTGAATGAGATTCCAGTTTCTTATCAAAGTTTAAAGGACAACAACAACAGTAGTGTGTCTTGAAGAGTCACACACGGTGAATGTTTCATTGCTCAGTCTGGTTTTACAGGAAGGTAAAATCAGGCAGAAAGATTTGTTCTAGTCAGGAAACTGGAAGGAAAATGCCCAGGCAAAGAGCAGCGTTCCTGTCATTGAATATCAGCATTGTATTTTTCAATCAGACTAGACTAAAATGCAATAGTGGCTTTGCCTGATTTCATTAATCTTTTGGGAGGTATTGAACTGAAGGTAGAATGACATGGACATTTTTTTTTTGTCAAAAACATACAAACAAACAAAATAACCAAACAAAAAAACAGCAAACCCTGAACATTTTCAAACAAAGCCCAAAAAACTTAGTTTTGGGCCAAATACTGAACATTTTAGGGTTATGGCCAAAAAATTCAGTGGTCAGGTATTTATATTTTCAATAGGGCTATCAAGCAATGAAAAAAATTAACCACACGATTAATCGCACTGTTAAACAATAATAGAATGCCATTTATTTAAATATTTTTGGATGTTTTTTACATTTTCAAATATATTGATTTCAATTACAATACAGAATACAAAGTGTAGAGTGCTCACTTTATATTTATTTTTAATTACAAGTATTTGCACTGTAAAAAATAAAAGAAATAGTATTTTTTTAATTCACTTAATACAAGTACTGTAGTGCAATCTCTTTATCATGAAAGTTGAACTTACAAATGTAGAATTATGTACAAAAAACTGCATTCAAAAATAAAAATGTGAAATTTTAGACCCTGCAAGTCCACTCAGTCCTGCTTCCTGTTCAGGCAATTGTTCAGACAAACAAGTTTGTTTACATTTACAGGAGATAATGTTGCCCACTTCTTCTTTGCAATGTCACCTGAAAGTGAGAACAGGCATTCTTATGGCACTGTTGTAGCAGACGTCCCAAATTATTTACATGCTAGATGCACTAAAGATTCATACGTCCCTTCATGCTTCAATGACCATTCCATGTTGATGACAGGTTCTGCTTGATAACAATCCAAAGCAGTGCGGACAGACACATGTTCATTTTCATTATCTGAGTCAGCTGCCACCAGCAGAAGGTTGGTTTTCTTTTTTGGTGATTCAGGTTCTGTAGTTTCCGCATCGGAGTGTTGCTCTTTTAAGACTTCTAAAAGCATACTCCACACCTCGATTCAGATTCTTAAATCTCACATTTGTACCTTCTTTGCATTTTGTCAAATCTGCAGTGAAAGTGTTCTTAAAATGAACAACATGTGCTGGGACATCACCAGAGACTGCTATAACATGAAATATATGGCAGAAGGCAGGTAAAACAGAGCAGGGGACATACAATTCTCCCCCAAGGAGTTCAGTCACAAATTTAATTAACGCATTATTTTTTTTAACGAGCATCGTCAGCATGGAAGCATGTCGTCGCGGGAATGGTGGCTGAAGCATGAAGGGGCATATGAATGTTTAGCATGTCTGGCACATAAATACCTTGTTATGCCAGCTACAAAAGTGCCATGCAAATGCCTGTTCTCGCTTTCTGGTGACATTGTAAGTAAGAAGCGGGCAGCATTATGTCCCATAAATATAAACAACCTTGTTTGTCTTAGCAATTGGCTGAACAAGAAACAGGACTGAGTGGACTTGTAGGCTATGAAGTTTTACATTGTTTTGTTTTTGAGTGCAGTTACGTAACAACAAAAAAAATCTACATTTGTAAATTGCACTTTCACCACAAAGAGATTGCACTACAGTACTTGTATGAGGTGAATTGAAAAGTACAGTTTGATTTCAGTTACAACACAGAATAGAATATATATGAAAATGTAGAAAAACATCCAAAATATTTAATAAATGTCAATTAGTATTCTATTGTTTAACAGTGTGATTAAAACTGCGATTAATCTGGATTAATTTTTTAAATCGTGATTAATTTTGGGTGGGTTAATCGCTTGAGTTAACTGCGATTAATCGACAGACCTAATTTTCGATGAAAGTCAAAATATTTTGTGGAACTCAGACACCTGTTGCAAAAAACTTTGTTGAGTCAACCCCCCGTTTTTCCATCCAAAGCCAGTTTTGACAGAACATTTTTGACTAACCCTATTTGGGGGAAAGCGATGACATGGCCCAGGGCTGGGATTTAGGAGGTCAGAGTTCTATCCCAGCTGTGCCATAGACTTCCTCGGTGACCAAGGCAAGATTCTGCCACCATGAGTTGGCTCTACTTCATGACCAGTTCCGCTAATGTCAGGAGGGTCACCTGTGGACTAAGATGTTACTCGGTGTCAGAGTAGCAGAAACCTTTCTGGGCCTCTAATTCTGTTGGTAATATAGGAACAATGCTTCCCCTCCTCACAGTCATGTTGTGCTGCTTGATAAGTTAAAGTGCAAGGAGATCCTTTCAGGCCAGCCATCCTCAGACTGAACCTCTGGGTAGATAAAAATAAGGTAAATAAGTACCTTTGGTGACTCTGCTGCTGCTGTAATTAACTGCTTTGAGTCTGCTGAATGTAACTCCTTCATGAGGCAAGAGGCATCTTCAGTGAAGCAGCCATGACTTTTTTTGAGTTAATGGGGGGCTCTGACATGAGTGCGGGAGATGAAAGATGAGGAGGAGAGGGGCGATTTGCGTTAGAGGTAGGGCCACTAGGGACTGGGTTGAGGAGAGGATGGCCTGGGTTATACTAGACATGTTGGGTGAGAGGTGGAAGGGAAAGGGGTGCACAGTGGAGCATTCAAGAACTTGTGTTTGGTGACCCACCTGAATACTGTCAGACCCTCGTTGCTGTTTGTCTGCGGGCAACATTAGCAGAAACAACGACAATCGATTTCTTTATTAAATCCATGACTCGACAAACATGAATTAAACATTTAGGTTGCCACTCTCTCCGGTTTGTGGACACATCAGAAAGGAACGTGCTCATTAATAGCACCAATTAGCATAGCAGGCACTTAATGCCAGGCATTACTCTGACATCCAAAAGCTCTCCTTACTCATTCTATTTGACTGGAGGGGGAGGAGAGGGACACTGCGTAGGATTATGTTTAGCAGCATTCAATTAAATGTGCAGGGCCAAATTGGCAAAATCGCTCTCTAAAATTGACCTTGTTATTTTGCAGGTGTCCTTATTTACAGGCTCAAAAACCCTGCATAAGCTTGAACAAATAGAAGGTTCTAAGGGGGCCAGAATTTCACAGGGGAAAAACGTGTACAGATTTGTGCAACTAACTTGTATGTACAGTTACGATGAGTGTGCATCCTAAGAGCGTGATTGTGCACTCGAATCCCATTATGATTGCACTTGAAAATTGCAATTATACACCAAACACTTTAAAGGAATATTTCCCCTAGTTCCTGTGTGTGTGTGTGTGTGTGTGTGTGTGTGTGTATAACAGAGGGATTGCTGAGGCAATATTATGTATAAACCTAACATTCCCCTTCTTTCTGCACCTCAGCTTAACTCTGTTTCAGCACAGTCCAGAGTTCTGTCTTTTCAGACAGCATGACAGTTAAACCTCAGGTCTCTTGTATTTGTACCCTGATATGTAGGTGTGAATAGTAGATCAAAGCTAGTACTCTACACTTTCTTAGGCCTGGTCTACACTGCAGAGTGAGGTCGATGCGAGGCAGCTTACGTCGCACTAACTCTGTAAGCGTCTGCACTAAAACGTCGCTCCCACGGATGTAACTTGCTCACTACGCCGGCTTAATAACTCCACCTCCGATACAGGCGTAGTGCTTAGGTCGACACAGTGTCAGTCTAGAAACGGTGTTGCTTCCATTGACTGTTGCTGACTTTCAGAAGCCGCCCACACTGCCAGTGAAATCAGTGCAAGCGCTCCTGGTGAGGACACACAGAAGGAGTGCACAGCAGACCCGCAAAAGCGATTTAATTACTGCGGTGGCTGTACGCCGACATAACTTAGGCTGATATAATTTTGTAGTGTAGACATACCCTTAGGAAAACAAATGTTTAATGCACACAGAAAACATTGTAAATAGTATTTTGAATCACTTTTAAACAAGACTGGCCGATTTTTTTTTAATGCCCTCTAAAAATAGCAGGTGGAAATTCAGAAGCCCAACTGTTTGAAAATGTGACCTTGCTATTTACTGTTCTAGATTAGATAGTAGTAAAAAAAAGGCGGCAGTGAAACCAATGAGGGAAACAGTGACACTCTGACAGCGATCAGGCTTAGTCATTGGTATATCTTCTTGTGGCTGGATACCAAGGAAGAAACTTCATGTGATGCAAACCAGTGGCAAGCAACAGAGCTAATAAAACAAACAAAAAACCGAGAGGAGAAATCTTCTGCTAAAAACTGGAAATACATTATTACACCTGGTATAGAGAGAAACCGGTTTTTCTCCAGCCAACATGTCCACAGCTGGAGCTGATCTAGGATAGGGATCCCTCAGTCCTGCTCTATTGCTTCAGTGCTCAGATGAGATGTGACAGCAGTGGGACAATAGGCTAGTGTGCAGGGATTAGATCTCTTTTGTTTATCTTTAGTAGAAAGAGAGAGAAGTGGCCCAGGGACGACTCTTTGGAGCTCATTTCTGAGTGCTGGGAGTGCAGCTGAAATTATTAGTGAGACAGAGATGGTGAATCTGAAATGCTTGGACAATTTAAGAAATGGTTTGACCCACCTCTTTGTAAGCCCATCCCCCCCACCCAGGGAAACAGGGCTCTCAAACTAAACTCAGCAGGAGTCACAGAATTGAGATGAGCAGCGACAACCCATGCTGCAGTGCCCGTCTGCAGCACACTACATTCTGCTGCAGCAGGAAAGAAAATGTTGGTGAAAAGGTAACTTTTTTTAAAAACCATTGTCACATGCACCATGCTGAACCTGGGGACGTTGTGCGGGATGACATGTGTGCATCATTCCAAGGGCTTGATTACAGAAGTTAGCAGCATTAGCATTTGACTCTATTTATTGAGTAGTTTTCTTGCTTCTTTGGAAAATGACCTTCCCAAATAAAATATTATCCTTATTATGTTACAGGCCCCCTTGTGCTAGGCCCTGTACAAACTTATAGTAAGAGACAGTCACTGCCTAAAGATCTGACAGTGTAAATAGGCAAGACAGAACAAAGGTGGGAGGAAAAGAAAGATTTGCCCTATTTTTACAGAGGGAGAACAGAGTCCCTTTGGGTATGTCTACACTGCAATAGAGACCTGCGGCTGGGCCATGGCAGTTCACTCGGGCTCACAGGGCTCAGGCTGTGGGACCCTGTAAGGGAAGAGGGTCCCAGAACCTGGGCTCCAGTCTGAACATCTACACTGCAATTTTATAGCCCAGCAGCCCAAGGCCGAGTCCACTGACATGGGCCGGTCATAGGTGGTTTAGTGAAGTGTAGACACACCCAGATGTTAGGTGTCTTCCCCCACGATAAATCTGTGTCTGAGATGGGCATAGAACATATACTGTGGGCTTAAGATGTGATAGAAATAGTTACATTAGAGAGCGTGTCCAGAGGAGAGCAACAAATATGATAAGAGGTTTAGAAAACATGACCTATGAGGAAAGATAAAAAGAATTGTGTCTGTTTCATCAACAGAAGAGAAGGCTCAGAGGGAACCTGTTAAGTCTTTAGACATGTGAAGAGGACAGTGTTCAATTGTTCTCCATATCCACTGAGGGTAGGACAAGAAGTAATTGGCTTACTTTGCAACAAGGGAGATTTTTGTTGGATATTAGGAAAAACTTGTTAAAACCAAGAATAGTGAAGTACTAGAATAGGCTCCAATGGAGGCTTTGGAATCCCCCTCATTGGAGATTTTTAAGAACAGGTTAGACAAACACCTGTCAGGGATGGTTTAGATATACTTAATCCTGCCTCAGTTCAGGGGGCTGGACTAGATGACCTCTTATGGTCATGTCCAGCCCTATGTGTCTATGATTCTACAATTAAAATATCATTGATTAGTTCAGTGGTTCCCAAACTTGTTCCGCTGCTTGTGCAGGGAAAGCCCCTGGTGGGCCAGGCCAGTTTGTGTACCTGCCGCGTCCGCAGGTTCGGCCGATCGTGGCTCCCAGTGGCCGTGGTTCGCTGCTCCAGGCCAATGGGGGCTGCGGGAAGCGGTGCGGGTTGAGGGACATACTGGCCGCCGCTTCCAGCAGCTCCCATTGGCCTGGAGCAGAGAACCGCGGCCACTGGGAGCCGCGATCGGTCGAACCTGCGGACGCGGCAGATAGACAAACCGGCCCGGCCCGCCAGGGGCTTTCCCTGCACAAGCGGCGGAACAAATTTGGGAACCACTGGATTAGTTCATCACAAACTTTGTTGTGTTGTTAGTAGAGATGGTCCCAGACCAACTTCTCAGGTTCAAACAATCACAGACATGGTGGAAGCCTGTTCTGAATTGCTCAGCTCTGGCCTGTTTCCAGTCGTTATTTTGTAGGGTCAACTGTGCTCGAAAGAAAACTCAAGACTGACCAAAACACACTAAACCAGAAATACAACAATTATTGCAAATTATGCAAAGTCTAAATGGGGACATTTCCCCAGTTACCTTGACATGATAAGCATTTATATGTTATAGCAACTTACCTATGTTAACTTCATTCCATAGTAATTATGGATTTCCCATTGTCACCTGGAGACACTCACTGGTTGCTTTTAAGCTTGCTGTGTAAGGGAACTGGAGTCCTGCAAAAACCCAACTATTGCCACATAACAATAGCGTACTGAACAACGGTTCTTTATTGCAGCTGCCTGAAGGTGAAGCCTACAGGTGTCAGCGTTAGCTGAGCGAAGGAAGCTGCAGCCTGTGTGTAGAACTCAGTGACTGGGGAATCAAGAGTTTGGTTTCTATTATTATTAATAGGATATTCTCCCTAGGTTTCCATATAGCAACTGCCACAATTAATCCCATTCTGCGCAGTGTGCAGCCATGCCACCTGATGGCATGATGCTACCAGCACTGTAGGATGTACAAGCAACCTACAAGATCAAGCCTGGTCAGGAGTTAGATGGAAGAGCATCAAGGAAAATCTAGGTACAGCAGGAGGTGTTGTTACTGACTAAAAAGTGGGTACAGTTCCCTGTGTCTGGTTTGAAGCAATGCCACAGCTGTGCTAGCGGGCACTTGGCTGCTTGAAGGATTCTTTCTTGGAGGAGCTGTAAAGCATAAGCCCTGATAAGTTCTGAATTTAAGTGCTTGATTTGTATAAGGTGAAGCCTGATGTTTGCCTACCTAAGCTAGAACCTGCAAATCAAATGTTTGTGTATGCAAATAGGTTTCATAATCCACTTGCTATACTACACATCCCCAATTTTCATGCACCAATATAGCTCTCGTATGTGCCAATGCAAAAAAAAAGTGCCTTGGAACTCACTAATATCCCTTTGCACATTTGGCAGGAGTTGGGGATTTAACAGCATCCCAGAAATTTTGAAAGCGTGAGCCATATTTTGCAAGGTATGAACTAATTTTAAAGCAATGGATTCTAATTTCCTTTTTATCTTATTTTCCCCTTAGTGCAGATGGGGACTTTGCAGTCACTCACCTGACCAAAGCCCACCTTTTTTATGATGGAAGAATCAAGTGGATGCCCCCTGCTATCTACAAAAGCTCCTGTAGTATTGATGTCACCTTCTTCCCATTTGACCAGCAAAACTGCACCATGAAGTTTGGCTCCTGGACGTATGACAAAGCCAAGATAGACTTAGTGAGCATGCACAGCCATGTGGACCAATTGGACTACTGGGAGAGTGGAGAATGGGTCATCATCGATGCCGTGGGCAATTACAATATCAAGAAATATGAGTGCTGTGCAGAGATCTACCCTGATATCACCTACTTCTTTATTATCAGGAGGCTGCCCTTGTTCTACACAATTAATCTGATCATCCCCTGCCTCCTTATCTCCTTCCTGACTGTCTTAGTCTTCTACCTGCCTTCGGAGTGTGGTGAGAAGATCACCCTTTGTATCTCAGTGCTGCTGTCACTGACCGTGTTCCTGCTGCTCATTACGGAGATCATCCCTTCCACCTCCTTGGTCATCCCCTTGATTGGAGAGTATCTGCTTTTCACCATGATATTTGTCACCTTGTCCATCATCATCACTGTCTTTGTGCTCAACGTGCACCACCGCTCCCCCCGGACCCACACCATGCCCGACTGGGTGAAGCGGATCTTTCTCGACGTTGTCCCACGCCTCCTCTTCATGCAACGGCCCTCGGTGGTGAAGGACAATTGCAAGAAGCTGATTGAGTCCATGCACAAAATAGCCTCCTCTCCACAGCTTTGGTCCGAGACCGAAGTGGAGCCTAAGTTTACTACCTCCTCTTCAAACAGCCCTCAGAGCAAAGAACCATCACCCACCTCTTCCTTCTGTGCCCATCTTGAGGAGCAAGTCAAACCCCAGACTGTCGGCAAGTCACCTTCTCTCCAGTACTCTGTGCTACACCAAGAGCCAGCACAGGCTAGCTGCTCCTCCCTGCAGCCCCCCTGCCATCCGCTGAGTGACACCCAGCCCACGTCCATCTCCAAGAGCAGATCATTAAGTGTCCAGCAGATGTACAGCCCAAATAAAGTAGAGGATGGGAACATCCGCTGCAGATCCAGGAGCATCCAGTACTGCTACCTGCAAGAGGAGTCCTCCCAGACCAACGGCCAGACCAGTGGCTCTCCGGCAGCTCAGCGGTACCGTCTAAACGAGAAGCAGCCCCAAAGCAAAGCCTCCCAGTGTAAATGCAAGTGTAAAAAGAATGCGGCAACCAGCTCTTCGGAGCAAGGAACCAAAACTCTCAGCACCAAAGAGCCACACGTTTTGCTGATGTCCCCTGCCTTGAAGCTGGCAGTGGAGGGGGTCCATTACATCGCAGACCACTTGAGAGCCGAGGATGCGGATTTCTCAGTAAGTACAAGTGGCTGCCTGTCACCCATTGTGATTGTCAAACAAAACAAGTCATGTAACTAGGACTGGCTGAAAAGCAGGTCAAACAATCCCTTCCACTCCTTTGTAATGTCCACATTTTTATGGAAAACTTTTCAAATTTTGAAACATCTCAATCAGCTTGAGTTATACCCTTGGCTAGGATCCAGTCAATGAGCATTGAGGGCCTGCAGTGTCTTGCAGGGTTGGGGCTCAGGTTAGCAGTGCTTCCCTGTTGCTGCTGCCTATTTCATGATCTACCCGTACAGGAGATGCTTGTAGCTTAGTGTTGAGAACCACATCTGTCATTCCTCTTTTAACCTTGGCAGCCACTACGTAGCTTTCAACAGTTTGGCTTTGTTTAGGAATGCACTGTGCTATTCCTCTGGCACTGGGTCTTGTTAAAATAACCATTGTTTCTAAGCTTAGCATACTGCAGCTCAGAATTGTAGCTTCACTTGCCTATAAATAAGAGATCTGGACACCATTTTATAATCTTACAGCAAAGAACCAGAATACTTAGTGAAAGCAAATCATACCGGACAGAACTCAGCTGAGCTCTACACACCTGACCTATGGTCCTGCAAGTTGTTAAACACCTCCCATGAGAGGATGAGCACCGTAAGTGGAGGTTTGATAGGAGAGTTATAAAATCATGACTAGTGGAGAAAGTGAAAGTGTTATTTACCCCCTCACATAACACAAGTTCTAGGACAGGGTTTCTCAAACAGGGGTCGCCGCTTGTGTAGGGAAAGCCCCAGGTGGGCCGGGCTGGTTTGTTTACCTGCCCTGTCCGCAGGTCTGGCCAATCGCGGCTCCCACTGACCGCGGATCGCTGCTCTGGGCCAGTGGGAGCTGCTGGAAGCGGTGGCTAGTAAGTCCCTCGGCCCGCGCAGCTTCCAGCAGCTCCCATTGGCCCGGAGCAGCGATCCGCGGCCAGTGGGAGCCGCGATCGGCCAGACCTGTGGATGGGGCAAGTAAACACACCGGCCTGGCCCGCCAGGGGCTTTCCCTACCCAAGCGGTGACCCCTGTTTGAGAAACCCTGATCTAGGAGGTCACCTGATTAAATAAATAGGCGGCAGTTTAAGAACATACATAAGATAGTACTTCTTCATACAAAACACAGTCGCTTATGGAATTCATTGCCAGAGGATGTTGTAAGGGTCAAAAGTATAACTGGATTGAGAAGAGAATTAGATAAGTTCACGGAGGATAGGTCCATCAATGACTATTAGCCAAGATGGTCAGGGACGCAACCCCATGCTCTGGTGTCCCTAAACCTCAGACTGCCAGAAACTGGGACGGGACAACAGGGGATGGATCACTTGAAATTGACCTGTTCTGTTCATGCCCTCTGAAACATCTGGCACTGGCCACTGTCAGAAGGCAAACTACTGGGTTAGATGGACCATTGTTCTGAACCGCTATGGCCGTGTGTTCAGATGTAAATCCCATTGACTTCAGTGGGAGATGAAGGTGCTCAGCACGTCACAGGAACAGGCCCCAACTGTTGCAGAACATAATAACCCATCCCTAAAGCTATGATCTGGGAAGGGAAAGCTTGTACCACTGCAAGCATCAGCTAAAAAGCAAAAAGGAGAACCCAAAGCCAGTTTCTGCTGCTCATTTGTTGGGAACTTGACCACATTTTACTTTACAGATAAGCCTCTGGACCATCCCTCTTCTCTTCTGGACCACAGTTGTGTCACAATGAGTTAAAACGATATGAATCAAATCCTGCTTTTATGTATTCCAATGTGAATCAGAAGTATTTCTACTGACATCAATAGAATTTACCCCATATATTTCCCATGATTTAATAAAAGAGACATCATTTCCCCACTCTTTACCAAAACAATGGTACCTTCCATTTCATGTTAATCTCTTTATAAGCTTGTCCATATAAATATAGTATTGAATAAATGATTATATTGGATTCTTTGTAATCCATCCTTTTCATTTGCATTATAGACAGTGTGTGATGAAAAGCACTAGTGCGTGCCTTCTCCTCTGATGCCATGTGACACTTTCCCCTTGTGAAATGGTCCGATATCTTCAGGGGAGAGCTGCCCTCATCATGACTGTCAATGTACAAGAGAAAAGAACAGCTTTGTCTTCTGTAACTGAACATTCCACCACACCAGTCTAATGGGTTAGTGGTTAGAAAATATCCAGCGTGAGAACTCAAACAAATTGGAAAACTACGACCCTAGGGATCACTGATTCTTGAGCTTTCCCTGGGAATAGGTGCCAAATCTACTATGTTAAGTTGCTTTATTTTTTTCTCTATTCCCTGCTACATAAATAAGCGTGTTTCACCGGAGTTTAGCCCCATAGCGACTCTTGCAATTCCCTCAGAAAATAGAAGAGAAAGGACTAGTGGAGAAAACCTGTACCCCAGTGTTTTTTGCAGTGTGGAGCAGCTGGGCTATCACCACTGACTTTCTGCACTTCCCCAATAGATGTTGTGGTTTGCTCTTGTTCTGAATCCAGAAAGGAAATAGCAGAAAGAGATATTACAAATGTGAACTGAAGATTAATTCTTAGGAATAGAGCTGACGGGAAAATGAGGATTCTATCGGAGCTGCCAATATTTCAACGTTTACTTTCATCCTGACTTGGGATGAAAAATCAAAAGCATTGAAATTTGTCATGAAATGACCATTTCCAAAACATTGCACCAGCTGCCCCAAGCCTATCTACAACTTCAGAGACGGTGCACCTATGCTTGAGTATTTGTAGAGACCTACACAGGCATTGCAATGGAGAAAGAGTTTCTCTTGAAGCTCCTGACTGTTATTTGTTTAGTATCATCACCACCAGGGGCATATTTCTAAATTAAAAGTAAATAGTTCATTTAATTAAGTGTTGGAATCCAAAGAAGAATGGGAAAGCAGGAAGCAGCAATCTGTTACAAAACGTGTCTGCATGCAAATCCAGGCACATAGTCACACTTAGGGAAATGACTGAAAATTGAATACCTCCAGTATATAATAGAAATGCCGTCAGATTTCTTACAGACTGTGACGAGCAAGACAAGCTGTATGTCAAACCTGAGCTAGAATAACCAGCTTGCCTTTTCATTACCACCTATGCATTAACAGCATGGTCTGGAAACACAGACACTCATGTTATCACAGTGATATCCATTTATCTTGAGAAATACACAATTTCCTCTGAACAAATGAAGGTTTTACCAGTAATTAGTATCCCAAAATGGTGCGCTGCTGGTAGCCTGCATTTACTTGCTCTTTGCCTACTATTTAGGATACTTGTTTCAGGAACAAATGTTTGAAGTGTCTTGGAAGGTAGCATTATATTGTGACAGGAAAATCATCCTCTGCATTATAGTAAAACAAAAACGGTCAGACAAAGAACCTTCATGTTCAAACCACCAGATCTGTCCATTGGCTGAAGATTCTAATACTGTTCCTCTTCTTTGGAAATGATAGGTTGGTTTGTGCAACATGGAATAGTTAATGGTCCAGTCCATTTAAATATTCAGAACCCCCCAACCCAAATACATGTATACGATTGCTTTAAAGAACATAAAGGGTAGGGAGGTGAATTTTCAGTTGGAAATGAGTGAATAATTTGTAACCAAAACTGTATTCAACACGTTTTGCACCAGCTTCTGTTCATGAAGGCCATGATCCACCAAGGTAATTAAACTCATCATGACTAACTTTACACACGAGTATTCCCACTGAAGTCAATAGGAACACTCACATGCTTATAATCGGGTGCCTAGCTGAATCAGGGCTACATTGTCTGCAGAAACCCTTCTTTTTCTCAAAATGTATTCACATGTAGAATCCTTTGCCCATTAAAGTCTCCAGTAGTTCTTGCCCTACAGGTTTTTCACAGCTCTCCATGATAAGGATTCAATACACTAAATTTGAGCTGTTCTGAGTGACTTGTACGTCCCGTGGCATTGTTTGTGTTCTCCCATCCTAACTGGGTGATCCTGACTCTTAGAATCAGCGTTCCTGCACAAATACTCCCACTTCTGCATTGGATATTTGCTTCCTGCGTATGTTGTGCAATATTTGCTTAAAAGTCACTATTTTGGCACCATTGCCAGGCAACTCATTTCTAGGTTAACGGTGGAAAGCAAATTCAAGGGAGGTGTGATATGAAGTGATTTAAAAATAAAATTGGAATGATTATTTGGTGCGGAAGAGGGTTGCAGAATTTCCCCCCAGCTTTATTTCTAACAGTGTATAGCAGACACTCTTGGGACTGCTCTAACTTATGCCACAGTCAATGGCCCATCTGCCAGCTAGAGATCCCTGTAGCACATCAACATTCCAGCCATCCCTCCTCCCCACACCAATCCCATATGCCAGGGGCTGAATGGAGCTGGCATAGGAACTGGCTAGGTAGGTTCACCTGCGAACTCCCTCTTACCTGGAGGGAGTCTTAGATGGGGAGATCTGGCTACTTTATATCCCCTTATCCTTTCCCTCAAACAACCTTGGGTGAGCCTCTTAAACCTAGGTAAAATCCAGATCAGTGGTTCTGTGCCAGGTATTGACATCTGTAAGCAAGTTGCTGGTGATGTCTCTATAGATTGCACTGCATGGGAATTGCTGTATAGAGGGCAATCTGAAGGGGAATGTCAATCAGAGGGAAAGACTATAGCACGGTTAAAAACATCTAATTTCCCTTTCTTCCTATTCTTTTTTCATGTCCTCTCATCCTTTCTCTCATGTGCTGTCTGTGGTGCTGAATGCCAATTAACCAACATTTGATGCAAATCCATTTTCGAGAAGAGCTGAGTATTCAGTGAAAATACAATCAAATTTAGAAGCAAATTTCAATTAGACTGCTTACAACCCCCTCATGTTTCCTTTCCTGGAACAATTCAAGCACCTAACATTTTACTAGCACAAATACATTAAGCTCATTTTTACCTTGGATGCTGGAATATTTGCTAAAAGTAATTTTCCAATTGTGCATTGGATGGTGAAGTTCAAAATCTGTGCTTTGTTGGTTACATACCTAACACACCAAATTGTGAAACTGAAACAATCCCCCAGAACGTATCTAGCTCTTCCACATCGGACAAATGTTAAATATCAAACTGAGAGTCACAATCCAATTCACAGTCCAACATTGGCTCTCATCAAATGATGAATAAATCAGAGAATCTCATGAGTTGCTCGTGGACAACTGATGAATGGTGGGAAGGAAATGAAATTCATAGTCTAAATTATCCTCTCTGAATTGTCATCCTGATCCCAAACTCAGTGGGAATTTTGCCCTGGCTTCCAATAGTTGCAGGATCAAGACTTATTCACTCCATTTTGTATTTGAAAGTGATTCTGAGCATTAAACAGCCATCATACTGCCAGTAAGAGCTCAATTGTGCAACGTGCTGAGCAGTTTGGTCCCAGTCCAACAAAGCATTTAAGCACATGTTTAGCTTAAATCATATGACTACTGCCATTGAAGGGAATAGGACAGCTCCCATACTTAAGAGGTTTTGCTGAATCAGAGCCAGAGCATTCAATACCTGGCAGGATTGAGCTCCAAATGGGCCGGTTTAATGGCAGGGATGAGGGCGAGGGTGGGGTGGGGGGATAGCTACTGCTATCTTGACACCCACTCACCCATTGACGAGTAGGAAGGGTATAATTAGTTGCAACCATTCCTCTGATCAATAATTTGTACCAAATTCAGTTGGGGTGCTTCGCCCCTTTACTGCTGCATCCTTCTCCCTTACATATCACTGGCATGTCATTTTAAACAGACCTCCCACCGCAGTGCGTAGAGCACACTAGTCAATCATGTTCATTTGTCAGCATAGTGTATGAGGTACTTGTCTGGTGGATGCACAGTAGGAGAGTTATATAGCTTTAGAGGCCCCGTCTCCTCTCAGTAATCATTGCTTCTTGAGGTTACATTCTGTAATCTGCCTCTAGTCAGGTTAGGAGCGTAGCAACGGGTGGGCCTGGGTGGGCCATGACCCATCCACCTAACCTCCAGGCCCACCCAAATCTGAGAGGGGTTTAGTGCTGCTCCAGCAGCCTGGAGCATCACTTGGGCACCTGAAATCCAGGACGGAGCTATGCGCCAGTCCTTCAGAAAGCTACACTCCAGCAGCTCTGTCTTGCCATTTTCGGAGCCGCTCATGCCCATGCCCAGCTCGGCAGGTGAAGCCCTGTGGCTGGGGACACCAGGGTGGGGAAGACGGTGTGGTGTCACAGGGGTAGCTGAACACACACAGTCTGTCATTGCCCGTCCACCCGAAAGTTGGAGCCCACCCAAATTTCCACTCCTAGCTACGCCACTGAGTCAGACGCCCATTAGTCTGGGCTGGGGTTAAAACCGGCCTATATAATGTCTGGATTGGGTTCAGATCGCACCGCCTCATGAAATGTAAATATTCTGTTTTCTCCCCTTGGAACTGATTTCAGTAGTGAGTACGAGCAAGGATTTTAATTGCCCAATGGAATTTATTCACAGACTGCTTGATATCAATTTAATTGGACTCCTGGGGAATGAATATATATATAGTCACTGAAATATATGTTAGATTCCATGCACAGTATTTTACTCCTTTTAAGGGATCTGAGATCTAGGAAAGTGTAGGCAGTGGTGATACAAGTTATTTTTGTGTGTTTTGTTGTAGTGGCTGGATCATCAGTAACATGCACTCAACTGTGCATCACTAGCACTCAGATTTTGACCTGTATTTTGGCTAATTTTAAAGGGGGGCACTCAAAGTTGTTTGAGGGAGATCATCCATCACAAGGAAACAAAAGAGCTCCTCTCAAATGACTCAAGTTGGAGAATTACATGCCATGATCTCATTGCAGAGTTGTACCATCTGATGTCACAAAATATTGGAACTGGGCAAAGAGGACACAAAGTGATTTATGAACATCTTTGTGAATAAATGTGATGAGTTCTATCTGGTGTTAACAATGGGATGAAATTAACCATTGTTTGGAAATATTCCAGTGACCATTTGTGTGAACGTTTATGAATCCCTGAAGTTTAATGAATCTTAGTACAAAGAACAATGTAAGAAACGTGTGTTATTTCGTATTCGCTTCTCATCATTTGTTATTCTCCTATGTAAAAAGCTGGTTGTCCATTCAGATAGCAGAAGTAATACTGGATGATTTGGGCAACAAAAGCAAGTAATAGGAATAGCAAATAATCAAAGATGTGAATAGCTTACGAGTGTGCCATAGGCTGAAATTTGTTTGCAGAAGCCATTCAGTGAACATTTATTAATTATAAACACACCTGAAGATTCGCGATTAGTTTGCAAAGGATTTGTGAGCCAAAACAAGAGCTAAATGCAGGTAACTTATTTAAAATGAATAATTCTACCAGCTCTACAAACATCGCAATGTATTCCACACCGAACTTAAACTTTCATTCAGTCTATGACATGTCATGATTTCTCTGCAAACTTTGTGGCTTATGACAAGCTAAAACTCGGTTATGAAACCATGGCTAATGTAGAAAGAAAAGGTGAGAGAGATGTTTTAACATAGTGACTCCATTGCATTCATGGGAGCTGTTTTGTTTGACTGTATGTCAGATCATAACATTGTGTTGGATGGTAACTAGAATGATATTCATGATGCCACTAAATCTGTGAAACCGTGATCCTTGCTCAGCTGAAATGACAGATTCATTGACACTTGAATAGCTTCCTTTACCTTAAACTTGCTTAAGAGCATTTCCAGCAAATTTAGGAATCCCTTAACTTTGAGCAACCTCGTTTAAGGTCTCCTACCAATCACTTTTTGTTTCAATTGTACTAAGAATTGCTGACAGCAACTTGCAAAAGCATTTATTTTAAAACAGTGTCATGTACATAGGATTGTTACTGATTTACCTTGGGTTAAAACCACAGCTATTTTCCCCATAGTTTAGTTCCATGAAGTAGTAAATACAGAAGTTAATCAAAGTAAGATCTCCTGTCCCCTTTATAGGATCATGAAGGTATCTGTTATACCATTGGTTCGCAAACTCGGGCTGCCGTGTGTTCAGGGAAAGCCCCTGGTGAACCGGGCCGGTTTGTTTACCTGCCACGTCCGAAGGTTCGGCCGATCGCAGCTCCCAGTGGCCACGGTTCACCACTCCAGGCCAATGGGAGCTGCAGGAAACGGCGCGGACTGAGGAACGTATTGGCTGCTGCTTCCCGCAGCCCCCATTGGCCTGGAGCAGCGAACCGCGGTCACTGGGAGTTCTGATCAGCTGAACCTGTGGATGCAGCAGGTAAACAAACCGGCCCGGCCGGGGCTTTCCCTGAACAAGCGGCGGCCCTAGTTTGAGAACCACTGTGTTACACCTCTTGCCTGACATGAGGCTCTGACTAGCTGGATAAAGCACTGGTAATCCAAGGGAGGAATTTTCCAAAGCACTCAACTCAACTCAGCATTTCAACTCAAAAACCAATGTTAAATGTTTTCCTTTTTGAAAATATATTAATTCTGATGGGGGCTTATGGAAAGGGCTCCCAGAGAGTATTTTAGTATCAAAAATATACTCTGTTCCCCTTTTTAAATAATGCTGCAGTATGATTTTAACTCTTCAAAGATTTGGAACAGTGGAGGGGGTGAGGGCTGGGACTTAGGACACTGCTGCATTCCCTTCAGCAGATCACTTAATCTCAATAGGCCTCAGTTTCTGTATCCATGAAAGGGGCATATCTACACTTAATGCACTTTGCAAAGTGCATTGAGATCGATGGATGAGAAGCAGCGCAGTGTTAATGTCTTATTCACGGTTGAACCTGTCACCAGCGCTACAACTGACAGCAAACAACAAGCTAAATGGCCAAATTTCAGCCCTGAGTCCTGCGATGTGGTGAGACTATCACACAGCAAGCAGAACATTATAGGAAATGTTATGGGCACATCCATATAAATCAAGACTTTACAGTCTGTTCAGACCTCTTTTTTTCGGGGGGGGGGGGGGAATCGTGGCTGCAGTATAGTAGACAAGGTTGTGATGTGCATGTGGGTCTTTATTCCAAGAAATGTTCAGTTAGGAACATTAACTCCTCCTCTGCCGTACAGAAATCTATTCGGCCTCCCCAGAGAGAAGATGTTGGGTAAACCCTTCCACAGCAACATGAGAGTGGGGCGAAAGGAAACAGGCATGATCAGAGGGGGAGGGATAGCTCAGTGGTTTGAGCATTGGCCTGCTAAACCCAGGGTTGTGAGTTCAATCCTTGAGGGGGCCACTTAGGGATCTGGGGAAAATCAGTACTTGGTCCTGCTAGTGAAGGCAGGGGGCTGGACTCAATGACCTCTCGGGGTCCCTTCCAGCTCTATGAGATAGATAGGTATAGGTATTTCTCTTACCTGCTGGCTCATTTTCACTTGTGACTCAGCAAAGGCTTCCTGGAGTGGGTTAGGGTGTGTTAACTCCTCAGTGAAGATGTTTAAGCAGGGGGGAGAAATACCCCCCCCACATTTGAACCTCTGCCTAATTTGAGCCTACAGTTGTGGCCCATGGAAAATGGGTTATTGCATGTGCAAATAAGCCTAATGAGCTATTTGCATATGCAGTGTGTGCACAATTGTTGTAATTACATGTGCAAATTAGGCATATCAGAACTGTCTGAAAATCCATCCCTTGGTCATATTTAATAGAATTAATTCCTGCCATTGTACAAGGTGCTTGAATGGAAAACAGATGCTCTCTCAGGCTAGGTAAAAGAGAGACATTGTCCTTTCACCATAAGAGCCGTAGTAACATCCCTTGCCTCTCTGTGTTCCCAGGTGAAGGAAGACTGGAAGTACGTTGCAATGGTGATCGACAGAATCTTCCTTTGGATGTTCATCATAGTCTGCTTACTGGGCACCGTTGGTCTCTTCCTTCCCCCTTGGCTGGCAGGGATGATCTAAGAATAGCTGTGGAAAGAACAAAGTGCATCCCATTCTATGGATTTTAGTCCACCTGGAAGGAGACAAGACGATAAAGCTGGAGACAGTCTCTATGAATAATTTACTATGTATCTGCGCATGAATTGTTCAGAGCGCACTGGGGACACCTTCCAAGTTTACATTATTTGCCAAGCCATCCTCATCTTCTATATCTATTTTAAGGGGGAAATTATTATTAAAATTTATACATAGCATGATGGCATTCGTTGACATACGCTACAATGTAAGAATGCAGGCATGGTCCCTAAAGCAGTACTAACTGAAGCATTATTTACAGACCTGCCCCTGGCAAGTTAGGCCCATTAGTCTTGAGGGGTTTCAGTGTGTCCCATGTAGTAGGGTCATGCCGTCAGGATGGAACGGTCCAGGACTGTGTGTCCCTGTAAGAGCCGTTTAATAAATAAAGTTTCAAATTTGGATTCCTGGGCAAGAGACTGTCTGTGCATCTGGGGGGGTCCAGCTGGAGTCACAGATGGCCAGACCACAAAGGTTCTGCATCAACCCAGCCCCTTCCGAGTCTCTGGAGACGGTTTACCCCGACCAAAGTCCCAGCAGCATCCTTCTCAAAGTGTACGGGCCAAGCGTTGAAGTCTTCACTCATGCAAAACTGCAGGAGTAAGATTTTGGCTTGAGCAAGGACTGCAAAAAACCTAAGCAAGGACCTCACGATTTGGCTCAAAGCATGTTTTGATCCATCCACATTCGCCTTTGGCTTGATTTGCTTTTCTGAATGGAAATCTGCTCGACCACAGACTTCAGCTGCTGCCTAAGGCCTATAAGCCGGACTCTGTCTCTGTCAGCAAAGCGTGAAATGCTTGGCGCATGTACAGTAATGCTTTTAGTATTAAATGAGAGAAGGGGATGCAGTCAATACATAGTGGCCAGTTGTTAAATGCAGACACTTGAATAGGATACCTAGATCCCACATTTGGATTGGCATTTAGCCAGCTAAAGAAGGCATTATGGACTAAATTCTCAAAAGCCATTCTGGATGCCCCAATTGAGACATTGGATACCCATAAACATTAGTCACCTCTGACAAGTTTGGCCTCTGTGCAGAAGTAAATGTCCATCTGGCCGGAGTCAATGTTATTGAAGGCCTGTGTTATACAGGAGGGTGACTGTTTCCTCTGTGTATTAAGGTTATCTTTCTACATGCACTTCACTTTAACAACCTTCAAGACTTGAGAAAATCTGACATGATGGTGTCTTGGATGGTTATGGGTGTCACCAGGATGCCTGCAAAGTTTCAAGTTGAAGGTAGTTTAAAAAATATACCTTTATAGTGCATGCTGGCAATATCAGCAGTTTCAAGTCCTAGTGGGTTATCAGCACTTAAATACAGCATTTATTTGAATAGCCGCAATAGAGGTAGGGAGGGAGCATGCATTTTATTGCATCTGGCACAAACATCAACATTTGATAAAGCTCAAAACCCACCATTTTTGAATGTCAATTTCAGCAGAAGCATCTTCTGAAGATGGGTCTATTTACAGAAGTATCAGGCACAGATACTGGTCAGTGCTATGATCAAACTGTCAGAAGGCCCACGTCAATCTTCAAAGGCAACATTATCGAGGAGTCATGTTGACTTTCATTGGTGTAAACAGAGCCAATGGCCTCATTTTGACCTGATCGTTTCTACATTTTGAATGCGTAGGAGGATCAGTGAAGACTGGATGGATCAGTAATTTGACAGTGAAGCCAGTTAATGAAGTGGATGAGTTGCCACAGTGGTTACCTTTTCACCACTGGAGACCTGGGGCTTATGTCACATTTGAAATGAATGTTGTGGTCTAACACAAGTCCCCATTTGTCCACATGATCAGATCACTACTGTTGGGAGCCCCACTTCATCAGTGGCGAGATGGGGATGTTATAATTCAGGCTGGGTATCCATTGGCAGAGATTGGTGCTGCACTGTATCTGCCTGAACCTCACCTGGTCCAAGACAGATGTCTAATCCCCTTGCTTTCAATGTACCCCAATACTTTCTGTATGAAAGAGGGGGATGGAAGGATGAAGTGGAGGGTGCATCTAGAGGCTACATTCCAATAGTGACTTCTCCACAGGGTTCCCAATATTCCCTAGGACTCTTAGCCAATATTCCTTCATAAAAAGCAAATGATGAAGCTTCCTAAAAGGCCTGAAATAAGATATTTCCAAGTTCTCTTTGCTTTCTTTCTATCCCTTAGTAAAATCTGTGACCGGACAGAGAGAGATGGAATTGGAAAGGTGCAAATATATTCACATCCCAGATAAAACTGGTCACCTCTATGTTTTCCAGTTCATTGCTAGGAAGTTTTCAGAATATTCATTACTACAGGGGATCATAGAATCATAGAATATCAGGGTTGGAAGGGACCTCAGGAGGTCATCTAGTCCAACCCCCTGCTCAAAGCAGGACCAATCCCAAACTAAATCATCCCAGCCGGGGCTTTGTCAAGCCTGACCTTAAAAACCTCTAAGGAAGGCGATTCCACCACCTCCCTAGGTAACCCATTCCAGTGCTTCACCACCCTCCTAGTGAAAAACTTTTTCACAATATCCAACCTAAACCTCCCCCACTGCAACTTGAGACCATTACTCAATGAGGGATTGAGTAATGGGATGAGGAGCACATTTTGCTGTGAGAAGGTCTCACTCTCCTTTCCCTTGGGTTTCTCACACTATATAAGGTGGTGGGAAAAAAGGTGCCCCATGGATAAGCCTCATTGACAGCATTAGAACCTAAGCCCTTAAATACTTTCAATTCAATAAAAGGATGGACTTTATTTTTTTGCCGTTTGTACCTCAGAGAAAACTGTACTCAAAGAAAGATACAGAGGCTGAATGCAGAGAGAGCCTTTCATGTTTTTTCCACCAGCAAATCACACTCACAACTCAGATGCAAGTCATTCAGTGTGTTCTCAGACCCGTGAGCTGAAAAATTATCCAGGATTGGGCGGTACAAATTAACTGACCGAGAATCAGACCTTGCTTCTGCAATTCCCTAGTTCATGCTACCAAGAGGGTGAAATTCACTAAGGGGAAGAGCCACAATGCATGTCCGATACTTAGTGTAGGGTATGTTTACACTGCATACTAAGCTCAGGCTCAGACTCAGGTCTGAGCCCAAGTTCCGCTTCCATCGCACATAAATCAGTCTGACTTGGGTCAGCAAGAACTCAGGACCCGGGTTCTAAGATGCTGCGAGGGGTGTGGTTCAGAGCCAGAGTGCTGCTGTGACTCGGGTCCAAGTTCTGTCATTTTGCAGTGTGGACACAGGTCAAGCCACAGAAGGTCTGCGCAGTGCAGCGTGGATACATTAGCACGGCTGGGAGACCCAGGCCCAGCAATTGTAAACCCAGGTTTACAATGCAGTGTGGATACTCAAGTGTGGGCTTGGAAACACCAAGTCCACAAACCCAAATCCCACAGACTTAATAGTTTTTGAGTGGGACTTAAGTAGTGCACAGGACTCATGCTGTCCATGTCAAAAGAGAGAAGGTCTCGCTCTCCTTTCCCTTGGGTTTCTCACACTATGTAAGGTGGTGGGAAAAAGATGCCCCATGGTTAAGCCTCATTGGCAGTATTAGAACCTAAGCCCTTAAATACTTCCAATTCAATAGACCCTTTGTATGAAGCTGCACCATGCTTAACTAATACAATTACAAAATAGTAATTCAATGAGCCCAAAGAACTATCATTTGGAATGTGTTTTCCCTCACGGTTGCTCCTTATATTAAAAGGTAGGGCAGTCTATGAAATGATGGTTGCAGTGCTGACATTCAGCTAGAGACCTTGTTGGTGGGAGGTTTCTGCTGATGGTCCTTAGTGAATCTGGATGGTACATCGGGGAGAGGAGGCCTTGAACACGGGCCAGCTCCAGACTAATGGCAGAGCACTCAGGAATGTGTGCCCAATCCTGGGCTGTTTTGGAGAGAGGGTGAGGATAGGCCATGGGGTGACCACAAAATGGCTGTAACCCAACATTACACACACGCACACCCCCTCATCCAGGAACCGCTTCAGCAGCTGGGCATTGCTGGAGTTGAGGTAGCCCTGGACACCCTGCTTTTCTGCAGAATCCCTCTCCCCAGCTGCATCCAAGTCACCTTGACAGCATCCTCCACTGGCCAGTTAAGCTGGTGTTACTGCTGCTTTGCATCACCGGCAGAGGGTAGAGGACATGGGCCAGGAATTAATTTCCCCCTCGGGAGTGGGTGCATCACCACATCTCTACCCAGTGCCCTTAGTCACCATTCTGTCCTAGATCGCATGGAGCCAGGTGGTTACAGCATAGCATGACCCAGGTCAGATTACGCCCTCTGCCTTCACCAAGGAACTTCACTGCACACAGGCATGTAAACAGTTACCGTAGCGTGCGAGCGAAGGAGCCAATCTAAAAATACAGGAGTCTTCAGGGACCTGGCGAGATTACGAGTTACATATCAGCCTGGCAGCCAGAGAGCTTCCAGAGAGCCAGTATCAGCACAGAGCGTTTCTGTCTGCAGACTTCCACTATCAAGCCCATCGGCAAGCGTCACCACTGGCAAAGCTTCAGAAAACACACGGTAGGGGACCACTGGTGGGTGGATGGATTCTATCAAGAAAATGCTTATGGAATTCAATAGAGATTAAACCAGGAGGACCATGCAGAATTTTCATCGTGTTCCATAGTAACTACTCTAAAAACAAGCAGCATTTGAAGGAGAATGGGATCCTTTCTATCAGTTTTTTGGATCGTCCTAGAGAGGGGATATAATTCTCTATTATTTTTAGGCTGGTCCATTAACATTTTATCTTAGGGCTTCCCCCACAAAGGGTTAGATTGGCCAAGAAGCCATATTTTTCATCCCCTCCATCATCTGTTTTGCAACCCAGTTTTGCACAATTCACAGGCTACAGCTTCAGTGTAATGCAGCTCCCTGATTGTTGCACACAAATTTTACTGAGCAATCTGGGGCCAGACACACTTTTTTTAGGGGCACTATCAGTTGCATGTTCAAAACTGGATGCACAAAATCAGAGATCACACTGAAGGTGGTTGAAAATTTAAATCCTTAGATCTCTTTCCTCTCTGAATTCAATGAATTTTAATCCTACGATCTGTGGTGATTTTAAAGTCATATGTTTCACATCATGAACTTGTAATAGACCAGTGCACCCACCCACTCTGCTTCCATAACCCCCTCCGGAAAACAGATGCAAGAAGTCGCTATCTCTGCTAATAATTTCCCCATATCTAATTAGCCATCAGACAGTTTGCTTCAGGCAGACTCTGCATAGAAAAGCTACCCACGAGACCATTCAAATGGGTGCACCTCCACTCAAGGCAACGTAGCATAATGAAAATGTTTAAGAACAGCACTGGTTGTTCTTAGTACATCTGTGTACATTTCCCTCTCTCCCCAGAAAACTATATTCCTCTAGCTTCCCAGAGGGCATAGGAAGGAAACGCCTGGCAGTCAATCACAAGTCTGGCTTTGTCCATGGAGTGCCAGACTTCAGGCTTATTCTAGGCAGCAGAAGTAGCATGGTCTGGGAGCAGTTTTATCAGCTTCCATCGTCATTCCTATATGAGTATTTCCTCCAAGGAATATTAACTACTCCAAAATTCACAGCCGTTCCAAGGGGCTTTCACATTTCTCCTAGGAGTAGTGGCCTGCAGGCCTACTGGTAGGAATGATGTGGTATTTGTGTTGCCGTAGTGACTGGGGATTCCGATCAAGGCCCCATTCTCCTTGACAACAAAGATGACGGCCCCCGCCCCAGACAGCATACAGACTAGGTGTCAGACGGGATGCAACAGGAGGACAAACCAGACAAATGGGGTTGGCAGGTAACAAAAGGAGCGCAGCAGAAAAATAGAAGGCACTTTCTCAACCGAAGCCAGGCTGGAGTGAGTTGTAGGGATCACACTGGAGGTAGCTTTAAAGGAGGGATTTAAAAAAGGATAAAGGGGGCACCTTTTGAATTTCAACAGGGAGGATCATGGGGCTTTGCTGGCATGCATGAACTTCAATCCTGTCCATTCAGCCTAGGAGGCCAGGGTACCATACCAGACCATGAAGCCTCCCTAAGGGAACTATAGTCCAGTTACAGACAAGAGGATCACTGCAAAGATTCAGGAACTAATGCCTCTGAGCTTTGGGGTCCCTTTGCTCACCAGGTGGGAATTCCCAAACTCTCTCAGCTCTCCTAGACTATCATTTGGTTAAGTGCACTTCGAAAGTGGCTGATAGTGTGACTTTGCCTAGTGCACACAGCTGAAATCCTGGTGTCTCACGGGGATCATGCCGCTATTACAGCAAATTGAATTGGGAGTGACTGGCAGGAACACAAAACTGCAATTAACCTCAGACACAGAAATGTCCTGCAGTGCAGAATAAAACAAACATTTTGACTCACATCAACACATCAGCCAGTGCCACTAGGACATCTGAGTACCCCTTAGGAATCAGCACTTCGGGCTCAAGAAGGTGGCAAAAAAAACAAAAAAACAAAAAAACAAAACGTGGAAAATGAAACAGCTTTAACTTGTTACAAACATATTGCTTATACATTTGGGAGAAATTCAGGTGCCTTTGCAGACACCCCAGGGGTTTTGTAATGCAGGTCACTGTCTCTCCCCCATTTTGCTGGTATCATAAGACTCTTCAAGTAGTGGGAACTCCATTTCTTTACATAGGGCGTAAATTCCTTAGGATTGTGGTCACATCTTTGCTGGGACTCAGAATAACATGATTCTATCAAGCCCTGCAGAGTGCCCATGAGGAATGCATTTCACACAAAAGCCTTTCTCCATCCTACCTCTCGGCTTTGTAATTGGCACTATCTGCTTCAGGCAATTTATTGAAAATGTAGGATACGTTGTATCAAAGTCTTTAGTGCAGGGAAAGGGGAAAATCCTGAGTCTGTACATCCTTCCCCAAAAATCCTTAAATTCAAAAAATCATTGACTTGTGCTGACGTGTCCTGGTAAAACCAAAGAGGTAGCTAGTAGGATTTAACTCCAACCACGGGATTTCCTGTGCACCTCATCACACTGCATAGGTTGTTACGGTTTTCTTGCTTTATCCAGAGCAGTAATGTGAGACATTCAGAACTTTCCTAAAGAGTTTGACCGGAATAAAACTGGGACATCAGCCAGAATATAACTATAGAATAATGAGTTATTCTAACCCCTCTGCCTAGTAATGGATGAGATGAAATATAAAGAGAGATTTTTAGCATATGAAAAACTCAGGAGATGAATCCAGCCATCCTATTAATATTTTTAATGGCCCTGCTTGGAACTGATTCATGTTGGCTGGGCAAATTAATTTAAGAAAAAAAAAATATATAGGAATCCAGGATGGTAACTTAGTGGTAGCACTACACACTACTTTGAATCTTTCTCAAGGCAAAATGGCCAGTGTGTAGGGTGTGGCTAAACCTATTGTACTCAGAAGAAACACTGATATGTCACACACGCTACCTCCTCTGTCTCCAAAATAGGTCTCAATGTTTTGTGCTATAGCTTCATAAGAGAGAGCAGGTCACTACCTGTGTTAAGGAGTTTGTGATCAGTCAAACAGATATCTAGGGTTTTGCCTCTCACTCACTTTTAAACTAGTGCAGCTCCATCGACTCCAGTGGACTTACTCCTAATTTACAAAAAAGGTAAGAATGAATCAGGTCCTGGAAATCTAGTCTGCTTGTGACCTCCTGAATTACTACTTTAATTTGCATACCATCTGGCAATTATTTGCCACATCACCCCCTCCCCCAGCCACACGCACACATTGTCCAGTGTCCCAATTAATGTAGCTTTCATCAATTCCTTTTCCATACTCTTTCTCTAAAGGGTATTAGATAAAACACCTTGGAACTACCCTAAGAGAGTACTACATAGACAGACATGCCTCTGGTAGGAAGTACATAGACGATGTAATATAATGATAAGGGACCACTCTGAGCAAAGACCCAGTTAACAGACCTTCCTCTCTAATTACCTAGCTCCTTTTGACTCCACCCCCATTTCAGTGCTGCCCTCTTATAGGAACTCCCCCTCCCCTCCTCTTCTCTTCCCTCCCCTTCCCCAGCATGCCTTTCTGCTTCTGGGCCTTTAAATTGGGCAGAGCTAGCCAACACAGACCTTAAGATAGCCATTTTATAATTAATGGCTGCTTGCAATATCTTCCTTCTAGCTGGTGAGTGCTTTGTGGTCCTTTCATTTCATTTCCTCTGCTCCAATTTAAATTTTCCTCTTTTCTTTCCTAAACAGACTGCAAATCCTCACACATGCCAGGATTTTTTTGTTGTGACCTATGGGTGTGGAGTAAAAGTGGGCTATTTTTGCCCAGTTAAGTGGGGTTGTGGGAATTGCCAAAGTGCTGTTTGCCTCTAGCTCCTTGAAATCCCTTTTTTATGCAGTCTAATTTACTCTCACTGAGATGCCATGGGGGAAAATCATTTATTAAAGGTAGCATGTGGCACTAACAACAGCATGGAGTAGCGAACAGGGCTGGTTTGGAGGTGGAATTAGTGAGAACAGCAGAGTTAGTCTTTCCAACAACTGGGGGGAGAAGCAATGAAAAAAAATTAAGCCAACTAAATATTTTTTTAAAAGCATCTCGGTTCTAGCCAGCGTCTAACTGCCCATGCAGAATCAAACTATGCCTAAAATCACAAATGAAACATCACAACCCAAATGCCCCGTTAGCTTGGAGGAGAGCGAATGTAAAGATGTGATCTCAAAATGCTGACCACAGGGAAACTGCATTTGCTTAGCATCTATCATGCAGCTAGAAAGATGGGGTTTAGCAAAAAATGGCTCTGTGCATGGGAAGACCATGAGGACCCAGCAAGCTAGCAAGTCTTTTTTTTTTTTCCTTCTTCTTCCATTTGAATGAAGTGGTAATTAAAACTTTCCCATACACAAGGACAAGAGATTGTCCCCACAGGACACCTTTCAGCATTCTCCAAATGAGATCAGGCTATAGTCACACTCTGCTGTGAAACCTAGGCTTTGAGTGAGCTATACAATAAAATCGCCTGTCAAATTCACTGTTTGATCTCGTTCAGTGGAGCTGCTTGCCTGAGAAAGGATTAGTTCTGATTAAAGCTTTTCAGGATGAGGTCCCTACTGGAAAAGCTCGCTAGGGAAGTTTTCAGCTTTGCACTTGTAAAACATGGGATTATTTTTAACAGCTGCTTACTTTAAAAATGACAAACTAGGCCAGAAAAGTACAAGGCATACTAAAGGAAAGTCCAGCAGGGGAAATGATTGGTTCTGCTCACCAAAGAGAGAAGGAATAGTTAATATTCATGAGTGAGTAGCATCTATTTTCATTAACATCTAAAAGTAACTAAGCAAAATCGTGGATGGGTTTCTGTTTTTAACGCTTTCCCTTGTCTACATCACTGCTCCCCTCTGCTCCTCTGAACGCCTCTCTCTCTCTCTCTCCATCATTTTGCCACTGTTGGTTTGAGAGCCTTCTCCTCTGCAGCTCCTACTATCTGGAACAGTTTTAGCTATCTCATCAAAGTTTCTAATCTCACTGGAATACCTTTGTCTCCCTTGCCCATCCCTCTTATTCTCTCTCCTGACCTGCAGTTATTAGTTGTATAACTGTGTGATCCCCCTTCCATGGAAAATATACCAAATAAAGTTGTTTTATTGTGTAGGAAATCAGGACACGTAGAGATTCAGTGTGTAATAAGACAGGTCAGTCATAAAGAAATGCTGTGTGTCCACAGCTAGAGAAACCTAGTAATTGGCCAGTTAATAACGTTTACAAATTAGAACTGACTTGGAATACTCACACTTAGAGCTGGTCAGGAATTTCTTGAGTAAATGTGTTTTTTTTTCCATTGGAAAATAAACATTTTGCAGGAAAGAATCTGGTTTGATGAAATCCGCATTAGGAAGATTTCTCTAGTCCAGGATGGAATTTCTAGTCCAAACCAGAGAGACACCCCCTGACCACAGAATAGCCAATACAATACAAGAACTATTTCCTACCCTGTTCTTCTTACAAAGTATACCACCTTACTGCTGCAATTCAGGCAGAGTAGGGACTTGAAGTTGGGTTTCCCACATCACTAGGCTACTGTTTAGGCTAGGGGAGGATTTCTTGAAAAACTTTGAAGGTCCCAATTTTGTCCCACTTCAGAGCAAAAAAATTCCAAAATCTCAAAAGTTGTCATGGGACGGAAAAACAATTTCCCACCCTCCTATACGCGGAGTGTAATGCCTTCCTCCTCCAATAGCCCCACTGACTTCACTGCGACTGCTTGTGGTATAAGGGACTGTTCACTTGTAAGTGCATTAGAATCTGGCTTCTAATTAACAGAAATCGATGTGTTGCCATTATTATTTGTGTATTATTGTAGCACTCTGGAGCCCCAGTCCTGGACCAGCATCCTGCTGTGCTAGACACTGTACAAACAGAGCCAAAAAAAAATCTCCCTGTTCTCCCTGGGGGGCATCTGACTTGTGCTACTGGCCAGGGCCGGCTCCAGGCACCAGCTTAACAAGCAGGTACTTGGGGCGGCCAAGGGAGAGGGGCAGCAGGTCCCTCACTCCCTCTAGGAGCGAAGAACCTGCTGCTGCCAATCACGGCTTTTTTTTTTTTTTTGCTTGGGGCGGTAGAAATGCTGGAGCCGGCCCTGCTACAGGCCCACAGTATAGAAAAGTATTTTTGAAGAATGGTTTATCTGAATACAGCATGCTGGAGAAATAACCACTAATTGAGCTCCCTTCCCTTCCCCACTCCCTGCCACCGCTGTCATGTGGAAGGTTAAGTTTGTGATTTGTTCAGCAGCCATCATCTACGGATGGCTGAAATTCTGTTGCTGATGGACATCCCCAGGAGCAGTAATTACATCTATGTATGAGTCCTCTTTCTATAGTTAGTTACTGCTTCTATCAGCTGTTTGAGTCGTGCCATGGTCTTAACCAGCTGGCGCTGGCATCACCTATAGCTTCCCAGTCTGTCACGCTCCTCCATTATAACTGTGAACATGGCATGCCCAATAGGAAACCACTCAGCCTGAGGGGCTGAAAGCTGTAGGACCTTGTTCCTTCCTCATTCCTATCTCTTGCTTTAGAAAGTCCCAATGTTTCCTCCTGTGGAAGGAATTTCCTCCCCCACACCCCTACCTCTCTCAAGCTGCTTACAAATAGATCATGGCTTGGCCAGTAGTTCTGAGCCGCTCACACTGACCACTGGACTCTAGAGAAAGCCAGGACTCAAGTGCGACTGTCCCTGGTGAATGCTGTCAACTCCACCAAAGGTATTTAGGTGCATAAACTTCCACTGATCCCGCCTAAGCACCTTTGTGGATCTGGGCACAATTGCTTTACTGATGTGACCAGCATATGCTTCCTTAGCTAACACATCCCGCTGGTGAGGGGAAGCCCTAGTGGGACTGATGCTTTTGGACTGACCCCGAACCCAGAAAACTTAGAAAATTCAACCAACTGCACCTGCCAGTGGTGGTGGGTTTTTCAGTTTAGGCAGGAGAAATGCTACTGAGGGTGAGGACTGCAGGCACCACACTGATGGGCGTTTTTTACTATCACAATACCTGTAATATTAGGCTTTTATGCAGGTAATGACAGTGACTGATGCAGCCTGGCCCTGGCCAATCTGAATAGTCTCACACATACTGTCATACGGGGGCACAAAAACTCCAGTGTGAGTTACTTTTAGCTGCCTAACAAGCAATTCCAAGTGACTGAGGAGTTTCTTCCCATGTTCAATGCCAGTGATGACTTGTCTCTCTGTAAGCAGAACACAAACCCTTCAAAGTTCCATTCCACGGCTAAATTTTGAATCCACAATGTCCGAGTGGGTTGTAAGTTTGCTGAATTGGGTCCTGTTATGTTTTTCACCCAGGATAAACATAAGCAAATTCCAAATGTTATTTTTACCAAAGGAGCCTGAGTTAAACCTGCCACATATGCACGACTGGGTAAACAGATCTTTTCACCAAGGAGTTACCCATTTGCACTCTCAAATGCATAACTTCTGGGTGCAGGTTTTTCTTCGCATCGGCAATAAGCCATGTGGGGCTAGATTTTTAAAAGCTGACCCCTGTACTGCAATTATCCATGGACAAAAATGTCAGAGATCTAGCTAACTGATTGTATCCAAAATCAGGTTGCTAGCCATCTAAGTGACATTAATTACATCCTCAAATGGTGGATCTAAAAAAAAAAAAAAAGATTGTGCCTTAAATTATTTGCACTTCTAAAACTGCAAGTGCAAAAAGTGGGGTCGAGGTTGTCATTTGTTTAAAAAAAAACAATCAGGGCCTTTATCTGCACAAATGCACAGTTTGTTGCTTGCCCCAGCATACGAACGTTCTAATGGGCATAATTCAGAATTTTTTAAATGTGCAAAGAAAACACCTTTTACCTCTTCACCTGCCTATCACATACTCCCACCCCCCACTCCATTGTGCCTTTATTGTCTCTGATAGCAAGAGGTTTAACGTACAATACATACATACAGCAGCATTCCATATTTGAATTCATGTAGGTTCTGTAGATTTTGGAAATGTTTCCACTTTAAGGAATGGGGAAAATACAGAATAGCTCTTTGGCCTTTACAAATCAAAACATTCAGAGTTCAACAACTTCTGGCCAGTATGTCCATTCCCTTAAGTACATTTACTTTAAACATCAAATTCACATTTTATATTTGTCCCTCTGCTCTCTCCCTTTTCTGCTGCCTGGGGATCGTGCCCTAACGACACTTTGGCCTGGTCTACACTGGGTGGAGGTGGGGGTGGGGGAATCGATCTAAGTTACGCAACTTCAGCTACATGAATAACGCAGCTGAAGTTGTCGTATTTAGCTCGACTTACTGCGGTGACTTCACTGTGGTGAGTTGACTGCTGCCATTCCCCCGTCGACTCTGCCTGTGCTTCTTGCAGTGCTGGAGTACAGGAGTCGACGGGAGAGGGCTCGGGGGTTGGGTTTGGCTGGGAATGGCAAACCGCGGCCACTGGGAGCTGAGGGGCTCCATGCCTGTGGATGCACCAGGTAAACAAAACGTCCTGACCCACCAGTGGCTTACCCTGATGGGCCAGGAGCCGAAGTTTGCCAACCCCTGAAATATAGGGTCGGTTTATGAAAGGGTCATACTGTTTTTGCAATTTTACCTATCTTGGGGGGGGGGGGGGAGATCAGCTTATAAACGAACGGGCTAGTGAATGAGTATATATGGTAGTTACTGCATCTGAGCCATATCTTTGCAGAGAGGACTTCTTTATCTATCTTGGGTATTTCTAAGGGGCCTAGCAACATGGTTCCTAAATGTTGGATAATTATGGGACTAGAATTTCAAGCGGGTTAGCTGTGCACAGCTAGCAGTATTGCAAATGAAAATGTGTGATTGTGTATGCACATTACCATCACTAGCCATTTGTGTACAGTTATCCAGTGTGCCAATAATTAGAGGAAATGTGCACACACATTAGGTGCATGGTAATGTGTGTGTTTTGCTCCTTTTTTTTTGTATCTAAGCTTTTTTGTAGAAGCGATGCAAGAAAAGTCGGTCCAGATTTTCTAACGCCAGTGGCATTTTATTCACAGAACTTGCTCGTCTTTGTGTCGGTAACTCAGGTTCAGGAGCAATTATTTGAAAGCAGTTACAATGTAGCTCGGGTCTGGGACCAATACAAGCTGGTACAATATAAAATAACAAACAATTACCATTAAGACGTTGCATTACTAGTATCAATATAAATTTGGTATGAATATGAACAATTATGGCCTGTACAATTAGAATGTCAGACACTAACAAATACCTCTAGTATCCTATTGATAAAATTGGGGCCTATGGCTATGCAGTATTTGATGTGATACAATGGAAACTGTTACTATACGCCTAGAAGGCAGATATGGAGAAGGCCAAGGAGGTTCTCTAGGCCATCCCTTATTATGCACAAATGCTCTATTTTCTAGTACTTTGCTTGATATGTATAAAACTAGACTAGGCACCTGGGCTTCCACCATTCCTCTGCAAAGGTGATTCCATCGTCCATGGAATCCGAAGAAGTGAGGTTTTTACCCACGAAAGCTTATGCCCAAATAAATCTGTTAGTCTTTAAGGTGCCACCAGACTCCTTGTTGTTTTTGTAGATACAGACTAACATGGCTACCCCCTGATACTTGACACCACAGTCCAATGACAGTCATGTATATAATGAAACTGGGAGGAAGACTTCAATATTGTGCCAAAGGCAGAAGCAGTAGCAATAGTATTAGACTTTATTCCATTGTCACCCCACAGATAACGTGGCAGTGTCCCCATTGTATGGATTTGCATCTTTCGGTACCTTGTACTGTTTTGCTCAGCTACTGGGCGACCCACAATAATGGCCGAAAAAATAAAGCACAAGTGGACAAACACGAGCCATTGTTCCAGACTCTCTTTGAACATTTCATATACCATTAATGTTACTTTTGGCTCAGCTCTCGTGTAATTTGAACAGCTTGAACCTCAAACTGTATTTCTTTACCCTGTTGTGGGACACCTGACATCAGTTCAGACATACCAATTGTC